>NC_090929.1:759197908-759500939 GCF_040938575.1 Ambystoma mexicanum | reverse complement strand
AAAGAACAGACATAGCAGCTCCCATTCACTCTCTTTTTCCCCACTGAACTCATGTCTGCATACCAACTATTGCTTAATTCTGGATGGTGCACATCTTCTATTGCATCTAAACTGAGCCCTCAAAACTCATCATACTTTTCTCTTCTTGTTAGTCTTTTAAAATGCTTTGAAACATTGTCATGTGGAGCAGTAGGAGGAACATTCAAATTTGCAAATATGCCAGAAAACACATCAAGAAACAATGATAACATTAGTGGCTTAGCAAATTTCCCCATGGTTTGCTGGGGGATGGGCGGTTATATTACTACCTGATAGATTAGGCTGTGTATCATGGACCGCATCCGCAGTATTATTAATTTCAGTTACTTTGTCTGGCAAGGTTACATTTGCAGCATTGTTATATGTTAAAGAACCAAAAGAATCATAAATTAATGGACCAATTTCTTATCCCGCCCCATATTAAACTGCACCCTAGATAAATGCGTAATCCAGACAAGCGAAATAGCAAACAGACCAGCTACACTGTGCATAACGGTGTATAGACATAATTTCGAAATCAAAAATTTTGAATGTCAAAAAGTCGAAAAAAAAAATGTCGAAAAAATAAATGTCGAATTTATTTTTATGATGTTTTTTTTCGAAATGGGGGGATCCCTCAAACCCCCCTTTTTTTTGTTTTGTTTTTACCTATTTGTTTTTATATAAACTAGAGCCTAAAAAAAAATATCGAAAAAAAAAATAATTCGACATTTTTATTTTCGACATTTTTGATTCGACTTTTTTGACATTCGAAATGTTTTATTCGATATTATGACTGGACACCGTGCATAACACATGTATACATTGGAATACATGTGCCTGCAAGACACTGTTATAAAACAGTATTCCTAAAAACGATAATGTTACTTTTAACAAACGGAGTTGTTGCACCTTTGTACATCCATTACAAAATAGAAGAGAGGGGTTGGAGAGAGAGAGAGTGAGTGTGTGTGAGAGAGAGATAGAGAGAGAGCTCTTTGTGCAATAAATGCATAGCAGCTTTTATATGTATCACAGAGGGTTATAGGTCAAAGGATCAAATACAAAGGATCGAAATGCAATAGGGTCGAATCAAAAGGACCAAAAACAAAAAGGTAAATTTTTTAATTTTTATTTTTTGGGGGGTTCCTCCCCCCCAAACCCACGTTTTTGGTGTAAAAACCACTTTTTTTACCTATACGGAAACGCAAAAAAATATATACATTTAAAAAAAGGCATTCAACCTTTTTTTGGTCCTTTTGATTCGACCTTATTGTATTCGATCCTTTTGTTTTAGATCCTTTGACTGGACACCATTGCAGAGGTAGTTTCTTTGTAGGGCCTTCAAAAATAAAATCATAACACACCAGGAAGGAAGCTGCAGTGAGCATGCAATTACACATGTTCCTTCAGGAATGCTCCTAGAGGAGAGGGCCCAGGGGCATTGCTCATCCTGCACTGTTTGCATTTTCCTGAGCTTGGGCGGGTGGTGTGGCCTGGGGTACTTTGTGTACATCAGACAGGCGCACCCCGTATCGCAACTCACAAACTTTCACTGTAGCATAGACAACCTCAAAGGGGCCGTTATATCTTTGCTCACCGGCAGACAAAGTTCTTCACATAGCCAAAGTCACCTGGGAACAGTTTAAGAGGAGGTGATGTTGGTGGATTATCAGATGTAGCACTGGTTGTCTCTTCAGTAATTGGTGGAGGGATACAATTTATTGCTTTTGTTAAGGCACACAAGTAACTTCAAAATGTGTCCCCTAGAATAAATGCAGGCCTGTGAGCATCAGATGCTCTCCTGATTGGAGATTGGGTCATGTGCATGTGCTGCCCCATTACCACATTGTCGGGAGATAAGTGGTAATCCTTCCAGGGTTGCGTGCACATGCTAAACAGAGCAAGGGGCAAGCAGTGCACCCGATTCTTCCTAAACATGGTGCACAGCTTTGACAATTTGCTCTTCAAGAGACCATTTATCCTCTCCACAACACTGTTGGCCTGAAAGTGTTCAATTGTACACATCCAATGCTTGATTCCCAATAATGCTGTGATCTCTTTGAAGAGCTCATTAAATAAGTGTGTGTCATTATCAGATCTTAATACATCGTTCCCGCCCCACCAAGGAAAAACCTCTCTGACCAAAAACTTGGCTGCACACTTTGCATCGCGGTGTGCACAGGGACCAGCCTCCACCCACTGTGAGAACGGACACACAACTACTATCATATAGTGGGAACCATTACACCATTCCCCCTTGTCCTCATAGTCTATTTGTAGTTTGCAGATTGGCCAGGTAGGGTGGGTAGGGTACCCCTGATAGTTCTTAATGTGAGTCCGGCACTGTAAGCCTGAGAAGGTGTACAGTAAATAATCGTTGCACTTAATGTCACTTGTAGTTTGGGGACAATCAGTCCTCCTGTATATCTGCAGCAATAAGGTGTTTTGACACATGAGAAGGATGATGTAGCTGGTCGAATGTGACCAGTAGCAACTCGTGTGACATGACCGCTTCGCCAGAGGTTTCCTGCTGCTGTACTTAATCTGTTGGGGACTGCTTACACTGCCTCTTCAGTCATAGACCCTTTTTTTCCTGTGGTTGGTACCCGACGCTGTAGCAGTCTGGTAAATGCTCTCTGCTCCGCGCCACTACTGGGTACTCCAACACATTTGGGATGAGAAGATACACTGCTTGCTTTGCCGCCGGGTCTATGGGAGACTGTGTCTGTGTTGTTAGTATGGGCGGTGCATTTCACCACCGCCATCACAGAGGTTTTTTGATTGATTGATTGATTGATATTTTATTTCTATCGCGCTCATACACAAGTGTTTCAGAGCGTGACGAGGCAAGGGAGGGGAGCAGGGGAGAACAAAACAGCGATCTTACTAGGCCCAGTGACATTGAGAATGCACAAGTGCATGGGAGAGGGGGGAGGGGAAAGTGCATGGAAGGGGGGAGAAGTGGAAATAAATAATAAAGACACCAATCAGTGGTAATGCAGCCAGCCATATGCAAGTACTAGGTTTAAGGCAGCAGACAGGGTAAGTCTGATAAGTGCAGGAAGAAAAAGGGGGGCTGTATGGGTACAGATACAGACCCTAGTGCAAGGGGTAGCCCGGAGGCAGTGCGGGAGGGTGGCAGGATGAACAGGTAACAGGGCCCAAAGGACAGAGGGTGGCCAGGTGAACACCAAGAGAGAACAGATCAGCAGGGGAGAGGGGGAGCAAAGGCAGAAGAAAAGAGGAAGGTCTTGAGGTGCTTCCGGAACCGGAGATGGTTCTCCTCAAGTTGTAAAGTGGCAGGGAGGCTGTTTCAGAGGGAGGCCCCAACCGAAGACAGAGATCTACCCCTAGCTCGTTTCTTAGAAAAATGAACGACCCTGAGGGAGTTGGAGGTAAAGGTTTGGGACAGTGCATCAATCTATTTATCCAACAGTGCTGCATGCTGCACCAGGGACCCGTCATCCCTCCTAAACCCCCTTCTCTTCCAATGTGCAAGTCCTGTGTGCACCGTGGTGGTGACATAGGTCGAATCAGAATACTGACGCAACATCCTTGAGATGCTAGAAGCACCTCAGTAATCGATATAAGTTCTACTGATTGGGCCGAATAGTGCATGGGTAGTATTTGTTTTGCACCAATACCTCATACAACCCATTTACTAGGCAGACTACTGACACCCCAGTGTGCCTCAAACCCGTTCCCATATCAATAGTTCCTGACCCGTCAACAAAACGAAACTCCCGCCTCGTGTGGGCTGTCCCTCGCTTTTGTGATTTTGTGTTATTCTCCCTCAAATGTCAGACAATCGTGTATCGCAAGGTCTTCCTCTGTGCATGGTTCTGTCAAAAAGGTGGTGGGATTTACAGTTTTACACCCCGCTATATAAATATTTGGGCTGGACAGGATGATCTCATATGCGGATGCCCGTGGTGTAGTCAAAGTTGATTTGGAATGCTCCAAGATGGCGAACACCACATGCTCCACATACAACGTTAAAGAACACCACATAACAATTGTGGAGCGTTTTCCAATCACAAATGCAGCAGCAGCAAGTGCTTGTTTACAAGGGAACTGGCCCTGAAACACAGAATCTAGCACTCTGCTTTAGTAGGCCAATCACTTGTGGCCCGTCGTGCTCTTTTGTGTAAGTACTGCAGTCATTAGTTGGCCATTGGAATGGGAAAATATATCAACTCCTATTCAGGCGTAGCTAGCACTGGGGCTGTGGAAATGACCTCCTTCAGATCATTGAAGCAGTCTTCTGTCCATGCAAGCTTATGGTCTTTTTTCAGAGCCTCCTTGAGGCCCTGCAACAAGGGTCTGATGTATGCAGCGTAATCTAAAATCCATGCTCTGCAGTAGTTAGACAACCCTAGAAATGTCCACATGTCTTTGACAGTTTTAGGCTGGTGAGTGCTGGTGCACTGAGGTGGCGTGATTGGGTATACTTTTTTCCCATGGACAGATATCAACTGGCCCAAATATAGCATTTCTTGCAGGCAATTTTGCAGCCTTGGCTTGTCTACCTTGTACCCCTTGTATGCCAGCAGCTGCAGGAGGGAGATAGAGTCCTTCCAGCAGTGCTTCTCACTATCGATATACACCAACAAATGGTCTACATACTGAATGATGGTACTAGGCACTTGAATGTTCCCTAAGTCAGCATGCAATATCCTGTTGAAGATGCTGATGAACTCACAGTACCCGTGAGGCTACCCCATGTGTAAAAACATTGAGGTACTGTGTATTGGGGTTCAGTGGTATGAAGAAAAAGATGTTTTTTAGGTCCACCATGGTGAAGTGGGTCACCTCTTTAGGGATGCTACACAGTATCATTACAGGGTTCGGATTCACGGGAAATTCTGCCTGAACAATGTCATGTAGAGGGCGATGGTCCTGTATCATCCTCCAACTCCCCCCTTTTGCTTTTTTAATTGGATAGATAGCTATGTTACATGGGGAAGTGTAGGGCACTATTATTGCCTGATTCAGAAGTGCCACAATGGTGTCCCGTATACCCTCCTATGCCTCTTTGGACAGCATATACTTTTTAGCTATGGGTAACACTGCGCCTGGCTTGAGTGTTATTTGGACCGGTGCCACCCCCTGTTAGAGCCCTACGTCGTGGGCATTGGTTGTCCATAATCTTTCTGGAACCTGCTCTAAGCCTGTTTGTGTGAAGGGGGGTCGGGCGACAAGGGCCATCAAAGAACATTGCAATTTGTGATACTGCACCATAATGCCACAGGGTAGATTGCTACTGCAATCTCTCTATCATCAGCCTGATCCTCAAACAACTCTGCATCTGTTACCTCCTGAAGGGGCACTGTTGAATCAATACACAACAAAGTACGCCATTTACACCCATCAGAATCCGTCCCTATCACAACAATCTGTTCTGCTGACACCACTAGGCCCTGTAAATCTAGGGAGAGTATCATTCCTGCCACAAGCTCCGGGTCACCCTGGGTCAGAAGATGAAATCAGATGCCACCTGCCAACATCCCTTACCAATCTAAGGCACTGCATCAAGTAAAACCTTCATCCCATACACAAACATATCTGGATCCACGGGGATGCAGTGAACCACCACCTTTTCACCCTGGGCCTGTAATATGACCATCGCCCTCAAGGTGCACATGCGTGGGGCAGCACAATCCACCTCATAATCTGTGAACGAGATGATCATATTCAGTTTACTCAGCAAATCCCAGCCCAACAAATTTATTGTGGAAGACTCTGAGTACAATGAGGGTGCACGCACCACTTTTCCTCCTATTTTATTTCTGCCTCTTCTTTTTAGCGAACCGTGGCGACAGCCCCAGAGAATCCTTGCATGTCCAGAGTTTCATCTGATAGTGGGAAGTTTCCCTCACTGACACATGATTTAGTGGCACCTGGGTAGACCATGAAGAAGAATTGCTTGTTACCTATCTCAGCGCCCACCAAGGGTTCCTCGTCAGGGTGGGTAGTCATGGACATGACTATGCATGCAAGAGCTTTCTTTGGGCTGTCCTAATCAGGGTATGTAGTGGTACCTGGGAACGGGAAAGGATTTCCTCCCATGATGCTGACCCTTCAGTAAGGCACTACCGTTCTAGTTGGAACTGCATTGGATATGGGCGTTTGGCCGCTATAAAAGGTATTCTGCTGGGTAGCTTGTGGTTACATATTAGGCAGTGCTTGTGTCTGCATGTGTGGGGGTCTAGGTGGTAGCTAGATGTAAGCCTGGTGTATCTCATAGGGTATGGAGTTGAACATCAGGGGTGGGAAGGAACATGGCTGTGGTGGGGCAGGTTGAGTGTATGGATAATAGCCCATTCCCTCCGTACTTCTACACTCGCTTGTAAAATGTCCCCACTTCCTGCAGCTTCAACACTGTGATGATCCCATCCCACCCTGGGGTCCCATTCTACCAAACCTCCCTCTGCCCTCTCTTCCTTCTTGGAACCCTCCTACTGATGTTGGGATCCACTGTCCCAAAGCCCCTATCCTCCACCTGGCCAAAACGCAGCTATCCTCAAATCTGCGCATGCTGCAACCTGCTCTGCTGAGTCTGTCCTGGTACTTGCCATCACTTCCCCCTCCACTGATATTTTATCATTTTTTTCTGTAACAGTTTTGTGTCCTCCACCTGCAACCTTTGAGCTGTTTCCGTTTCTAGTTCTTTAATCCTTTTACAATGGTGTGTAATTATAGTTTCATCTCTGCCCACCCATTTGCCTCTATGCCCACTATCTTGTCGAGTGTTTTCTGAACTTCCTTAGGTTAACCCCTCTTAATAACAAAAAAGTAGAGAGGAACTGATCGGTCCCACTGGTCACCCGTCTCACCACTCCACATCTCCTGCACTTTTACAATGTACTGAGTGGCATCTTCATCGTCCCCCATTGTGTACTGCATAATGGACAGCAAGTCTGGTGTATCAGAGTACGCCCGCGGCAGTGCACCCCCTACATGTGCACTCTAATATCAGTGAAAATGGCCCCATCGTGTGCATCTTCATGTAGTTTCTCAGCTGCATACCCTTCCTTGACCCACAAGTCCCCAGCCTGATCTCCCACAGTTGCAAAAAGTAAACTTTGCATGTCTCCCACCGCCAAAGGAATTCATGCTGTCTGTTTTTCAAATGCATATATACACTTTTCAGCCCTGCCAGTAAGTGGCAGGAGTGTTATGATGAAATTATTCTTATCCATCTGAGCCTACAGCAAATAATGCATCCTTCTTGGTCCTTTATGCAATAACAGCAGTTGTGTGCCTGCTCCTCACCTCACTTTCTGTCCATCACTTCCCCTTATCCTTGCCACTGTTACCCACTGAAATCTGCTCCTCAATCGCTTACCCCACAAACCTTTTACTCTTAGCATAATTTCTGGAGCCCTTGTGCCTCCTCTTCCCCGTCCTCAAACGTTTCCATGCTGTCTCATCCTTCTTCTTGCACCTCTTGATGTGCTTCCACCTCACCATCCCATAACCTGTGTTTTCCGCCGCTCAATCGCCACTACTGTGTTTCTCAACACCCACATCATTGATAGCGGTGCTATCCAATCTAAATAAAATGTCTCCAGCCCTCCACTCATCCAGCCCACACCCCAGTTTGTTCTCCCCTTCCTTTATTGGCCTCAATCCGCTTGGGTTGGCTCTAATGCCTCCTCTAACTCCTGCTGTGATTTACTGTCCCGCGGAGTGAAAACATTATATGTTGGTCGATATGGGGGTGGTGCGGTGGCAGGTGGGGGAACATATGTTAGATTCGTGTGTCCAGCAAGTGGATAAAACCCCCCTTTAGGCAGGGGCTGTGGTTCCTCCCCAGGTGCAGTCGCAAGTAAGGGGTCTGTGGAGGCCTTGTTATTGCCTTGAAGCTTACACCACTCAGTATCCTCTACATCTTCTACGATTTTCCACCAGTCTAAAATCTCTTTCTGCTACTGAAGTTGTTTACCCTTATATTTAGCAGTTAAGAATGTACTCATCTGTTCTAATACCTCTCTGTTATTAGTACCCTGCTCTGGCCAGAGGCGGGATCCCCCCTTGTATCTCTGCCACCCACTGCTTATGGTATTTCTCTATTTTTTCCTTCTACAAGGGCATGCACTATACATATTCTCCAATGGAGTCATTATCCCTGTATTGGCAATTATCGTATTCACAGAAAAAACCTTTTTGTTATGCATTGTATGCAATTTTATCATAAATGTCATCACCGGTCCTCCGCAACCACCTCCCAGTCACCCCCTATCTACACCTCCTCCCTCCATGCACACTTCTGCAGTTCTCACACCTTACACTCACACTACCCCCACAGGCCCTCTTTCGTTCTCCACCAACTGCACAAAAATAGTTCAATAAACTAAAACAATAAAGTCAAATAATAAGCCAAAACAACAACCACTACTCTTCCTGCACCCCCAGTCCCAGAATATATTGGGCTCAGGAATTTGAGTTCTCTAATTATACGGAGCTCCTACTTTTGTATCCCCTTATCACAATAAAAAATGGCACCACTTTCGACCCCTACCTCGGAAAGGATCCCAGACTCCTGTTTTCCTCTTCGTTATCTCCTCAATAATAATAATAAAAAATACAAAAACTCGCCACATGGCCTTTCACACTCTCATGTCACACACATACAGCATCTCTCCACTCAGGTGTATTTACATCTGCGTGTTTGCCCGAGCTCCTCCATCACAGGGTGCCATTAATGGCCTGCACCCTCTGAGGAGCTGTGCCCCGTTCCAAAGAGCAGACATGAATTCAGTTAAAACGGCTCCTGTACGCCACTGCGGGTTGCACGCTTGGGATTGGTCACTGCTGGTGTGCACGGCTCCTTCAGAGATGCGGCCTGGAAGCATCTGTCTTTGCAGTGGTAATAGGGATCAGGTTGGGGTGACAAAAAATGTAGAGAAACCCCTCAATGATCCCACCAAAAATAAATGCAATCCAGTAGGGAAAAAGGTCAAGCACACCTCCTGCAAGTAGAAAAACGTTTTATTTCCACTAAAATTGTGATGCACCAGTAAAGCACTCCGCTGCTGCAGAAAGTTCTGGCAAAATCAGCATGAGCAACACTTTAAAACGGTATACAGCATCATCAATGGCGCAAGTTACATAGGGCACGAATCTGAGTGGATAGTTGGTGAGACCCTATACATAGGCTACCAATCCATATTCTCTCATGTTGGCCTCTTCTAGCGCGTCAGCGGGCATAGAGCTACAGCTTATTGATCATTATTAGCAGAAAAAACAATACAGTTGTTATCTTTGTCATAAGGTGCACCTGGTATTACAGACAAGAGCTAAGTGGCTACTTCGAGGTCAAATTGCACACACACGGCAACACGATTCCAGACACGTCAGCACCCATCAAAAGCTTTCCACCTTTGTCTTTTCTGATCGATTGGGGGTCTAACATTTTTATAGTCGGTGATCTGGTAATGGCTGATACCTTGGAATGCTGGGGTCTCGGGATTGGGGCCTCTCGCTGCTATTACTTAGAGCTGGGACGAGGTAATAGGGAGGTTAGCAGGAGGAGACCGTAAAATGTAAAGATCGACTATAGGGTCAGGTTGGGTGTAAGGCATTGCGGTGGCATGAATTGGTCAGAGGGGGTGTCAGCGTTAGTTAGAATTGATTAAAGAGCCATGTTTTTAGTGATTTTTTTGAATTGCTGGTGGGATTCTTCGTTTTTTATGTTGGTCTGGAGTCAGTTCCAGTGTCTGGGTGCTAAAACTTTGACGCTGCTGCCCCCCGCTCTTGAACATTTGTAAAGTGAGATTTCAAGGAGGGAATTATTGCTGGTTCTGAGCGATCTGGTGTAGGGTTTTAACAGTACTGCATTATTGATGTATTTAGGGGCTTTGTTGGCAATGCATTTGTGTGTAATGCATAGGGTTTTGAAGATGATTCTTGCCTTAATGGGGAGCCAGCGGTTGTCTCTCCTTGTGTTGGAGATGGGTTCAGTCTTTTTTATGCCTAGTGCTGCTCGCAAAGCTTTATTTTGCAGAAGTTGGAGGATGGTCAGATTAGCATTGGAGGTGCCTAGGAAAAGAACATTGCAATAGTCTATCTTTGAGAGTATTAATGCTCTTGCTAGGGTGATACAGTTTTTTGGTGTAAGGAATCTATGAATCTATAAATCTATGAATCTCTGTAGCTCTGGACTTTCTCACCGGTGCTCAAAATACAACCTATTCCCACATACAAGACAAAGGGGGGTCTGGGAATCTCTCTACCAGCAGGAACAGAACCCAATGACCTGTTCTTGGGTGAAAAACCCCTGGGAGAGACTCTACCAAGTCTTTAGATCACTGTCGCTTTCACAGGGAAGAAATGTCCCCGCATATCAGGCTTTGTCCTGCCCAGGGACAGTCCAGCACCAAAATGCTAGGCAATTCTCCTCTGAACAAGAGTACCAACAGCAACCCCATACACGTGTTTCAGCCTTGTTGGGCATCATCAGTGAGGTGACGCTGTTCCTCTCTAAGAACAGTGAGCAAAGGGTCCACGTCTGGATCGCCCTGGTGACTTAAGGTGAGACCCAAAGTTAATTTATGCAAAACAAAGGAGGGTCTGGGAATCTCTCTACCAGCATGAACACAGCCCAATGACCTGTTCTTGGGTGAATAACCCCTGGGAGAAACTCTACCAAGCCTTTAGCTCACTGTCCCTTTCACAGAGAAGAAATGTCCCCGCATATCAGTCTTTGTCCTGCCCAGAGGCAGTCCAGCACTGAAATGCTAGGCAATTCTCCTCTGAACAAGAGTACCAACAGTGACCTCATAGACGTGTTTCAACCTTGGTGGGCATCATCAGTGAAGTGAAGCTGTGCCTCTCTAAGAACAATGAGCAAGGGGTCCACATCTGGATCGCCCTGGTAACTTAGGGTGAGACCCAAAGTTAATTTATGCAAAACAAAGGCGGGGGTCTAGGTATCTCTCTACCAGCACGAATACGGCCCAATTACCTGTTCTTGGGCGAATAACCCCTGGGAGAGACTCTACCAAGTCTTTAGCTCACTGTCCCTTTCTCAGAGAAGAAATGTCCCCGCATATCAGTCTTTGTCCTGCCCAGGGGCAGTCCAGCACCAAAATGCTAGGCAATTCTCCTCTGAACAAGAGTACCAACAGCAACCCCATACACGTGTTTCAGCCTTGTTGGGCATCATCAGTGAAGTGAAGCTGTGCCTCTCTAAGAACAGTGAGCAAGGGGTCCACGTCTGGATCACCCTAGTAACTTAGGGTGAGACCCAAAGTTAATTTATGCAAAACAATGGGAGTTCTGGGAATCTCTCTGCCAGCACAAACACACCCCAATGACCTGTTCTTGGGTGAATAACCCCTGGGAAAGACTCTACCAAGTCTTTAGCTCACTGTTCCTTTCCCAGATACACACACTCATTCCCATGTTTGGGGCCTAGGGCTGTGAGGTTAGCTGTAGTTAGTCCCCAATTTCAATATGGCTGCTAATATCTAAGATGGTGTTTGATTCCCTGTGTATTATAAAACTACAGCATGCTCTTCCCTCCCCACATTATAGCCCCTGATGACACCCCACCACTCAGTACCCTCCCACTGCCCCACTGCATGGTTTTAGACCTCTGCCTCATTCTAAAGTGCTTGAGGGTCTGGGACGATTGTCTCCCCTTATCAACAATTAACACAAGTGAATAAAGAAAAACACTGTATGATCATTACTTAAACACACACTATGTGGGTTTCCACTATGTGGATTTCCCCAAAGCTTGCGTTAATATTCGAAAAGACAATGCTCCAGGTGCCAATGTTCGAGCTGGTCAATCCAATGGATGTTGGGAGTGATTGGTTCCACCACTCCAAGGGGTTGAAGCACCCTTGCAGGTCTTCAGAGATTGAACGCAAAGCAGGGCTCTACTGAGATGACAGTGGGCTCAGGGTGCAAACCTTATTCTGAACGGTTCCGGATAGTCCTTGGGTCTGCTCGGCTCTTCCGGATACTTGCCTCTGTTTTTTAGGTCGATATGGACCTATTAGTGATCTGCAGCTCTGCATTTAGGACACCATCTCATATCCACAAGTCCAGTGAGTGCTCACACCCAGCTGGCCAATGAGGAGATCTGACCCACTCATGGACCTCAGCAGTGGTCCAAACAGTGACCACTGCAGGTCTCATGCCATCAGGCACACCAGACATCCTGGCACCAGTAGTGTGGATTTGGGCCAGACAGTCCCAGCCCATATCCTGGGTACACGAGACATGCATTAGCCTATGAAAAGCGGCGGCTTTCGTGGGTGAATGCATGCCCAAATAAAGACTCCCCCGGTCAGAAGATAAGGAGGAAGGGTAACTGACAAAATGGCCATAGGAGAAGTAAAAAGATCTAGTGGCACGGCCATGACGGACACTAGCCACAGTCCTGAGCCAAATACGCTAAGCGCGTAATGGTAAGCTTGATAAAAGTTCATAAAAATACATGAAAAAGCTTCTGCTGCCACCAGACTACTCCTAGGCACATTGTCCATTTACTAAAGAAATCCTTAGTGGACGTCTAGGGCCCGAAAAACGAAATGACCCCATTGTGCAGTACTGTAATGTACTTTGCATAATGAAATACAGTTGCCAAAAGTGGTATCATAGTCATAAAACTAAGAGAAACAAATATTCTCAGTACTGACTGTCGGAAGGACATGCCAGTTTCCCCATACCCATGAGTGAAAGTCCAGTGGAGTGCAGCTTAAGGCTGTGCTCCACTGGCAAAAGTCAGGACAGGAGGCTGAAACAAAAGCAAAACGTTTGGGAGGTCCACAAATATAGAGGTAAAATAGCAGTAAGGGGAATGTTACCTAAGACTCAACCCTCCCAGACTAAGGACAGGGGGACTTAATCCAACCCTGGATGAGTGTTATGTTCAGGTTGGTTAAACATTGTGGGCAACCCAACAGCCTTTGCTATGTTGGGCACCTGGCCTATGCTCAATAGTGAAGTCAAAGCCTTGGAGGCTAATGGACCACCTAAGCAACTTAGGATTCTCACCCTTCATGTTCATCAGCTACCTTAAGGGTCTATAGCCAGTCTGCACAGTGAGGTGGGTCCCAAAGAGGTAGGGATTCAGCTTCCTTAGGGCCCACACAATAGAAAAAAACATTATGTTTCTACAGTAGACCACCTAAGCTATCTGTCCTTAAGTTGGTGACTGATGAATCCAATAGGTTGTTCCCTACCGTTCTCATCTAGCTGTGATAGAACTGCACCTATCCCAGTGTCAAAGGCATTTGTCTGCACAATTAAAGATTTCTGATAATCAGGCACCCTGAGAACAGGGGCCTGGCACAAGTCTTTCAAGCCTTAGAATGCCTTCTCACAGTCTTCCGACCAAGTTACCTTCTTGGATTTGTTTGGAGTAGTGAGGACAGTCAGGGGGCAGCTATGGTACTACAGTATGCCATGAAATTCCTTTAATACCCAGTGAGATCCAGGAAAGATCTCACTTGGGTTTGTGTTGTGGAGGTAGACCAGTCTTGCACTGCTGAATTGTACCACCACCAACCTACCGCAGAATACGATCAAGTACGAAGGATACTCCTACTTGTACAAAGAGGAGCAATCACGAAAACCACAAAGATAGCAGCAACATCCCTATTCCTGCTAATAATCCTCTACCTACAGACATTTCAAAAGCAGATGCCCCACTAATTAAGGGTACACTCATAAACACAAGATCACTTCTGCCACATAAGCTAGATATGGCCTACCTCATCGTGACTAATAACTTGGACTTCTTAACAATTTCTGAAACCTGGCTCCACTTTGCAGCAGGCTAAACTCTATCTCTAGCCATACCTTAAAACTACACTATCCTCAGATCAGATAGAGAAGCTAGAGATAGAGAGGCGGTGGAATAGCCTTCATTGCCAAAAATCAGCTTGGCCTAAGAGAACTCCCGAATCAACAGTTCCCTTCAGGAGAACCACTGTCCATCAAACTACCCCTCAGCGCTGCATGCACCGTAACGATCCACCTTATATCTAGACCTCTAGGCCCAATATATTCAATTTGAGGAAGACATTACACAACTCCTCACATGGAACACTAAAACAGGCTCCCAAATTAGGCTGCTGGGAGATCGAAATCTAGGCCTCAGTGACACCAATGATGATAATGCATTAGCTCTAGCCAACACAATCACTGAGCTAGCTTAGGTTTCTCTCACCGTATCACCAATCCTACGCACAGTAAAGGTAGAACCTTGGACTGGCTATCAGACCTAAACTACGACACTAAGATCTTGTCCAACACACCGTGTGCCAGGTCTGACCACCACATTATCTTCTTCACCATTCAGGACAGCTTGTGCTAAACTCCCGCTATATACAAGCACCTCCAGCATTCACTAGAAATAATCATAATATTACAGCTGAGAAATTACTGCTGCTACTTCAGCCAATCACTAATCACCCCAATCTTACCAGAATGGACCCATCTTCTCTTGTGGAGTTGTACAATCATACTCTACTTCAGGCTACAGACAAAGCATCACCTCCAATAATGCGTAAAGCTGAGCCACTTGCACACGTAAACACCTGGTTCACCACTAACCTTAAACCTTGCGCAGTACTAAAAGATCTGTAGAAGCAGACTGGAAAAAATACCACACAGACCTGAACAAAGTTCACAACTGCCTCTAACAACTATAAAGCTGCTATCCTCCAAACCAAAAGTGACACTTACAATAACAGAATTATGAACGCCAAAGAGTTGTTTATCATCCTCAGAGAATTAGAATCCCCCCATACAACCCCTAGAATCTTGTACTAAAGATGCAATTTGGTGCGTGAACATAAGAAAAGTGCTGCTCGACAAAATCTCACTCCTACAAACGAAAATAGAAACCAACAGTCATCAAAGAAGCAGTGGAGGAGCTTGCTCCATTCATCACCTCTAATAAATGCCTCCTTCGAAGTGAGTACTGTTCCAACCAATTTGAAAGATGCATGGATCCTTCTGCTGCTTAAAAAAACTAGCCTTGACCCTAACATCACGCTAATCATAGGCCTATAACTACAGTACCTTTCCTACTGAAAATATTGGACAGGGCGGCATACTTAGAAATTCAAGACCATTTAGAATCTAATAATCTCTTAGGCCTTCGAAATTCAGGCTTCAGACTAGGTCATGGCGCCAAATCAGCCCTTATAGACTTAGAAATTAAAATGGATGAACTTAATGACAAAGGTAATCTAGCCCACCTCCTCCTTCTGGACTTATCAGCGGCCTTTAATTTAGTCAACCAAACAGTACGCTGTAAACACCTGACTTCGGCAGCCCAGTTCTCCCCTAAAGCCACTATATGGATACAATCCTTCCTCACCAATAGAACCATGAGGGTATTCACACCAACTGCTTCAGCAGAGCCTGCCCCCGTCTCTTGTGGAGTACTGCAGGGCTCCTGCATCTCCCCTACATTATATAACATTTTTACTAAGCCACTATTCACTATTTGACCAACTAGATGGCATGGGTGTCACCTACCCTAACTACGTGGATGACACCCAAATCCTCATCCCATTACATTCTCCTATGACATAGACACCAAACTACTCAATGATATATACCAAACTATTAAGGCGTGGATGGCTATCCGTGGCCTCTGTCTAAATGACGATAAAACAGAGCTACTCCTTACTGGATAGCAGAGCCAATTAAATAAGCTAGACAACCATTTCAAATCCTTCAATGTTGATGGCATCGATATCAAAGTCTCCGATGAAGTGAAAACTCTCTGCATTTATCTTGACTCTACCCCCACACTTACTAGACATGTTAATGGCCTCAGCAACAGCTTACACATCGAAACTGATTAATGCCTGTAGACCTTTCCTGTCCCCCGACAGTTGCATTACCCTAGCCACAGCCCTCATATTATCTAAACTAGATTATTGCAATGCCTTGTACTTAGGTATCAACAGACGTAATATGAAAAAATTACAAGTGTTACAAAATAATGCATTAAGAGCAGCACTCAACATCCAGAGAGCCAACCGCATCTCTACAGCAAGACGCAACATCCACTGGCTTCCAGTTCAGGACAGAATCGCATTTAAAACCTAGCACTAACTCATAAGTGCCTCTCAAACTTGTCACCAAATTATATGCTGAACCAATTCACCAGAAATCAATCTAGCCAACCTACCCGGTCCATTCACACACACTGTCTAAAAATTCCTAGATTCAAGTTACAAAAAGCAGGGGGCAACAGTTTCCCAGTATTAGCTGCCAAACTTTGGAACTCCTTGTCATTATCTCTAGGAGCTGAACCTTCCTTCTGGATTTTTGGGAAAAAGTGAAAACCTGGCTCTTTGCACAGGGGCGCTCATGGTGCCTCTGACTCACTACTGTATCTGTATGTCCTGAATGATGTCCTGCTATCTGTAACACTTTTCTAATGAACCGTTTTCTCTGTTGTGCAGCAACAGTGTAATCCTCAAGCAATGCACCCAGATACCTTTGGGTTAGGTGCACTATACAAATGAACACATAAATAAATACATAAATAAACCTAATGACAAATGTAGACCACTGTGCTGCGACCAATTTGACACTTGCTGGCCTTTAGGGTCAGGTGGGCTTTCTGAAGAGCCTGCAACACAAGCCCTAGGTGGCTCACGTTCCTCCCAAATGAGGAGAAGTCTGCTATATCATCCAGATATGCAAAGCAGAATTCATCCAACCCAATCAGAACATGGTTAACCAACCTCTGGAATGTGGCAGGTGCATTCTTCAATCTAAATGGCATTATCCTGAACTGGTAAAGCCCTTCTGGAGTTTAACATGCAGTCTTCTCCTTGGCATTCTCTGTCAGAGATATTTGCCAGTACTCTGTAGTGAGATGAAAGGTTGCTGATATACTTTGCAGCTCCCAGCTTGTCTACCAATGTGTCTGTTATTTGTAGCGGGTGATGACCTGCCTTGGTGACCACAATCAGAGCCCTGTAATCCACACAGAACCTCAACTCAGGGGTACCTGCTTCTTGCACCACACCCACAGGACAGGATCATGGACTTCTGGAGGGTTCAAACACCCCTAGATCCAACATCTTGTTGACCTCAGACTTGATGTGGGACCTAACTTTGTCTGACATACTATAGCTCCTACCTTTGGTAGGCACACTATCTCTAGTGTGAAAGTCACGTTTGCACCAAGGTCAGGGACGTCATTTCACCAAAATGCCTGGGGTAGCAGAAATGACATCACATGACCCTTGACCTCTGATGACATCGCAGGAAGTGATGTCATTTGACCCACCCCAAAGTGACATCACGAGAAGCAATGGAACACTACAGTTTACCCTTTGACAAAACAGGAATTGGATCATATATCATTGTTTCTAAGTACACTATGAAAAATGTGGTTACAATATCACTGTAACTTGATCTATATTTCATACAAGAATAGATCACCATGTGTATCGGCAGAAAAAAACATGCTATAACTGCAACTTGCGAAGAGCAAAATACATAGTCCAAAATGGATGCTTATTTTACTTTAAATGCTTTTCGGAGGATTTTGTCTGAATTGTGAATTTGAGGTGTTCAAGAACAGACTAAATCAGTGACTCACCCCCTGAAGTGTGCCTGAAATAAAGCTTTAATGAGTCTAGCAATTACTGTAAAGAATTCCAGAAAGACAAATTATTTTGTATTCCTGTTCTGTCTTATTTATGGTTACTGCTCAAAGTATTACACTTGTGAAACCCCCTGTTTTTAGGAAGCCTGATCAAGACATCCAGCCACTATAGAAACAAAGAGGAACTTCAATTTTAAGACATAAAATGGAGAAAAAAAACGTATATTTTATTTTTTCGGTGTAGCAAGGGAGACCACCGAGGCAGCAAGGGAGACCTCAGGGGTCACAAGTGTGACCCCTGGCGACCCCTCAATGACATCCCTGACCAAGGTGTAAAACCTAAAGTGAGCGAAAACAAGGGGAAGAATTGTTTCCACAAAGTTCTCACCTCACCTTGCTGCTGAGGAGACAGCCGAGGAGCCAATTTGACACTATCAATGGAAACCTCTGAAGCACTACCTTGCAAATGGTCGGGGAGGGGTTCAGATTCCTATACCTCTATGTCTGATGCTAGAAGCAGAGCAGCCATTTCAACCCTAGGGATGAATGTCTTCAGTCTATTTATATGGAACACTTTTGGGGCATGACCAGGCCTTCCAAGGTCCACTAAATAGCTCACCTCACCAGGTTGCTCCACAGCTCTGTAAGGGCTGGACCATTTATCCTAGGCCATAGGGCCCTGGGCTTTATGGGATTCATAATCAGGACTTCCTGGCCTGGAGGAGGGGAACAAGTGAAGCTTTCTGGTCATATCAATGGTTGGCCAATGCCAGACCAGCCATCAGCATGTCACTGGCTTGAGCCTTCAGTAAGGCCATTAGCTAGGGGTCCCCTGACAGGGTTACCAAAGAGAAGCTCAAAGGGACTATATCCAACCCCTTGTTGAGGGGCCTCTGTGTAAGAAAAGAGTAAGCATGGTAGAAGGAGAACCCACTTTCTCCTTTGGCCTCAAGAGCCCCAATCATGCTTTTGAGCATTCTATTACATCTCTCAACTAAGCCATTTGTCTGTGGATGATAAGCTGATGATAACATATAGGAGACCCCACAATCCTTCCACATGGTTTTCACATAGATGGAGATAAAGTTTCTGCCTCTGTCAGACACAACTTCTTTAGGAAAGCCAACCATAGTAACAATGCCAAGCAATGCTTTAGCAACTGACCTGGCAGTTACTGTCTTCGGTGGATGGCTTCAGGATATCTGGCATGGTCAACTAACACCAGAATGAACGTGAAGCCACATAATGTTGGCTGGTCAAGGGGAACAACAATGCCAATCCCTACCCTCTCAAATGGTACACCCACTACAGGGAGAGGAGAGGTACCAATTGAGCCTGAATTGTTGCACCACTTTTAACAGAGATTTGGCCAGTGGCACAACTCCTGCAGTGGCCTTCTACGTGGACCCCCATATTGGGCCAGTAGAAGTGCATGGGTAACTTCTCCTTAGTCTTCTTGATATCAAGGTGCCCCGCAAGGGGACCTAATGTGCCAATTGTAGGAAGAAGGGTCTCACTTGAAGGGGTACCACCAACCTCTTATGGTCTCATTCAGTGGACTCTGTGGATTCACTGTATAGTAGCCCACCTTCCCAATACATTATGTGTCTCCCTGGAGGTTCACCCTCAAGCTGGGAACAGGCTTGATTCCTAAGGCATTCCAAAGATGGGCACCCACATTAGCCCTTATTGAACTCTCCCCTATCAGGACCACCTTCTGTAAGCAAGCTCTGCAATTCAGGATGGTCATGTGGGTTAAGTATTTCGGGCAGCTTCCTCATCAGGTTCAGGGGCTTGGCCAACTGCCTCCACCTCAGTGGTAGATAAGTTGGGGGGGAATATTCTCTGTCCCTCTCCTTTGCTTTTTGACTTGTGTTTCCCATTTGGCTTTGGCTCAGCCTTGTACTTGACAAGGCAGCCTTGGGCTGTGGCCTAGTGCAGGGTTGTTCTGCTTTATCTCCTTCAACACCTAAGTCTCTGAGATCATTTCCCAACAGAAATCTCCCAGGGTCTTGCCTCTAAACACTTACAGGTATCCTTGCTACTCCACCATTCACAACTAGAGTTACAGGCATAACAGCAAATGTAAGAGGGAGTCCATCAGCCAATGTAGTGGGCATCGGACGGGCTCTGGCTAGCTCCTCTGGGTTTTCCAAAGTGGAATCCACTACAGTTCTGCTGGCCCCAGTGTACTTAATGGCAGAGGTGTCTACACCATTTACCAAGACACTATCCTTAAAGTAATGCTTAGTATTGTCAGGGATGGAGGCATATGCTTCAGCTACTCTAGGTTCCCAGGATCCCAGGGAAACAAACACTACTTCTGATCCTAACCCACAGGGTAAAGAATCGGAAGAGAAGGATTTCCCTGTGAGTATTGTTTCCTCATCACGAAAGAAGGCAAGATTCACCACGTGGACCCTCAAGGATTTTACCTTACATCTGGGGTTCCCCTTCACAAACTCACAATCCACACCAGATACGCTGGATCTTAAGACACAGGAAGGCCTAGAATAACCAGAGTTGTGCTTGGGATAAGTTCCACTACCCTGTACAAAGTCATGTGACTTACCCTTAAACCTTTTATGGCCCTATTGGGGTGAAGATTTTCAGATGGGACACCCTCTTTTTCTTTTGCTTCTTCCCCTCTTCTTGCTTCCCAGAAGCAGGCTTGTCCTTATGGGCCACCCTGTGGGATACTCATAAATCTGTTGCAGTGGCTAATATATTAGGATAGGTCTCCTTAGAGTCAGCTAGATGCTGCTTAAGCTCAGGGGAACATGAGGCAAACACATGTTCGAGCATAAACAAATGGATCATGCATTCAAAGTGGCAACTTTATAACCTTCCACCCAACCAGTCAAGTTCTTCAAAGATTCAGTAACATATGTGACCCAAGAACTACCTCCTCTTTTCTTGTACTCCCTGAATCATTTCAAGTACTGGACAAGTACTGAGTCTTCCCACACTTCAAGATCAGGGTTTGCTTCAATTTTGCAAAATCGTTTCTCTCTTTCCACAATGGTACTGCAGCCAGAGTGGGGCAGTCTACTGGGCAACCATGCATTCTAATCAGCATCTACTATTTCCTGTACTTCACATGCATACTCAAATGCAGTCAACCAAACCATGATGTAATTGTTTTCATCATACAAACTGAGCAGATCTTTTGGAAATCTAGGATGTGAGGAGGGACCAGAACCATTCCAAGACCCTCTTGAGGAGCGTTGGTAGCTTGGAGCTTGGCAAGCTCGAAATGATGATCTCTATCTTTATGTTTTTCCAATGTTTCCATCTCCAGCTAAACCATGTTAAAAACAAATGTTAATTTTTGCTCAGCATAAGCCTTTGTCTTTTGAGATATATCACAGCCTCAGCTTCAGAGGAAATAGAGGACACATGGGACAGAACATCATTCTCATCCTCTCTTTCTATAATGGCAGCAACAGCCATGACTTTTCCTGGGAGCAACCCCAGCACCTTCTGCACAATCATAGGATTGGAGCAGCACAATTCTACTTTCCTGCCAATCTACAACCTTTGGATTAGCTCAGTATTTGTGCCAGAGGTAGTGATACCTTGTTCTGCACATAGCCTTCTTAGTTTTTCAGATTTGGATGCACCTAAAGTAATATCTGTGACTGATTCCAGTTTATACATTTAGTTAAGTGGTTTACAACTACTAGCTAACAAAAGCCACTGTGTCAATGTGTAAATGTGAACCAGTGCCACACATGTGTGCAACATCCAAGTACCTCAATTCTTAACCCACGTCTGTACACCAATTTGTTCAAATGGATTCCTAATGCTCTTGTGAACAGGTGTTTGGGAGGCCACCCTAGTTAGTGAAATAGGGATCACTTCTGTGTAGTTAGCCAGGATTGTTCAAGGTAGTTTGGATTGGAGAGGGGCCAAGGCTAAGTCTCAGGAGTAGTGAGGGTGATCTGAGGTCTTGGATGAGCCCACACAGTAGGAGGACAAGAATTACCCTTAGACAGCAGTATATCAAATGTATGCAATTTATTAGGCCCAGGAATTAACAGAAGTGAATAAAGAAAAATATAATATTATCACTTCTTAAACACAAACTATGTAAAATATTTGTACAGTCACTTTTGTTCAATGTGGTAAAGTGCGGATTCCCACCAAAACCTGCAAGGAGGGAAGGCAGACAAACTTTACCACATTGGCAAACTCCATAGGTGAATAACCCTAACCTTATAAGTCCAGTCCTACAATGATTGGAGCCTTGTGTTCAATGTTAAATGGCCGTGGGAAAACACTTGGTCGTGGGTAAAGACACAAAGTACAATATTCAAGAGGGTGGAAAAGTTAGGGAGAGGATTCCGAAGTGTAGAAAGAGAGTTCGACAATACACTCCTTTGGTAGGTGCCAAGGTTTGAGCTGATCATTGGATTTGGGGTTGAATGCCTGAAGCAGAAATGTTCAAGGGAGAGAAGACCGAAGATAATTATTCCAAAATAATCTTCTGTCTTTTCTCGCCTGAACATTGCCGACTTATTCAAACCCCTACCCACACCCCCACCCACACCCCCAACACACCCCATTTATTTTACAGTCATTTAGACCTAAACGGCTCAGTCCACTGCAGGGTTCAGGGACACTTCTGAGAAGGTTATTTGGTAGGTCAACAAGAAGACATTGGGAGTGCTTGGTCCACCACTCCAAGGGGTTGCAGCACCCTTGCAGGTCTTCGGAGATGGAGCGTAAAGCAGGGCTCTACCAGAACACCAGCGGGATCAGCGAGCCAACCTTCTTCTTTTCAGTTCCGGATAGTCCTGCTCTGCTCTTCTGGATACTTGGCTCTGTGTGTAGTTCGATTTGGACCTGTTGGTGATCTGCGGGTCTACATTCAGGACCCCTCCTCTTATACAGAATTCTAGTGAGTGCTTGCAACCACCTGGCCAATAAGGAGGTCTGACCCACTCATGCACAACAGCAGTGGTCCAATCAGGCACCACCATGGCTGTCATGCCCTCGTGCACACCAGGCATCCTGGCACCTGTAGTGTGGATTGGGACCAGACGGTCCCAGCCCACTTCCTGGATACCTACCCACATGACATGCATTAGCCTGCAAAAAGGGGCAGCTTTTGTGGTTGAATGCATGCCCAAATAAGGACTCACCCGGTCACAAAGATCAGTAGGAAGGCCAAGGGACAAAATGGCCAAAGGAGAAGACAAAAGACCTTGTGGCACGGCCATGACAGACACTAGCCACAGTCATGAGCCAAACCCGGAAAGGCTTGGTAAAGGTTCATAAAAATACATGAAAAACCTCTGCTGCCACCAGACTATTCCTAGGCACATTGTCAATTTACCAAAAATATCCATAGTGGATGTCTGGGACCGAAAATGCAAGGACCCCATTGTGCAGTACTGTTATGTACTTTACACAATGAAATTCAGTTGCCAAAAGTGGCAACATAGTCCTAAGATTAAGAAAAACAAAGTTTATTAGTAATGACTGTCTGAAGTACATGTCAGTTCCCCCATAATGATGAGCCAAAGCCCAGTGGATTGCAACTGAATGCTGTGCTCCACTGGCAAAAGTCAAGACAAGAGGCCGAAGCAAAAACAATAAATGTGGTGGGTACTCAAATATAGAGGTACAATAGCAGTAAGTGAAATTTTACCTTACATTCACCAGAAGATGTTACTCATTTATCAACCTCAGAATGTTAAAAGGCTGTGTCGGCCTTGCCAGCATTCAAACATGCAACCTGCAGATTGCACCCATATCTCAGCAGAAAGCCCTCAACCCATTGAGCCCCTTTTCTCACCTAAGTTAAGCTACTGCTGACGATATCTGCATTCAACCTTCAAAACACATGTTGACATTTTTGCATGGTCAGCTTAACCTCTCATCATTGAGGTCAACCCCTCATCCTTTCGAAATCAAATAATCTAAATACTATTAATTTAGGCAATGACAACATTCGAGCTATGAAACGCAATAACATCTGTCCCACTTGTTATGTAGCAAACGCATTATACCTGTATGGAGTTGTGAAGAGTGGGCAGACACAGTTTTTGCCACTTGAGCTGAAAGATTAAAGAATATTGAGGCTTAATACCACATAATAGAAATACGCCAGTCTCAAGGTCAAAGTATAATGTACATTTATTAACAGGCAGCTGTCGGGCTCTCAACACCCTGCTACGTGTGCAAGCAGACACCGTGAGATGAGAGAGTGCTGGACATTTCAAAAACGCAAGTATTTATACAAGTTTTCCACATTCCCGGACACATCGTCCAGCCCCTCTTTCTGTAATACATTTACCTAGGGTTCATGGCCTACCCACATGACTAAGTCATGCTTAAACATCTTTGAATAGTTTGTTGTTTTCCTTTAAACATTTTACATGTTTTCCAAATATAAGACACAAAGGTAGCATTCCTTATTTTGCTCGCTTACATGTGTCTATCATTTGTTCTTGAGTTTAAAGTCAGCTTAGTTTCATGGAGCGAAAACAAAGATTTCGGCAAGAAGAGCATGTTCAAATATTTATTATTTTACTTTGCTGTTTGAACGGAAAAGGCACTGTTGGAACAGATGATATCTAAATTACTGATTAGTATACCTTTTGTTTAACTCCAAGATTTCTCAGTGTAGGACAAACAAACCACTTTAGCAGCTTCAACATTCTTATCTACATTGACATCATGGAAATAGTACAAAGTTCATTTTGCTCTACTGGAGCCAAAAACAAAATTCAAAACATGGGACAGAAAGCAAGAGGCAATCAAAATGGCGGATAACTGAAAATGGTGGCATAGTCAGCCTGTTTCAAGTTCATTCAATGCGATTTATAGTGCGATGCGAATGTGCTTAGGCCAATGTTTAGTATCAGGCGGTATTCATGCAAAATATACTTTTACAGAGCGTCTGTCCTGTGCCCGAACTAACAGCCACCACATTCTACACCCTTTCCCAGCAACCCCCTCTGATTACATCCCACTCCAGGCAACCCCAGGTACACTTGCAGGGTGGGACTCTTTAGCAAGCTATGATGCACAATAACATCTGGAAGCACACACACCACCTTCCCTAACACAAGTCCTTTAGAATTTCACTAGCACAAAAAGGAAAATGCTTCTTATCTGCAGATATCAACACATCACGCTTTCACAACTTTCCCTCGTTTCTCCTCTAACTCCAACTTTCCATTCTCTCTTACATTGCTCAGCACCGAGTGACTGACCAAAAGGCAAAAGTTGCACTGTACATGACCTAGTTATATTACGTTCCACTACATGCAAGTGTGAGCACTGCGTATGCCAATGTGCTTAGGCCAATGTTTACTATCAGGCGGTATTCATGCAAAATATACTTTTACAAACCCTCTTTTTGGCCTAAGCGAAGAGCATTACTCAAACATTAACATCATCTGAAAACCACGTATCATCATGAGAGCATCCTGAATCGCTATCTTCAAAAACGTTGATCACCATTAATTCCTTTATGGCGATGCACTGCATTACCAAGGCATCAGTAATTTTTCCGGGTATATGTGTGTGATGCTGGAAATGCACTGGAGGGACAGGGCCTCCCTGTCCTTGTCCTGTAGTCCTTTTTCATTTGCGTTCTGTATTGTTTTCTGCCCAGGAGTCCATGTGGGGCTCCTGGCAGTGCAGCTCCTCCTGTTTCTGGTTTGGTGTACAGACCCATGGGACACCCTTATGGCACCCATGGGTGGGGGTACAACCCTGTGCCCATAGTGTATGTTTTGGGCTCCTGTGTGTGGCCCACAGAGCGGGGTATGGGCTGGTGGCAGCTCCATGCTGAATTTGACAGGTGCTCTGAGTATCCTCCATTTTGGGTACATCCAGGCCCTGCCATTGGAATCAGTTGATTCCTGAAAGGAAATAAGATGGGCCCTGTGGTCTCTTGCTTTCTATTGTCTGTTACTGTGTTTTCCCAAAGTCCTGGGAAGCCCTAAATCTGTCCCTTCCCCCTGACTGGCTGTTGGTTGGAAGTTCCATATATGGTGTTGTTGTGAAGTCCAGGCCAGACTGGCTGGTGCCTTCCCAGTGACTGTATGTTGTGGGTACACCCTGTGGGTGGGACCTTGGTGAATGGAGTGTGTGACCAATATGCACTTCTTGTTGTGGATGTCTGGTTTCTAGTATGAGATACAATGACTGAGACAGCCCTGCCCAAAACTGGCATGAATGCAGTGTGTAGTGTTGAATGGCTGGGTACTTGTCCCAATACACATTCCTTGTGTGTCTGAGAGGGAGGAGTATAGCCTGAATGCACTATATGCCTGATTGGCTGACTGACTGCTGAATGCCCTTCTGAAAGATGGGTTGCCTGACTGAGTGTGGCCCATCAGAATGAATGGGAGATCAACTAGTATATCTGGGGCCTCTCACTGCTAGAAATCGTTCAGAAGCTGAAGTTGAAACTGACGCTTGATCTCAACAACCAAGCCTGAAGAAGAAGGTTTACTGCTGTCTCCCTTCGCCGAAATCTGAAAGCCGCCGTGACGTCAAGACTGATCCAAGAGAGGACCTGTTTAGGTGCCCTCTTCCCGTGCTCCGAGGGACCATCGGGCACCGCTAACCTTCGCCGAAGCTCCCTGGAAGTCAGACCCTCGACAGGCTGTCGACTGGAGATGGGGACCGCTGAGGAGAACGAAGATAAGCACCAGACATTCCATCCACTGCCGTCGACCAGGGTTCGCAGGTTTGCATAACTGCTGCAGGCTCGTCAAAGCTGTGTTGCCCGGAAGAGGGGACTGCTTGACACGTGCCATTGATGACTGGAGCCACAATGCTCCTTTGCCTAAGACTTTTTGATACACGGATGCGCTCATCCTCACCGCCGCCTGCCTTATCCCGCTGGAGAAGGCCAGGCTGTCGACGCACTGAAGAGCATGCCCCGATGGGTTTACCTTCACCCAAAGACCGTAGAGACGCCGGACGACTCGACACCCTTGCTGGGCCACAGTTCTTCACATACTCTTTGTGGTCCTGAACTATCGACATTGAGGTGCCTTGCACGCCTCTTCCGTGCAGGATGTCTTCACCCCATCATCGATGAGCACCGCTGGGCCCGAAGCTGCCGCCTCGATGCTGAGTTCACTTTCTTCGAGGGATCTCGACGATCCATGGCTCCTGCTTTAAAGGGAGCGCTCAAGAAGGATCCGTCGACGACTCGTCGTCAAACTCTGCTATTCCAGGTACATTGGGGTAGTAGAAACATTATAGAAGGAAATAAGACTTATAGAACAATATATGGACTGGGCTTGTATATATCTTTATTTTACAGGTTGCCCAGGTGGGGGATCTCCACACAGAACTGTGTCTAGTGGTAGCGGCCAGTATTCTGACAATTGTTCTAACCAACTGCTTTCCCTCCTGTATCTATTGTTGGTTACCTTTATTAAGTGATTTGTATGACATTTAACCAGA
This sequence comes from Ambystoma mexicanum, assembly GCF_040938575.1. Taxonomy (NCBI): domain Eukaryota; kingdom Metazoa; phylum Chordata; class Amphibia; order Caudata; family Ambystomatidae; genus Ambystoma; species Ambystoma mexicanum. Next base: position 759,473,872 of record NC_090929.1, on the reverse strand, counting down.
GTACAGTTGATACACTTTAATGGAATCTGATAATAATTGCGGCATCACTTAGAACTGTATATATTTGCCATTGTAGATTAACTGAGCACAAAGTGAGTTATTGTGATTGTGTATATAACCTTGCACCTTAATTATATAAAGACTGTATTTTAACTAATATAGTATGTGGACATTCCTTTGTGGGGGCTTGGGGACTACACTGTACTTAAGAACCAGCCTGCATCACCTCCTGAGAAGCTAGGCCTTGATTGCTCGTCCATTGCTACCATAATAGAGAATCTTGGCTGGGGTCCTCTGTGCCTCTCCTCTTCCATATAGAGAGCAGAACTACAGACCCCCCCTCCAGTCTTTACAACGTGTCTTATGTTCTAGTTTACCAACCGCTTGTGCACAACTTCCCCCTATCATGGAACATATGACAGGAAGACACTGTATTCAACAACAGCAAAACAGTACAATGTCACGGATCCACCATCCCAAGATCGTAACAAATCCCAGAACCATGTGCCATTATCCAAATTTCCCTCCGAAATGTGCACTTCAGTACACAAGATGTGCACTTTCTTAATTGCCTTAAATATGGTTGGGGAGGAATCGGGCGATAAACACAACATGTGGATCCTACCATTTTACACACCCCACCACGCTCAGCTAGAATGATGTCTAGCACCATCATATTTTGGAGAACCACTAATCTAATAGCCTTTTTCTCTAGTGTCATGTTATATAGGATGTCAGTAGTTTCATTGATGGTTTTTTCTAAATCCCTTGCCAATTATCTAATATCTTGAGAGTTTATTATCTGTCCCCAAAATGGTACAAATGGTTTAGCAACATCGCCCAGAATCTGTGAGGGAGTGTCACCATCCTCATCCTGCCTGGGACGAGGTCTAGAAACTTCAGCAGTAGTGGCGACATATACACCTGGTAAGAGTATTCCTAAATAACAAGCACCCTCCCAGTCTCTTGGCAACCATGGATATGCCTCATTACCGCAAACAAAATAAACAGGATCTCCTACATACATAGGTCTATCCTCACTGGTTAGTCCAGCAGTATTTGTACATCCCTCAAATGTACCCATTGGTTGGGAAGCCTCTCTTAGTATACAAAATGGAACAGAGTGTGGACTATGGTTAATAGTATAGGAAGGAGGCATGGCATCCCTTTTACCTATGGTAGCCATTTTAAAGGTAATCATAGATTGGAAAGGTCTGGAGAGTCCATCAGAAAGCCTAATAGAAGCAACATTTAGCTTGCTCCTATTTGCAAACAGAGAACATCCTAAAGGTGCTAAAACTCGTTTTTCAAACTCATTAAGATTAGTCCCATCAAAATTGGCTGAAGGATAAAGCCCTAAGTGAATAAGTGAAGCATAAGAGGCAGTAGTTAGAGGGAGAGGATGTATATACCAGCCCGATCCCTTTTCCCCATGTTGTGGCAGATGTGAACACATCCAACAACTGGTCTTATTCAGAATGGCATGTGTGGCATTCATGATCATCAAGCGGGTGTTGTTGTGATAACCCCCTCTATGTTGGAGGTCTCGGGGACGAAGAGTGTGTGAATGCACATGTGGTGGAGACATAGTGGAGACACCTGCAGTTGGCAATAAAATATCAAGGGGATGTGCACCCTCCAAGTTCCAAAATCTGAATGTCAATGTAATTACAATACAAGCTATCATTGTGATCATTTGGCCCTCGGGGACCATGGCCCTCGATGGGGGGATTCATCATCAACAAAACGATTAGTATCCTTATTAGTACATGTGGCCCCTAAAATAGGCATAGTTTCTCAGTGTCCATTAAGAAGCCTCACTGTTAGGCTTTTTTAGTTCATCAGTGGGTAGCACCTGACCACGTGGCCTATCTTGATTGAAGGTAACTTTGCCAGTCCCTGACTCTTATTGTATGCAGCAGAGAAATGACAAGGGACTAGCTCAATGTTGGTTTATTGTGGGTTTCTTGTGGGCACTGAATCCTAGCTGTACTTTCCTATTCTATTTACATTAATGTAATGTCAGCAGACTCTAAATCTAAATCCTGTTCCGTGGTCGCAGATCGTACCTTGAAACTCCAGGTACAGAATGATCAGGGAACAAAGCATTGTCGTTTCCTGAAGAAGATGAAGAAGCAGAAACAAGATCGATTGACGGTGAAGAAGAAAATGAAGAAGAAGCAGAAATCTCCCCAGGCTCCATGGGCTCAGGAAGAACTTTTGTGGCACACTCGGTGTCGATCAGAGCAGTCTCATTGTCAGCAGCAGAATCATCAATTCCCTTCTCCTCCCCTTCGTCATAGGGCAGAGGAGAAGGAATCCTCTTCACATGTGTCACGTCGTTCCATGTTTCTTTCCGGTCACTCATACAGCAGTTTGCATAGCTAAAAGGATCTGGTGGGGTCCCTTCCAACGAGGTGCAAGGCAGGTGCCCCTCTTGAGATTTTTCACCAAGACCCACTGACCAGATCGGAGTTGGTTTTTGATTTTGATTTTATTTTATTTATAAAGCGCAAAAAACCAGGCCCAGGCGTAACCGGGCGCATACTCTTAAACATGTTACAAAAAGCAGTAGTTACAGTAAGTTACAAAAATATACAGCATATATACATGTACATACTCTTAAACATGTTACAAAAAGAAGTAGTTACAGTGAGTTGCAAAAATATACAGCATATATACATGTACCGAGGGGTACCATTAACAGCGTATAATACAGGGACAGAGCAGAGAGAAAATGTATATACAGTCCCCCCCCCCTCCACATGGATTCTGGACTGTGTCAAGGTCTCACGAGTCTTGGGAGAGCAGCCATGTTTTAGCAGTGTTCTTGAAGGAGTGGAATGATGGTTCAATTCTGATAAGTGTGGGCAAGGTGTTCCAGAGTTTGGAGGCCAGGACGGGGAAGCTCACCCCACCAGCTTTTTGGAGTTTGCATCTAGGCACGATGAGGCTGTGAGTTTGGTCTGCTCTGGTAGGTTGAGTGGAGGTGTTGCATGAGAAGCGAGCGGACAGGTAAGGTGGGGCGTTGTAGCTCAGACATTTGTGAGTCAAAGCTAGGGTTTTCAGGGCAATTCTTTGTTTTACCGGGAGCCAGCGTAAATCTGATCTGACGGAGGAGATATGAGAGCATCTCGGGATGTTTAAGGCTGACCTTAAGGCATTATTTTGTACAGTTTATTTTGTACAGTTTGGTGACCTGGACCCTCGTATTTTACAGGGAGGGCTGTTCATACCTGTTGGTGAATCAAACACAAGTTTTAAATCAACTGGTCACAATAATCAGACAAAAGCGGATACTCAATATCTTTCAACTGTTTGGGCCTCAGTGCATTCCAGACGTTGGCTGGTCTCCCCATGACAATCTCATAGGGGGAGAGCCATGTCTTTGACTGTGCGGTCGTCCGCATCGATAGTAAGGCTATTGGCAAAGCGTCCGGCCATTTCAGATTACTGTGTGCACATACTTTAGCAATATTATCCTTTCAGATACCGTTATTGCAATCCACAAGGCCGGCACTCTGAGCATGTCTGGACGGGTGGAACCGTTTATCGATCTGTAATCCCGCACATAGTTGCAGGATTACAGCAGCGACCATTATCGGACCAAATTGCTCTCGGCAAGCCAAACCTAGGGAAATATTCCCTAAGCATGGTCTTTGCCATTGACATTGCTGTGGCGTCTTTTAATGGGAAAGCCTCAACCAATTTACTAAAGGCACAGATCACAACTGAGACATATTTATAATTTTGGCAACGTTCCATCTCAATGAAATCAAAATGGATCACCTCAAAAGGTATGGAGGGCGGACCAAACTGCACTTTCAGTGTTCCCTTCCCAATGTTAAATTGCAAACATATCATGCAATTCTGCACCAAACGTTGAGCAGTTTTCTTGATATTAGTGTTATACCAGACGGGATCTAATTGTTGACAAATCTTTTTAGCACATATGTGTGTTGGGCCATGAGCATGGTGACCATAGCAGTGACATAGACATTGGGTAGCATCCATCTTTGCTTCTCATTATTCACCCAACTACCCTCATCGTCTAGACCCGCTGGACCCTCAGCCCACTGTTTGATTTCTTCTGGAGTAGCTTCAGCTTGAATTTCTTTTACACTGCTAACCCCTTTGTCCATCATACAAGCATCAGTAACCCATCTTGCTGAATCGAGAATGTACATTTTTAAGTGCAAATCAATAGCAGTCTGTTTGGCTAGTCTGTCAGCAAAAGCATTTCCTTTTCCTACATTGTTTGTCACTTTTTGATGTGCGGCGCACTTCATTATTGCTAGTTTTGTAGGAAGCGCAAGTGCTGATAGCAACTGGACTATCAGAGGGCCATGTTGAATTTTTGTTGCATGTGAGGTCAAGAATCCTCTCTCAGCCCATAGTCGGACAAAATTATGAACCACCCCAAATGCGCATTGGCTATCTCTATATATGTTTACACTAAGCCCTTCATAAATTTCACAAGCTCTAGTTAATGCAATGATCTCTGCAGCTTGCGCAGAGTTATGCATAATTTGTTTACTCTCCACAGCAGTGCTTAATGTGGTGATTGCATAAGCAGCGGTAGATATACCATCTGGTATGTTTAAAACAGTAGCCATCACAGAATTGCTCCCCTTGTGGATTCTTTAAAGGTGTATCAATTAAATGAATTCTGCCTTTGTTTCTTATTCTGTAATAAAGAGGCAATCATGTGACATTTCGGACTGCAATCCTCTTGTGGAGAAGGCAATAGTTCAGCCGGATTCAATGAACAACATCTCTTAATTTGAATATGCAGAGCAAATAGAATCAGCTTGTACCTTGTTAGTCGAGGTGATGTGAGATGTTGCATCTACGTTCTGTTTAATAGAATGTCTATGGAGTGGGGTACCATCACAGTTAAAGAGTGACCTAAAGCCATACCCTCACTTTGTTTCACGGATGCAGCAGCAGCAGCCACAGCTCGCAAACATCTCGGCAAATCTCATGCAACATGGTCTAATGTGGATGAAAAATAGCTGCACAGCCTATTCTTGCCCCCATGTTCTTGTGTCAAAACAGCCAAAGCACATCCATCACGTTCATGCATATACAAAAGAAAGCCTTTTTCATAATTTGGTGTGCCCAAAACTGGTGCTGAACACAACGCAGCCTTAAGCATATCAAAAGTGTTCTGGCAATCCATGTTCCACGGTAAAGGCAAAGAAATATCATTCTTTTGTCAGTACCAACATAGCTTTTATCAACATTGAAAAATTTGGGATCCATTGTCAACAATATGAGGCCATGCCTATTAAAGCTCTGACCTCTTTCTCTGTATTTGGAACAGAAATATCAGAGATGCTTTGCATCCGTTCTCGTGTCAGTCTTCTTCCCTCCTTCGACAGGAGATAGCCCAAATAGGCAACCTCCTGTTGATAATACTGAAACTTCTTCAATGAAGCCTTATGGCCATGCTCTGCTAAATTAATAAGCAGCAGCACAGTGCCCTCTTTGCAAGCTTGTTCAGAATCAGCAGCTAGAAGTAGATCATCAACATATTGCAACAACATGCACGTGGAAGGTAACTCAAGCCTATCAAGCTGCTCTTTCAATGCTCTACTATAGATACTTGGAATCTCAGTGTACCCTTGCGGCACACAAGTAAATGTGAATGAGCGTTTCCCTAGGGTGAACGCCAAAAAATATCTGCTATCAACATGCATGGGGATACTAAAGAAAGTATTCTTCAAATTCACGACACTAAAATGTGTAGCCATGGCTGGAATCATAGTCAGAATTGTGGTGACATTGGGTACAATCGGAAACTGTGGAGCAACAACCTTATTAATGGCATGCAAATCAATAATGAAACATAAAAGGAATCGCAGTATCCCCTTTTTTGTAAACTGGTAAATTCAGACTATTACACACGCTCCCTGCTATTTCCTCAATTACACCTCGGTGTATGAAATCAGAAATAATACTCTTCAAAGACTGTTCACCTCCAACCGAAATTTTATATTGTGGGATACGCGGCAATTTAACACCTGGTTTCAACACAATCTTAACTGGCTCAACCTGTAAAATTCCAACATCATTGTCATTAATTGCCCATAAACATGTCAGAACCTTATTCAATGCAGTTGGTAATGGCATAGACTAAAATTGTGGAACGGAAGTTTGTTGGGGTGAAATAGTTAAGTACAATCCATCTGGAGAACAGTAAATCACAGCATTCAATTTCTTTAATAAATTCAATCCCAACAAAATGTTGCCACAATTTGTCATCAATAGCAATGTACAAGAATCAGTAAATGGTCCCAGTGATATTGGTACTGGCCAAGAGACCGGACTAACCATTGGCGTACCAGAGAACCCCACAGAAATGTTGCTCTGCCCTGACAGTGGAAAATCGGGAACCTGTGAATGATCAATAGAACACTTCTGTGCTCTTGTATCTATCAAGAAGAGATGCTCCCTATTCCCCACCTTCATTTCAATGTAGGGCCCTTTCTGATTGATGGGAATAGGTACCGGTTCCAGACCTTGCTTTGGGCTGTCCTAACGGAACAGTATATCGTCAGATGCAAAATCCTCAGAAAAATAGACATTCTAAGGATTATCAAAAATATTCCCACTACTAACACCCTGTTGCTAACTATCTTGTGATGGTGTCTGTTGGTTCTGTGAAAAATGATTTCTACCAGGACCCCCTATCTCAGGATGGCCTCTGGATCGTCTACGCATGGCTCCATCCGTACTATTTGATCTCTGCTGTAGGATCAGGCATTGTGCTTGTTAGGCAGAATCATATGCAGTACCCTTTGGGAACACTACACACAATTAAGACTACAAGTGTAAGTACAATTTCACCTTTGGCACAAGCCTGTATTACACAGTAATGTGGTAGCAGTGGCTGAGCAGCCAGACTTATCCAAAAGTAAAGTGAGCAGTACAATAGGTTACACAATGGACTAGCTATCACAGTGATTCAAACAAACACTTACTCAAGGTTTCTTGGTAAAAGAATATACATTAATTTACACAGTCATTTGGAAAACATTCCACTAGCAAGAGCAGCTCAATATCACAATCTAATGCACTACAATACACAACCAATAAGTTTCTGAACAAGTTCAGCTCCCCTGAAGTGGGAGTTAAATGGCACTTCAGTTACTTTAAAAAGGGGTAGAAAGACAAGGTTAAAAGAAAGATAGCACAAGTACTTTGTAGAGGAAGGGGAAATAGCTTCAGTTCACTCCAACCAGCAATTCAATTCAATAGGCCTGGACCAAAGTCAATGGTTCACAGTCTTGTATAGGATAGCTTAGTTCTGATAGAAAACGGTTACGTCTTTGCCACGGTTCTTAGAAGAATTTGGTCAGGCAAAAAAGTTATACGTTGGTTTAGGGAAGGACAAACCTTAAAAGTCAGGAAAGTTTCACAAACTTCCACCATGGAGTTCTGCACCACACTTGCACAGTACCTTGTAAGTGAAGAAAAGCTGTAGCTGAGGCAGTGATTCCTGGCAGTTCCTGCAGATCTCCCTGTTCCTGAGCTTCAGTCGTGGGGACGCACTGTCCAGGGAAGAGGCCACAATCTTGGAAAAATGTCAGTTTAAGGTGTGATTACCTTAAAGACCACAAACTGGTATCCTTCCCACTGGCTATCTGGTTTTCAACAGCACTCTGGAGAAAATTCGACTAGTATGGGGACGGTGTCCAGGCGGCTTACGAGTTGGTTGTTCCCACCAAACTCAAGGGAAGGGCTTCTCTGTCGATAGAGTTTCAGGCAATTTCGGACCTGCAGCAGGGCTTCACCGGTGGACAAGGAGTTGCAGCAGTCATCTTCCTTCCGCTCGTCTTCGGTTCTTTCATTCCAGTGGTCGACTCTGCTTTCCAAGTCCCAGAGACCTGCTTTTAAACAGGTTTCCCTCATTAATTCCAGCCTGGCTGTCACTCACACAGCAGTGTGGCTGTCCTTGCCGGACAGCCAGACGGCCAATCATTCCATATTGCATTCAGGTCTCCTAGGAGACTAAGCACAGGGAGTTTTCAGGCACCTCCCTCACATCCTGTCCACCCCAGACACTCAGGCGCCAGAGAAGGGCTTCAGCACTGAATCCCACCAAAGGCCAACGAACAAAGGGACCAAACCTGGTTTGGTGCACGGAGACAAACACAAGAAGGATCTTTCCAAAAGGAAATGACAAAAAAAGTTGACTGGAGTCTGTTTTTACAGATGAGTCTTGGGTGCCATATTGGAAAACATGGCTGACCCGATTTTTAGCTAACGGTGTTCGCAATCGGAAAAAATCATGGTAGTTTGTTTAAAATCACTGCCACCAGCCATTTCAAATGGGAAAGGGTAACATTTGACTGTTACATGAGTGTTTAGACTCAGGGGAAGCTAGGCAACCCCTCCAGCACTTGATAGGAAGATAGTGTGTGCTGGGTCTGTAAATGTAAAAAGACTAGTAAAGTCAATTTAACTTTACATGCTCTGGGGGACAGTAGTCATTCCCAGAGAAGGTATTTAAACCTTGGGGAGTCTAAAAGAGACCCCTTTGCCACTGCAATGAGGGTGCTGTGTGACACACAGAAAAAGATGATGCCTATGGAGTTGTTTTAAAACTCCATATCCAAAGAACACAAAAGTAAAATGCACATCAAAATACATGAGAGCGTGCAAAAAAAGGCTCACACTCTTTCCAGGTAGAAATTAAAATCCTAGAAATCCAGCAAAGTTGCTGTGGGTCTCAAAAGGTAAGGGAAATTAGCAAATTGTTGTGAATTTTTCCCTAACAGTGCTCGCCAATGACACTCCTGTCTACAAACAATATGCACACTGGTTTATGTGTACGAGACCCAGTTGTGTGCCACCCAGTGGTGTAAATTGGCTTCTGAACTGCGTATTCCCACCTCTGGCTCCTCTAGCTATTTGCTGCAATAACACTCTCGGTTTCAGGTCTCCCTTCTTCTTTTCCACCTTCTCTTTCTCTGTATTAAACCAATTTTCATAATACTGAGCCATGTGTAACATTTCAGATTGTGATTTCGCTTGCCACGCACTCTCAGAAGTCATGATCTGTGATTGGATTTCAGGCAACAATCCACGCACAAATGTATCAACAAATAGCCTCTTTCCTGGCTCTGTACTTAAATCTTGACGACTAAAATCCAAAAATACTTGCTCAAATCTATTAAAATACTCTGTCGCACCTTCTGACTTCCCTTGCAAGCCGTAAGCTTATAATGATGTGTTATTTATATAGCGCCTTTATCCAAAGCGCTTTACAGAGCACATTTACACATACAATATCATCCAACCGAAATTGGTACTCATTTATAAACCTCGGAAAGGATGAAAGGCTGAGTTGGCCTTGCCGGGATTCAAAACTGCGATCTGCAGATCACAGCAGCGAGCGTTCAACCCGCTGAGCTATTTTACCGGCTTATCCCATATAATTCTTTTTTCAGGAACCAGAGTTTTGAATTTAGGCATATTCTGTCTGGCAACATCAATATCACCTGTGGTCGTTTTTCACTAGCATTCTTTTCCCCATCTACTCGTACTAAGGCATGCCATGTATCACCCATTCCTGCCTGTTCAGTTCTAATCTGCTTCCACAAATCATCAGGAGAAGATCACAGAAAACAACAAATCTATATCACTCACCGTGAAAACTAACAAAAGCTAGACAGATTCAATTTCTTTATAAAATCCTGTTGGATTCTTCCTAATATCTGGAATTGATTGCCTAATGTTATTCACTACTTATCTAGAAAAAGGGACATGAACAAACTGTGAGACATAATGTGCTTCAATAATAGTTGCAGGTGTTCCTGCTGCAGCATTAGCTGGAATCTCTACTTTCGGAACAAATCTCGGAGGAACCTCCCTCATCAGCAATTGTAAAGGCAAATCTGAACGTCTATTAAGCAACAAGGCTAAATCAAGAGACAAAGAAGTCAATCCAGTAACGGGAGAAAATGCTCTTTTATAAATAACCATCAAATCTGCGGGACAGCATATTTTTCTCTTCAAAAATTCCTCTTATAAATACTCCACCATTACCTCTAACACTTTCCTTTGCGTTGCTGGAGCATAATGACAAAACGTGACATGCACTTCAATGGGAGAATTTGAAAGATCCGAAATCCATCTAAGAGTGTCTCTTGTGCAAATGCGCATTTCTTCACTCATTGGTTTCAATGGAGGAGGAAATCGCTTCTCCACATATGAAGCTTGCCGTTCATTAACATCCATCTCATCTTTCTCTAACTGATCCAGCTGCCTTTTAAACTCAAATACCTTCTCTACATGCTCATATACTTTCTCCCGCAGTGTCCCTTGAGTGGGCAAGGACATTCAAATCCCTCAACCCCTGTGGGACATTCATGTCCGTCAAATCACAACATATATCAACTAAATACGTTCCCATCCGTTCTATCAAAATATCCTGTTCAGGAATACCCCCTTGGTCAGAAATCACAACTAAAACAGCCAATTCATCACCCTCTTTTATGTACTTTTTAGCCCATGTATATAATTCTCTCTTTCTGTCTTTAGATACTGTGCCACAAGTCACTATTCTTGGAACAGATCCTGCCCCTTCAACCGCTACAGGTGGAGCAGAACCACCTGGCAAAGAGAGTTCATACCAATCTTGTACAATCGGTAGTGGAGGCAATACCACTGACAGTGCAGACGGTATTATGGGGATGACAACTGTTGGCAGAGGTGGAGGTGCAGGAGGACGAAGAACAACGGGAAGAAGAAGAACAACAATGGGAAGAAGAGGAACAAGGGGGAGGCACATAAGGAGGTGGTGCAGTTGAAACAGTTCTATGTTCATTCAATAATGTATTAATTAACTCGTCTGATGTATGAAAATCCTAAGAGGGATATATCTTTTGCACATCTACTTGGAAAGCCCTACCCATACGTCTAATGGATTCTGACTGTTTCTGCTGATCATGCAGTAACGCTTTCTCAGCATTCGTCATGTGTCTTTGTGCATGCGTTTCTCTACTTTTGAGTTGCTGCATAGATTCCTTTCCCCAATCTTTACCTACATAAAATGCTGCAGGCCTAGCCTTTTTTTTCAATAGTACAGATTCTAAATGCTCTAGGTGTGCAATTTCAAAACTACCATAAACTGGCCACTGAAGTTCGGAAACATGTCTGGTCTATCTGTGCCAAATTTCATTAAATACGATAGCTCCCAGACTATACTTACAATACATTAAATAAGCCGGCGGCCCTTCGGGTGGCGACAGTTGGGCTTGTTTCAAAGATTGTCTTTCCCTACCGAATAATACCCTGAAACAGGATGACAATTTCCCAGGCATAGTTAAATCGCAATGTTACCTGGCTACGTTTGTTTCTGCAGAGACAACACTTGCAACAGAATGCAGGATTTTTACGAATCGGGGTACGACTCACCTGATTTCAATCCATCAAAGGGTCCAACGCACATCAAATCGTCATGGCTGGCGTTTTTTGACAAACAGCCCTCGATATGGGGACCCTCGTCGTGATGTCCTACTAAACGCTGCTCACCGTCCAGGGATTGGGCGTGCAGTACTGCGGACGAATAGCGTCTCACTCTGCAGGGTCCCCCGTCACTCTCTGATCCAAGTCTGGTAGCCTCTTCTTTGTCTAGCGATGTGACATCAATCTTGAGGGTCCCTATTCGGGCACCATCTGAAAGATTAAAGAATATCGTGGCTTAATACCACATACGAGAAAAACGCCAGTCACAAGGTCAAAGTATAATGTACATTTATCAATAGGCAGCTGTCTGGCTCTCAACACCCCACAATGTGTGCAATCAGACAATGTGAGCTGAGAGAGTGCTGGATATTTCAAAAACACAAGTATTTATACAAGTTTTCCCCAATCGCGGCCACATCGTCCAGCCCCTCTACATGTAATACATTTACCCAGGGTTCATGGCCTAATCCACATAACTAAGTCATGCTTAAATATCTTTGAATAGTTTGTTGTTTTCCTTTAAACATTTCACATGTTTTCCAAATATAAGACACAAAGGTAAGATTCCTTATTTTGCTTGCTTATATTTGTCTGTCATTTGTTCTTGAGTTTAAAGTCAGCTTAGTATCAAAGAGCGACAACAAAGATTTCTGCAAGAAGAGCATGTTCAACTATTTGTTATTTTACTTTGCTGTTTGAACGGAGAAGGCACTGTTGGAACAGGTGGTATCTAAATGACTGATTAGTATGGCTTTTGTTTAACTCCAAGGTTTCTCAGTGTAGGACAAACAATCCACTTTAGCAGCTTCAACATTCTTATCTATGTTGACATCATGGAAACAGTACAAAGTTCATTTTTCTCTGCTGGAGCCAAAAACACAATTCTAAACATGGGACAGAAAGCAAGAGATGATCAAAATGGTGGCTAACTCAAAATGGCGTGTAGTCAGCCTGTTTCAGGTTAATTCAATGCGATTTATAGTGGAATGCGAATGTGCTTAGGTCAATGTTTAGTATCAGGCGGTATTCATGCAAAATATACTTTTACAGAGCGTCTGACCTGGGATTGAACTAACAGCAACCAAATTCTACACCCTTTCCCAGCAACCCCCTCTGATTACATCCCACTCCAGGCAACCCCAGGTACACTTTGCAGGGTGGGACTCTTTAGCAAGCTATGATGCACAATAACATCTGGAAGCACACACACCACCTTCCCTAACACAAGTCCTTTAGAATTTCACTAGCACACAAAGGAAAATGCTTCTTATCTGCAGATATCAACACATCACACTTTTGCAACTCTCCCTCGTTTCTCCTCTAACTCCAACTTTCCATTCTCTCTTACATGGCTCAGCACCGAGTGATTGACCAAAAGGCAAAAGTTGCACTGTATATTACCTAGTTATATTACGTTCCACTACATGCAAGTGTGAGCACTGCAAATGCCAATAAGGTTAGAGGGTAGTGAGAAATGGGTCCGCTGTGAATAAATGACCAGGGATTGTTTAGCATCAGGGATTGGTGAGTAGGTTGAAGAGTACCCTTGTCTATAATAAAATGCTGCTCCCCATTCACTTTGAATGGTAGTTACTATTTAATGTAAAAACACGGGGTCAATCATATTCAAGTTTTCAAAAAGGTAGAGGCAGAAGACCCATCAGCCTCCCTGAGAATGTTGCCTTGGACGCCATTTGGCCATGGCCAGTATGAGCCAGAAGCAGACATAGGACCTCTCGCATTTACCATCACCTAGCACACTCATCAAGCAGAGGTAGATGAAGAGGCCAGTCAGAAAGGCTGGCTCAATTTAATGAGACGTTTGGAATTCTCCAGTCAATTGACCTCAATGTTTGTGGAATAGTAATGTGCAGACACCAAAATCATATAGCTTAGGGAAGAAGGGGTAGGGCGGCCATAACAGTGCAGAGGAGTATCTTTTCATACTCCACGTAATATAAAATATAACTTAAGGGTTGCCCACATCCATGGCATATAAATGCCGGAATAATCTCAAGTAAATGAGTTTGGGCGTCATAGAGGATAGGCCCTCTGAAAAAAGGTGAAGAGCATTGACCTAGTTGAAATAGAGACACAATGCTAGGTTAACATCCCATAATGCAAGTATTGGTGTTGAGGCGACCTAGCTACATGACTGCTATACCTCATCCAGTACACTAAACACTCCTGGTCTATAGGGCCATGACTTTCTAGAAGATGACCTACGGAAAGGGCCATGAGGGACATGTTGATGATGCTATTCAAACAAGCCCAATATAATTTCAATAGGTGTAGCAACAGAGTCAGGTTTTATTTGTATACCGCTGTAGAGAAATGGACAGAAAAACTGTCAGTAATGCATAATCTGAAAATATGGCCCCAAACTCATATGTTTCAGGGTTTTTCTACGGTTTTACTCAAGACAGTAAGATACATTTGAACAATATGCTTCCTTATGGAAAATTCTATGACCTTGATGGGAATGGCTCAGCAACATCATGCTTTGACTATACAATTCTGCTCAGCCTGGCCACATAAGATAATCTCTGCTCTTATTGAATTGTCATCATATGTAACAAGTCACAGTCTGTTGATCAGCATGCATAAGAACCTTATTCTGACTCTCAAGCAAGTGTGCTTGCCATCATGTGTAATGTGCAAAAAACAAAGGGGGTCCTGGGAGTCCCTCTGCCAGACATTAGTCCTGGTTACGAGAGCTTTACCCAGATTCTTTAGCTCACTATCTTTCACACAGGACAGGAGAAATATCCAAAACATATCAGTCTTTCTCCTGCCCAGCACCGAAACGCCAGGCAATTCTCCAACAAGTGTACCAACAGCAACCCAGACACGTGTTTCTGTCTGGTTGTATCTCATCAATAGGATGGAGCTGTGCCTCTCCAGGAATAGTGGGCAAGGGGTCCACGTCTGGATTCCACTAGTAATTTAGGGTGAGACTCAAAGTTACTTAAATTAAACAAAACACAAGGGGTGTCCGCCAGGCTGAAACACGTATCTGGGGTTGCTGTTGGAACTCTTGTTCAGAGCAGAATTGCTTAGCATTTCGGTGCTGGACTGCCCTTGGACAGGACAAAGACTGATATGTTGTGGATATTTGTCTTCTGTGAAAGAGAAAGTAAACTAAAAAATCTGGTTGAAACTCCCCTGTGACTGAGGCTGGTGGTGAGACTCCCAGAACCCCCCTGTTTTTCTTATCATGTCTAATGTTTCATGATCAATGGGCATGCCCATGTCCTGAACACAGACCTAAGTCCTGATGCATGCATCAATACATGCTAGGGCCGCTTAAGTGAAGCAATTTCCATTTGCCTACCATAGAGTTATGGAGTAGTTCCTGAATGATGGCCTGGAGAGCCTGGGAAATGTCTAGAGCCACGGAAATTCTCCACACTATAAAAGGTGGCAATTTATGAGTATGAGGGAGCGTGGTCTCACAGTAAGCTCTCAAATTCCTAAAGTAGGGAGAAACAAGCTTGCGTCGGACAATCTGAGGTCAGCAGGAGCAAAGATGTACATTGGTGATGTATTGTCAGGGGAAGACTGTGGACAACAGTGAATAGGGGAAAGGCACACCACCAACAGGATTCCCATCCCAGGAATAACGCACCCGTGAATCAGTCCTCAGGGTGTGATCACCAGCTGACAACGTGGCCCAACAGAGATTTCAATCTGGAAGCATGCAGAGCTCACTCCAATGGGTTCCATAAGGTACAGCTTGCAAGAAGGTGCTTCAAATCAGGTACCCGCCCCTCTTGTCCTTGCAATTACAATTCTTGGACTGTATTGAAGATGTCTGTGTGAAACTGTGATCGTAACTTTGTCCATAAGGTATGGGAGACAATAGCATTGTCTGGGAAGAGCTGAGGCTGCTCTCCTTTGCCTTCGACGCAGTCAGCCTTACCATCCTGCTCAATCGTCTCTGTGATAACCTGGGTAACATTGATCAGGCTCTGGCTTGGCTGACCTCTTTCCTCTCTGATCAACCGTCCCAGGCCCAACTGTGGTTCTTCCTATCGTATATCTTCTTCTCCACCTCTGGTGTCCCCCAAGGGTCTAACCTTTCACCTTGGCTTTTCAACTAATATCTGGCAACTCCCATCGCTGCATTGCCTTTTTCTGCTCAAACCTCCAGTGTTATGCAGACAACACTGAATTCATTTTCAGGCTGCTCTCGGCCACCTCCTCTACCTCTCTCATCTCTGATTGCCTAACTGCCATTCAAGATTGGTGTGCTGCCAACTATCTTTGTATGAATGCCAGTAAGATGGAGATTTTCCTCATACGCACACCATCACCATCTTTTTCCTTCACCCTCCTCCTATCCCCACTTGTGAGGCTAAGAACCTCGGGGTCATCTTTGATTCCACACTTTCCTTCTCGCCCACATCACTGATGTCTCAAAAAAGTCAAACATCCTACTGCACCTCCTCAGAGGTACTCTTCCTTTCCTCTCCTTCCCCCAGAAGCTCACTGTCTCCAAAGCTCTGGTTCTCTCTAGGTTGGACTATTGCACCAGCCTCTTTCTAAATCTACCTGCCTCTACTCTCTGCCCTCTGCAACTTATCCAGAACAGGACTGCGAGACTTGTCCTTGGCGTCAAGCCCTGGGATCGTATCTCTCCAGCTCTGAAATCTCTTCATTGGCTCTGTGTGGATGCAATAATTACATTCAAAATTCTCTGCATTGTCCACAAGGCTTTCTGGGGCCTGGCTTCAACATACCTTCAGCTATCCCTCCGCAAATACCTCTCCTCTCGAGCTCTCCGCTCCTCTACCTTTAACTCTCTCAGCATCAGTTGTTTTTGAAAGCAATGAGCTGGGGGTTGATCTCTACCTTCGGTTGGGCCCCCCCTCTGGAACAGCCTCGCTGTCACACTAAAACTCGAGGAGCACCATCTCTGGTTCCGGAACCACCTCAAGACCTTCCTCTTTGCTTCTGCCTTCGCCTTTGCACTCCCCAGCTGATTTATTTTGTTCTCCTTCGGCCTGTGCACCTGGCCACCCTCTGTCTCTCTCTGGGCACAGATACCTGCTCACCATGCCACCCTCCTGCACTGCCTCTGGGCCCCCTGCACTGGGGTCTGTATCTGTACCCATACAAGCCCCCCCCTTTGTTTGCCCCTTACCAAAGGAAAGTTCAATTCACGAGTGCAGATTCAGGGAGACCAGCGTATAGAAGTCATGAAGTCTGAGCTGAGCAGCTCCTGTCCCTGCAGTGGCCTAGAAAGCAGCGGATCCATCATGGTAAAATGAAAACACACAGAGGAGATGTGAAACTGGCATAGGGTCGCAAAGCTCAGGCAAGCTCCTTGCACATAACGCTGCGTGGGAAATGGCAAATCCATTCTACCCAATGCAAAAGCTTGCATACATAGACTTATAAAAGTTCTCAAAACCCCTTGCAATTGATGGAGGACACAAGCCATGTCCACTTGTTAACACGCTTTCGCATTGCAATGATTCATCATGAAGATGTTGTCCAGATATAATATGATACAAATTCTGTGGGGGAGAAGAAGGAAGGACATACGGGGCTTCAGTATCTTGATGAAGCAGCAAGGATCTACGGAAAGGTGAAAAGGGAGCGCTTAATTTACCAGAGGTGCTCCACAAATTGAAACCTTATAATTTAGTGTTTCTTTGGATAAATGTGTATTGTGAAGTTAGCATCTTTTAGATCTAGATGTGCCAACTAATTACCCCGCTGAAAATGTGTGCCCAAGGATGATTGCCCTGCATGTTGAAGTAGTGATACAAGAGCCACTACCTTTGTCCTTTGTTTGTATTAGGAACATATTGTGGCTGTATCCACATTCTGAGCCAGACGCCAGCTTAAAGGCAGCTCTATATCCCAGTCAATTATGTACCTAGCATTACACATACCTCCTTATCCACAAGGAAGCAACCCGCACCCAAAAATGTCCTCCGAGCAGATGATGTTGCAAGGGAAGAGTGTGAAAAGGGAGGGGACCGCCTTGGACATTTGGAAGGATTCATGATTCCCTAGTGATATGAGGCCAGACGGGACAAAATACCAACTCTGACCCCAACATCAGTTGAATGAAGCAGTTAATGTGCTCAGCAGGTGCAAAGTTCTCACAAGCTCAGGGAAAGAGGTTTGGGTGATGACCGTTGCAGTGACTGCTCCTTGGGAAGAAAGAGGAGCTGGATGAGAGGGGCTGGGATACAATCCCATTCGCGCCTAGATGGCGATTTGAATTGACAGAAGGAATAATAGCTGTGAAGCAGAGTTTGCATCTCCTAACTTAACCAGTACTAGGGAGACCATGCCGGTGTGTAATCATGTGCTTAATTAGGACTGATGCAAAGAGACATAGAGGCAAAGGTGCTCACAAACCTATCCAGCCTGTTAACAAAGGGGTCCATAAATGCGCAGCTGTGGAAGGCTATGTCAACAAACTATGCACATCTTCAGCAGGATGGATCCAAAGATAGGACACACAGTGTTGGATGCCTGTTATGCCCAAGACACAGCACAGTGAGGGTGTGCTGAAGGCGTCAACCAACATCACAGTGAGCATATGAGGGAGGAGCAGGAAGAAAGAATTAGGTCAAAAATTAGAAACCAAGTCAGTGTCACCTGCAACAAGGTATTTCTAATGATGTGCACAACAAACTGAATTTAAAACAATTAATTTGTTTTGTAAGTATAATTCTTAAGTTTCTGTTCTCTACAATGATTTATTCACCCTGTTTTAGTGCCCAGGGCACTCTTTTGGCTTGCTTTCTCTCTGGGTTAGTACCAAGCAGGGCTCAAGTCGAGGGTACACACGGGTGGACGGAGTCCACCCACTTTTTCCAGAGGGTGGACTCAGTCCCCCCAGCTAGAATGACAAACACTGCATGTGCTCTATGAATTTATGAATTAAAGCCGACCTCAGGCCAGACACTTCACCACTGCACTAAATAACCTGATAACAAATAACAAGCAACTAAAGGTGAAATGTCCGATTTCAGTACTACAAGTTCCAGGGAAAGCATTTGTATTGGTTCTTCGAGTCTAAAACATGCACACCTTTAAACGTTTTCAAAAACTCTATTAGAAGAAAATATCCTCTCTTGCTTTTGTGTGGCTGTTGACTTTATGAATAGCAAATGCCATTCGTCATGTACAATTATGCAAAGCTAATTTAATGAAATGTGCATATTTCACCTTGATATGCTAATTTCTGGTGATGTCACATCCCATTGCGTTTGTTGATGAGTCCCCCACTTTTATTTTTAGGACTTCACCCTTGGTAGCAAGGCCAATCATCAAGCTTGCATTCTCCTTGCGTTCATTCTGAAGCCGCTCTCCTTGCTTGCCTTTCTCTTTCCCTGTGTTAGGGACCCCACCTTTCTGCCTTCTCCTTGGTATGGCCCTGAGCATTTCCTTCCTGTGCCTTTTCCTTGGCGCTGCTTCAGCTTCCCCTTGCTGGAAATGTATCTCGGACAAAGATTCTGCCTTCTCTCTTTATGCCTTTTCTTTGTCAAGAGATCCGCCCTTCTCTATGTGCCATTGCCATGGCCAGAGCTCCAGCCTTTCCTCTATCCCTTTCTCTTTAGCCTGTGCTTTTGCATTATTTCCCTCTGCTCTCTCTTTGGCTTGGGGGTCGGCATTCTATCTCTCCACTTCCTTCTTGGCCACATATTTTGCCTTTACTTTTGCTGTCTTTCTGTTTATTTAGTCATTTATTTATTTATTGAGCATTTGTTAGGTGCGTATACAACCAATGATATGTCCAGGCACCACAAGGCAAGTGGGTAGGGAGCAGGGGGTGAATAACAATGACAAAAACAGTAAATGTACAATCATAGTACTACTAGGACTTGTGGCATTTGGATATGAAAGTGCAGAGAGGAGATGGGATAGGGATAGGGAACGGCGTGCAGGGGCATTGATAAGTGTTGATGGGATGCCTGGAGGGAAGTGCCACAGGCAGGCTGGGAGGAGGCCACTGGCTAAGTGCTAAGGTGGTGGAAACCCAAGAGGGGGTGCACAGTTAGCAGACAGGTGCCCACAAGGGCAGCGCTAAAAGGGGGCACGCAAGAGCAAAGCTGAGCGGTCAGGGGTGCTGGTGTAGACTGGGTAGAAGGCCTGATAACACATTAGGTTCATCAGGGACCAGGCCTCCAGTCCCAGTGGCAGTGGATGATTAGCAGGGAAGGGAAAGAGGGAACGAGGTAGAAAAAAGCAACATTTTGAGAAGTTTCCCTAACTTAAGAAGGTCTGGCTCAAGTCTAAGAGGGATGTCTTAGAGAACCTGCCCCCACTCTCTGTTCGGAGAAGTGTTTGACAAGCAGAGAGTTGGAATGAGAGCAGAGAGCTCTAGCAGGGATATATTTTGGGAGGGAAAGTTGGTGATAGCATGCCCCAGGCCCTGGAAAGCCTAGTGGATAATGCAAAGGATCTTGAATTTGATCCATTCGGCCACTGGGAGCCAGTGCAGGGATTTTAGAGCTGGAGAGTTACAAACCCTGGACTTCATACCAAAGATAAGTCTTGCAACCCTGTTCTGGATTAGGTGAAGGGGGTTTATGGAGGAGAGGGGGAGATTGAGGAAGAGGCTGTTGCAGTAGTCCAACCTAGAGAGGACCAGACCTCTAGAGACATTGAGCTTCTGGGGAAAGGTGAGGAAAGGGAGAATGCCTCTAAGGGGGTGAAGCTGGAAGTGGGCCTTCTTGGCAAGGACCAAGATGTGAGGGTTGAAGGAGAGAGAAGAGTCGACTATGGCCCCAAGGTTTTTGGTCTCACATGAAGGTGAGGTTAAAGGGCCAAAGGAGGGTGGCCAGAGGGTAGGAGGGAAGCAATGTGCATGAGTCTCAATGAGAAAGATCTGTCTTACTGGCATTAAGACAGAGCTCTTTAGCCAAGCACAATGCCTTCATGACAGTTAGGGATGAGAGAGGAGGAGGAGGTAGTAAAGGGAAATGAGGAGAGAAGGAGGAGATCAGGTGAGCCAGAGAGGCGAGATAGATATTGAAGAGCCACAGCAATAGGATAGAGCCGTCTGGGATGCCACAGGTAGAGAGTGAGGGGATGGAGGAGAAAGGGCCCAATTGCAACTGGGAAGGGTTGTTAGTGAGAAAAGAGGTCAGCTAATCCAGTGCTAGGTCTGTAATGCCAAAAGTGTCATGGGGCTGTTTTGTGAGGATAGAATGGTTAACCATGTCAAAGGCAGAGGAGAGATGTAGAATAATGAGAACAGCGGGAGAGTCAAGATTTGTGAGCATGTTTTCACAGGTGTTCAGGAGAGCAGTTTCTGTGCCTATGAAAGCCCGGAATCCAGATTGGTGGTCATGGAAGCAGCCAACAAGTTTGGTGTGAAGGGTCAATTGTGGGAGGACCAACTTCCCCAAGAGTTTACCCAGGAAGTGGTAGTGGAGATATGGCGATAGTTGGCTGACTAGGAGGGGGCAGCAGATGGCTTATTTAGGAGAGGGTGCACAAGGGAGTGCTTGAGGGATAGTGGGAAGGAGCCAGAGGTGAAGTAGTGGTTACATAGGTCAGTGAGAGCCAGGGCAAGAGGGGAGATGTTGTCCTTAATGGTTCTGGAAGAGCAGGGGAGCACCTGTTTGGATGAGACCGTCATAGAGCGGACAACTTTAGAGACCTTATCAGGTGCTATGGGCAGGAGGGAAGAGATGCGGGGGAGAGTGAGAGGAGCCAAGGGATGCAGGCAAGCAGGAGGGGGATCTAGATAAGGGGGTAGTAGAGAGTGAGGACAGCATGTCCTCAGTTTTGGATGTGAAATGAGAGGCCAAAGTGCAACAGACGGCCTGGGAAGGAGGGAGAGAGGTGGAGACTGCAGTTGGATTGATGAGTTCCATGCAGATTTTGAAGAGTTCATCCATGTTGATAGTGGCTCCAGAGATGCAGGCTTGGATGTGGGTCCTCTTCTTGGAGCTGAGAGAGAGGCGATAGTGCCTTTTGTAGCAGGTGACTCGCCAGTTTGTCAGAGGGTGAACCAGAGGTCTGCCACTTCTGTTCAGCAACTCTGCACTTATGTTTCAGATGATCTAGATCAGAATCATACCAGCTGTTGCTCTTGGAGGCAGGCTTCAGGTGGATCCTCATGACAGGGGCACAGATGTTGAGGTTGTTAGAGATGGAGAGGTGAAGGTTAGCGAGGACATAGTCAGATGAAGAGTCAGGGGCAGGGGTCGGGGGGATGAAAGTGGAGGCTAAAGCAGTGACAGACACTCGCTTCATTGGTCGAATGACAGCGAAGTCGGCTGGCAGTGTGTCGGGTGGCTTGGACAGAGGTCCGAGGGACCCCTGGTAGAGGGAAAGGAGAGAGTGGTCAGACCGGGAGAGGAGGAGGTGACAGGGTTAGCAATAGTGATGTCTCTAGAAATTAAAGTGTACAGAATGTGATTGGCTGAGTGGGACAGACCGGAAGGAAGTATATAGAGTGAGAGGGAGTCACAGGGGTCATGGAACAGTGAAGAGGCTGCTTCTGGGGAGCGAGATGGATATTAAAGTCACCCAGGAGGAGGAGTTGGAAGAGGATGTCAAGAGGGAGGAGAGGAGGTTGGCCCATTCAGAGAGGAAAAGAGGGATAGGGCGAGGGGGTCTCTAGATGGTAGCGATGGTGAGTGACAGGGTAGTAGAGACCCTTAGCCTACAAATGAGGCATTCAAAGGAGGTTTAGGGTTGAGTAGGAATGATAGAAGCAGGGATCCATTCAGGAAAAATCAGGGCCAATCCGCCTCTGGGCCGGTTGGGTATGGTTTTGGAGAGGAGTTTGCAGCCCTCAGGTAGCAGTGTCAAGAGCAGTGACAGAGCTGGCATTGAACCATATCTTGGTAAGGGCTACGATGCTGAGGTCAGCGTCTTCACAGCCTCTACCTGTTCCCATGGTACAGCCTTTCTCTTCTGTGGAGGTAATGTGTACCACTCACCTTCATCTCCTCACAGGACAAGTTGCCCCACTCACCTTCTTCTCTTCTTGGCATGCACCTCTTCTACCTTCAGTCATTCTCTATGTTTACTCTTTCACTCCTCTGTCCTCCACTCATGGATATTCTCTTTCTCTATACCTTTGCCCATGTTCTGGGTTTCCTCTTCACTTTCCTACACTTTCTGTGTATTCTTATTCTCTTTGCTTTTCACTACTTTCCAGGTTTATCCCCCTGCCATGCAACAGTTCCTGTCTGCTGATGCAGCAGTTCTCCAACTTTACAACTTGCCTACTCTGCACTCCAAAACATGTTACTTATGTCTTGGGAGATGACTTTCACATAGAGCTCGGACTGAATAGATTCTCCCTGAGTGGCTGAGGAGATCAGGTGCCCCACCTGGAAATGCTTTGTGGCCCTGAGTTTGGGAGAGAAGTCAACATTTTGGATTTCTATTCTGTCTGGAGCTGTGAGATGCTGTCTTGACTCTGCCCTTCTGGTTGAAGGTCTGACCCTTCTTGGAGTCTATGATGCCTGCCCCCTATATTAAGCTGGTCAGTGTGTATGTTATAAAGTCCTCTTATTGGACTGAGAGTTTGGAAATAAAGTTTCCTGTATTTTGTGCGGGTTGAGTATTTCTTACATTTCTTCCAATAGTGATGTCGGCCAGGAGACTGAGTATTGGAGTTGCAGGAGTATGTAAAAAAGATGAGCTTTATTTTTCTCCCACTAGTGCCGTCTCTGTGTGTCTGAATGATTCATAGGGGAGAGTTGTGCTTCTCCTTGTTCGCCTGTTCCCCAAAGGGCGGAGATCTATTGAAGCACTTCCTGAGATAGTTCCCACTTGTAGGAGACTGTGCTCTGCCTGCTCAGAGGGTCCGCTGCCGTGTTCTGCTCTACGGCTAGGTGGACTGCCGATAGAGAGATTCCTTCTTGAATTGGCCAGAACCAGAGCTGCATTTTCTCTCTGCAAAGTGGTTGTGACCTTACACCTCCTCTCTTGTTGAGGTAGTACATGACCACTGTGATGTCCATCATTATCAGGACATTCTTTCCCCGTACAGAGGACAGAAAAGGGGCTGCTTTCTTTCAACTGTGTTCTGTGGGGTTTAGAAGGTATTTTGGTGATTATTCAAAGTCTTCCTTCTCTTGGATCTGTAGTTGAGATTCATAGGGCAGCTCTGGGTTTTTGCTCTGACACAGGGGTTTGAGGGTTCTCAGAGATGTGGTCTTTATTTGTTTGGTCCCTCCATGTGTTCTGGGAAATGTGTCCTTGAAATATGTTTCTAAGGGTTCTTTGTGACTTTGTGATGACCAGCAAGTCAATTTGTCACGCACTTCACTGCACGGTCCAATTTATATGAATGAATGGGGAGTTGCTTAAAAGGCAAATGTATGTGGTTTGTGAAAGGTAAATGATCGCCACGGAAACCTCAGATCAGTCCCTCGAGAATGATGATGGCAGCACACACCTGTGCTGCCGTCAGCAATGGCAAATATCAAAGGAGGTGCTTGTGAGTCTGAGAACACGGAGGGTCCATGAGAGATGAACTTAGTAAAACGCAGTAAAAGCAACCCAAAACAAGGTGAATGCGAGGGTCAACAGTGTTCAACAAGGTCTGTGCACAAAGTAGAGACAACATCATCCTCCTCCTGTTCCCCCCTCAACCAGATACGAATATGGGAAAAGGGCTGACGGGAGGGAAAGGCAGGAACAAAAACGGAAATACAAAATAAAATAAAACTATGCATAAAAGGGGCATAAGAGGTGGGCACTTATGCCGCTGATTAGGAGCAGGAGGAAGAGGCTGATAGTAGAAGGCAACATAGTTTGCCACCAGTGAGGTCACGCAGTCTCTGCTGCAGAGTGGCATAATATCGCGCGATTTGCTTATGACAGACGCTTCCTTGGCTTGCAAATACATTGAGATGGGGAGCGGGCCGGCCCACCCACAGGCCCACCCACCCCTATCAGTCAACAAACTACTGCTGAGTGGAAATACATGGCATTTATTTCAATGTGCCTCTTATGAAAGCTTCTGATCATCCATGTTAAATTTAACTGGAGCCCTCTCCCACTGCTCTCGCATTGTGAATGGCAGGCATAGAAGACTTAACTCACTTTTAAGGTAGGCTTAGGTATGATAAGGGATTTATTATATGAGTATATGCACCCTTGCATATTTCCTAGTAAAACGAAATCATTGCTCTAAAAAACGAAATAGCTCGTTGCAATGTCTTCTCTTGGCGAGGGCGATATAAAATACTACCAGAATTGTCTCCTAAGTGGTTATCCGGGTTTCAGATGATTAGAGACCGAGTAGGTGATACAGTCTTAGATGTTGTGTTTGGCAGAATAATAAACATTTTCCAAAAGGAGAGTTTTTGAGGGCATTGCACTTTGTGGCCTTTGACAATGCTTTGACCGCAGCCATCTTCCTTTGTGAAGTCAAGGGCATCGTGTGTGATTCCGGAGCCCTGGGAATAGCTCACTTGACACAGGGCTCTGTTCTGCTGAGAACATTGTTTTCTTTCTGCGTCTACATGAAAACACTGGGCTTCAAAAATAGGCTACCAAAGAATAGAATGCTGCACTATACCATTCAGTTGTTCACACGAGTGGCAAGGGCATGTGGTATTTCCATTTAATTAGTATCCTAGCAAATGTTATTTTTAAAGCGCCATGCATGATTTCTCTATGGAATACACCCTCGTGCGGTTGGGAAGATGCCAACACGTGAACAAACAAAGGAAAAACAACAGGTTTTGTATTTAGCTGCCAGTATTTAGATTGTGATTAAAACACCAGAATTAAGTCCGAAAAAAAACAGTGTTATGCTCTCTCTTGAGATGCTGTAAAATGATGTGCATTTTATGAAATCAACGCACGACCTGGGAAAAGTAAATCAAGTGGCAGATTTAGTGGGACGAAATGAAAACTTCAGCCCCACAAAGGTGCTCCATGACATGGCAGCCTGCAATATCTGTAAAACACCCAGAAAATAATTTTCTTATCATAGTCTAGCTGTGGCATCACTACTCCCAATGCAATACG
Organism: Ambystoma mexicanum; assembly: GCF_040938575.1. Lineage (NCBI taxonomy): Eukaryota > Metazoa > Chordata > Amphibia > Caudata > Ambystomatidae > Ambystoma > Ambystoma mexicanum. Next base: position 759,448,417 of record NC_090929.1, on the reverse strand, counting down.
AAAATAACATCATTACCCAACTATGATATTATATTAAGTGGAAGATGTTACGTCACCCTATCTTCTGCCTGAGCCAGCATTCGGCAGAATTCCAGCTGCCAATGAAGCTGAGAGTAGTCTTATTTCCCAAATACATTTCTGTCACTTTACATCCATTCATTGATAAGGAACTGTGGCTGAATGTATATTCCCCCTTCTCCTAAAACATTCTTTCAGCGTCACCTGTGCTTCTTTAATCCTGCACTCTTTTATGACACCTGTGCTGAAAGATTTCCCTCCCACTCATCCTTCGCCACACTCAATGCGGACGAGGTGGCTTCTGCCCCTTCTTCATCTCTTTCTTCCTGTCTAGATCAACTCTATCCCTTATCTACATTTCATCCCACCCAAAAATCTTCCTAGCCCTGGCTGTCTCCTCACCTTCGCTCTATACAACTCTATCTCCGACTACTCGAAAGGCGGTGGCTCAAATCTAAATCTGAATCTGACCACTTTTCTTACTTCTCCTATCATACTCTTTATGATGATTGTTTACTTTATGCTAAGCACTCCTACTTTTCTGATCTTCTTCATACTCAATCTGCCCATCCTAGGTGTCTTTTCCAAACTCTCACTTGCATTGTCTCTCCTCCTATTCTTGATCACTCACTTAACTCTACTGTGTCTCCTCTTGACTTTTCCCAATTCTTTTCATTGAAGGTTGTTTCCCTTCATCAAGACAATGAAGCCTCTCTCCCTCTACGCTCCTCACGTCCCTCTTTTTCCTACTGCCTGTGTCTTTATTCCTCAGTTCACTCCTATTTCTAAAGCTGATGTTCTCTTTCTTCTCAAAAAAGCTCACCCTACTGCCGCTCCCACTGATCCAATTCCCACAGCTCTCATACCTAAAATCTACCCTCTCTTAATACCTAATCTTGTCTCCTTCTTTAATACTTGCTTTACAACATCTGTTTTCCCTGCTTCATTCAAACACACAACTATTATTCCATTTTTTTTTTTAAAACACAGCTAATCCCCTGATTTGTTTCTAATTTCCGGCCTATTTCTCTCTTACCATATCTTTACAAGCTGCTTGAACGTCTTGTGTACTCCCAGATCTAATCTTTTGTCACCCATCTCTCTCTTCTTCGTCAATTTCAATCTGGCTTTTGTTGCCTTCATTCAACTGAAACTGCCCTGACTTCTGTTCTCAACTCTCGTTGTCATGAACCGACGTCTACGTCCCTTCTGGACCTCCTGGTCCCTGACTCACAGGGGATTGAATGCAGTGATCCTTCCAACATGCCGCCCGGAATAGAACGCTCCTGGCCAGTTTATACGTTCCATGCTGCTCATCGTACAAGAGAGACACTCCCCCGCGGCTCAGCGCGTCTCAACGCTACCACTACTTGTAGTCAGACGTGTTTAGCCGGAGTTCAATCGAGGCTCTTGCTTCTATCCCTATTTCCAGTTCCTTGAATCCCGTCCTGTTCCTTTTCCCTCTCCAAAACGCCTGAAACCCTTCCACGCTCGAGTCACGGACCTCCGTGTCTCCGAGCGTACTTATTTACATCCTGATATTACCCTGGATTTACGAAGACTCCTGGAAGCTGAACCGATATCCTCACACTGGACGCCGAGGACCAGCGTTCGGGTCTATACAAATCCCGGGCCGTGAAGAAGAAGAAAACCCAGAAGGTCGCAAGTACACAACAAAGACAGGTGAGAAGGGGAGAGACTTGTGATAGATTGAGACGCCTTAAAAATGAAACAAACACAGAGATGGAAGCCGCAGTTCAAGACCTCATGTGAGGTATGCAGGAATTAACTACAGAGCTACAGAACCTCAAGGCAGAGAAAGCTGCACTAAAACAGCTAGTTCTATCACGTGATTCCGCAACCAAAGAAAGTGTGATATTGGGAGGAATAGTGGACAAGTATGATGGTTCTCGCAAAACCCTGCGCACCTTCCTTGATTCATGTTTAGTTCACTTCACCTTCAAGCCCTACTATTTCTCCACTCCTAGAGCAAAGGTGGGCTTTATGATCTCCCACCTCACTGGAAATGCATTGACTTGGGCAATCCCCCTGGTCAATTCAAGCAATGCCCTTTTGGATGACTATGATGGCTTTGTGAGAGCCGTTAAAGAAATGTTTGATCGCCCAGAACAGGTATATAGTGCTCAAGAGAGACTACTCAAGTTTCAACAAGGGTCCCAGAATATGCTCACCCATGTTACTCGTTTCAAACAACTCGTGAAAGAAGCAGATTGGTCTCCTGAAGCCAGCTTTACTCTCTTCCGAAGGGGATTAAACGAAGAAATAAAAGATGAGCTAGCAAGGGTTGCCCGCCCAAGCTCCTTCCAGGCTCTTATGGACCTCTCCTTGCAAATAGATTTCCGAATCCAAGAAAGAAGAGCAGAGAAAAGGAAATCTAAGGTGACTTTCCAAAAGACCACTATGGAACCTGCTCCTAGAGCTGAGCCTACTGTTACTCCTACCCCAGACCCAGAACCTATGCAACTAGGAGCCTTCCGTGGTCCCATTACCACTCAAGAAAGGATGCGGCGGATCCATGCTGGTCTGTGCATGTATTGCACCTCCGATAAACATCTAGTGAGAGAATGTCCTACTGCCCCTCCACGGCGTTCGGGAAACGCCAGCTCCCGATCCTAGATGAAGCACGGTGTCGGGAGAGAGATGTTTGCTCCTCATCAATTCCATCCTTGAATTCTCCTGGACGAAATAATCTTGTGGTTCTTCAGGCCCTTCTATCACCTTCCAAGACAGAATCCTACCCCACCCTGGCTTTAATTGACTGCGGAGCTATGGGCGTTTATCTAGATCAAGATTGGGCCACTGCCCACAACATTCCACACGAAAGCCGAGCAACAATGCAACCAGTAGAGGCAATTGATGGGAGACCTCTTTCTTCAGGACCCATTACCCTTCAGACTAAAGAGATTCTACTCTCTGTTAATCACCATCAAGAAAGGATCAGATTTGACCTCATTAAATCAGCCCATTATCCGATGGTTCTTGGAATGCCCTGGCTACAAAGGCATAATCCTTACATCAATTGGGCAGCAGGTTCCCTGTTCCTAGGATCCGAATATTGTATGGCTCACTGCTTATCCCAGGATACCTTACCGAAGCCCTCTGAAGACTTCCCAGAGAGCCAACAAGGTCCAGTTACCGTTTCTAACATCATCCAGATTCCCAAGGTCTACCAAGCCTTTTTTGATGTCTTTTCGACCGCTGTAGTTCAAGCTCTCCCCCCTCACAGGCCAGAGGATTGTGCCATCGATACAGAACCATCAGCAGTGATTCCTTTCTTCAGAATGTTTATATTATCAGAACTTAAAAAGAAGGCTCTCTGTGAATACCTGAATACTAACCTGGAAAATGGCACCATACGCCCATCCAAATCTCCAGCGGGTGCTTCATTGTTCTTCGTGCCCAAGAAAGACACCAAGGGACTCAGACCATGTTTGGACTACCGTGGGCTAAATCAGTGCACTCTCAAGGACTGTTACCCCTTGCCTCTCATCTCAGATATCCTAGAAGCAGTCAGAGGTGCAGTAATCTTTACAAAATTAGACCTAAGGGATGCCTACCATCTCATTCGTATAACGGAAGGTGACGAATGGAAAACAGCCTTTAGAACCCCCTTTGGCCATTTTGAGTACCTGGTCATGCCCTTTGGTCTTGCTAATGCCCCAGCAGTCTTCCAACGTTTCATGGATCGAGTGTTCTCTGAAATGTTGTTCATCTTCGTTATAGTATATCTAGACGATATACTGATATATTCAAGGGACCATCGAAAACATGAGGAACACGTGAAGGCAGTCTTGCAACGTCTACGAGAACATAAGCTCCTGGCCAAGCCTGAGAAGTGTTTTTTTCATGTTTCAACTGTTCACTATCTCGGTTTTGTCCTTAGCCCTAAAGGGATTGGTATGGATTCTTCAAAGGTAGACTCCATTTTGTCCATGGCCTACTCCCACCACCGTGAAACAGATACAATCCTTCCTAGGACTTGCAAATTTTTATCGTAAATTCAGACCAAACTTTTCTGAGATTGTGCACCCTATTGTCTCCTTATTGAAGAAAGACACCCCCTTCTTGTGGACCACAGCCCAAGACGCGGCCTTTCACCACCTGAAGTCGGAGTTTACACAAGCCCCCATCCTAGCCCAACCTGACATAGAGCGACCCTTTCTTGTTGAAACTGATGCTTCCAACTACGCCATTGGTGCCGTCCTAAAACAAGAATTGGGCGACAACTAAGAGAGTGCCTATCTTTCTCACACTCTAACACCCAGTGAAACCCATTACTCTGTTTTGGAAAAGGAATTGCTTGCCATTCGTCAAGCCTTTACTGATTGGCGCCATCTTCTCCAGGGAGCCAAACACCCAGTGCAGGTCCGAACGGATCATCGAAATCTTCAAGTCCTACAATCCCTGCAATGCAGAAACAGTCGTCAAGCCCGTTGGGTCTTCTTTTTTGCTCAATATCAGTTTCAAATCCATCACGTTCCTGGAACACATAACATAATTGCTGCTGCCCTATCCAGACGTCCTGACTATGAAAAAACTGAGGATCGAACCTTTCCAAGGATGTTTCCCCCCACAATCTTTGTGGCCCAGCTTCACCCTTCTGGAAAACATCCAAGGCCTAACTCGAAATTCGGACATCTGGAAGGAGCACAAGAGAAATAACAGATAGAATCTCACAACAAAGGATGGGTATCTATTTAAGGATAATCGCTCAGTCATCCCAACTTCTGGGCTGAGAAAAAGGATCACAAGTCTCTGTCATGATACCTTACATTCGGGACATTGTGGAATTACCAACACTCTCCATCTAGTACAAAGACAGTTTTGGTGGCCGAAGATGAAGGATGACATTAGGATCCATGTCCAAACATGCGCAGTTTGCAATCAGAACAAACACGATAATAGGAGGCCGGCCGGGCTCCTACTCCAACCAGCAATACCAACAAGACCCTGGGAAATCATTGCCACTGATTTTATTGTGGAATTACCACCCTCTAGATGCTACACGACAATCATAGTTACCATTGATTTGTTTACTCACATGGCTCATTTTACACCCTTATCCAAACTGCCGTCCTCATCTGACCTTGCCGGAATCTTCCTGGAACATATATTCCGAATTCATGGGCTGCCTTCCAAGATCATTTCAGACCGAGGACCCCAGTACATATCACAGTTTTGGAAGCAAGTGTGTCGTATTTTGGGAATCCAACATGCCTTATCATCTGGCTACCATCCACAAACCAATGGAGCCACTGAGAGTGTGAACCAGACTCTCGAACAATACCTTTGTTGCTTCGACACCAAAGTTCAAGACGATTGGTCACTCCTAATTCCTATGGCCGAATTCGCTTATAACAATTCAGATCATTCAGCCATCAAGATCAGTCCCTTCTTCTGTAGTCATGGATTTCATCCATCGGTGCTACCTTTCGTACTCCCTCACCCTACCCCAGTGCCTGCAGTAGACTCCTGGATCAGGAACCTCATGACAGTACACAAAGAGGTTATGGAATATCTAGAAAGGGCCCGAAAAAATGTCAAACATTATGCTGACTCCAAAAGAAGACCTGGACCTTCATATTCAGAAGGAGATAAGGTTTGGTTATCTTCGAAGCTTCTTCCTCGACATCTGCACCCTAATAGGCTGGCTCCCAGATATTATGGTCCTTTTTCTATACAGGAGATCATCAATCCAGTAGCCTTTTGACTTCGATTGCCTGAGTCCTGGAAAAGAATCCATCCAGTATTTCACACTTCTCTGTTAAAACCATATATTCAGTCGTCCCGAACGGCTCCTAGATCCACCCCTGTTATCGTAAATGATCAACTGGAGTACGAGGTTTCCAGGATTTGTGATTCAAGATATCGACGTGGTCAAGTACAATATCTGGTTGAGTGGAAAGGGTACCCATCCAGTGAGCGTACCTGGGAACCGATGTCAAACATGAATGCTCCCAGACTGGTTCGACGATTCCATCTGATCCATCCGGGCAAACCCGGAGGTGCTGGGTTTCAGAGGAGGCATGCTGTCATGAACCGTCGTCCACGTCCCTTCTGGACCTCCTGGTCCCTGACTCGCAGGGGATTGAATGCAGTAATCCTTCCAACATGGCCGCCCGGAACAGAACGCTCCTGGCCAGTCTATACGTTTCACGCTGCTCATCGTACATGAGAGTCATGCCCCCGCGGCTCAGCGCGTCTCAACGCTACCGCTACCTGTAGTCGGACGTGTTTAGCCGGAGTTCGATCGGGGCTCTCGCTTCTATCCCTATTTCCAATTCCTTGAATCCCGTCCTGTTCCTTTTCCCTCTCCAAAACTCCTGAAATCCTTCCGCGCTCGAGTCACGGACCTCCGAGCGTACCTATTTACATCCTGGTATTACCCTGGACTTACAAAGACACCTGGAAGCTGAACCGATATCCTCACACTGGATGCCGAGGACCAGCAATCGGGTCTATACAAATCCCGGGCCGTGAAGAAGAAGAAAACCCAGAAGGTCACAAGTACACAACAAAGACAGGTGAGAAGGGGAGAGACTTGTGACACTCTGCTTTCAGCACAGTACTCTAAACAATCTTCTTTTCTTAGTCTTCTTGACTTATCTGCGGCATGTGATGCCACAGATCACTCTCTCCTCTTGACTTCACTTTGGTCTTTTGGTATTAAGGGTCTTAAGAGTCCTGTTCTTCATCAAGTCAGTCTTAGGCCCTTACCTCTTCTCTCTATATACTTCACAACTCATGGCTATTATCTCTTCCTTTGGTCTGTTGTAGATTTTGTCTTTGGGGCTAATTCCTGATTTGGCTGTAATTTAGTACTGTGGTATTTTGGTGGTATTTTGGTGGTAAATGGGCCTTACCATTGGTGGTAGTTCAGTATTAGCCTATTATGATTATAGCTCAGAACTATCTTATCCTGGTGGTCATGTTTAGTGGTATCTTATTTCTGCGGTATAGTGGTAATTTTACCTGCCATCATAAAGCCCCATTATAAGACAAACCTTCCCTCTTTATAATTATGACCCACCTTTGGCTGACATTAAAGAACCTTTAGACCTGGTACACTTTTAGGGAACCCAGTAAAATTATACAGAATGCCACTTATTGCATGTAACTCATGTTACTCATGTATTTACATCAGTAACCTACATGCCTTAGAGGGCACTGCTTTCTCTTCAGCATGCAAAGAAAGCCCATCCACATCCACATACATACACTGTACCTGGTTTATCTGTATGTATTTACTCTTTTTCATAAAATTGCCCCAGGTGGTAAATGAGGTAGCAAATCTTTACCACAGTGGTATAACAGTAGGATCACCCACTGACTTTTCCACCTAACACAGCGATCATCAGAGGCAGAAAGTAAAACACAAAAACCAAGCAATAGCCTTGTTCTGTTTTCTTTTTTTTATGCTGTTATTGTTTGACTATCACTATTATGTTGCACTAACAGAAAAATTAAACAATACATTATATGATATCACAGTTACATGTTCTTACCAACAGCGAGCCCAGCTCCGACTGTCCGAGAGATAAAAAGAAAACAACACATGGCAACATGGAAGAGATAATAAACGTGGTATGCAATTCCTTTTCTTAAACAAGTGCAGAATAAAACACTTTTTGTTTCAAACCTATAACCCTATGCTGACTGAAACCATGTCATCCATCCCCTGCGCTCCTCACTTGGAAACAGCACTTACTATAATATGCGAGGCTCCTATCTTTCGCCTGGTTTATCTCTTGCTGTAGTCGCTATCTGCACAGGAGTCTCCAGCCTTGCACTGCCTCTGGAATGCTTCAAAGTCAGGCACCCCCCCCCTCTGCACTGTCTTCAAGACTGCAGCCACGGAGCTCACATCCCTGGGAGGCACTGATCGCACTCAAATCTCAGGAAGCACTGACTACACCCCTCTCTCAGCTGCTTAAATTTCCTCTGGCTGTCCATCAACATTACATCAGCATCCCCTGATGTGGTTCTGACACCTCCAGAACTGCTGACCACATTAGCCAATCACCTTACATGGGCATACATGTAACAAGTTATTTCCTGCAAGGACAATGGAAGTTTTCAGCCTACACAAAGACAGTCCTTCTGTTTTTTCTACTATACATCTCCCCATGAAAAAACATAAAATGAAATGAATTTCAAACTGTGCCTATCGAACTGCATTATAAATTTAATTGGGACAGTTAATTGGTTACTAGACTTTTATTAGTAAGGTTAGTTGGTTATACATATTTCCAATGCAGTTCCACACAGATAGAAAAGCATTCAATTTGTAAATATGCACGTTTCTGCATTTTAAAATGACTGCACATTCTGCTGGGTATTTTTGAAATAATCATCCCTCTGCTGGCTTGAATGCTTTTAAAACAACACTTATTTTACTGGCTTGTTGCTGAGAAAAGCTGTTCCTTGCTCCCATTTAAAAATAGCTGCTTCTAAACGCTGCCAGTAAAATGCCAATTTTTGCTTCCCTTAGAATCTGTACACATGTGTTGTTATTTGCACAAATATAGCATGCATGAATATATCCCTACAGGTCTCCGTCATCACTTTTAAGCGGATGATACTCAGCTTTTTCTGTCTTTCTCTTTGTTTACTCATGAAATTAATCACAATGTTACTGCCTGTCTCACCGCTATTAAATCATGATGTCATCTCACTTTCTCATTCTTAATGTAGGGAAGACTGAGGTCTTGTTCGTCAAAGCTAACACTCTTACTCCCCATCCCCCACCCCGTTCATATCCTTCCCTCCTTCTCATCTTGCCCCTGTTAAATCAGTCTTTAATTCCTCTATTCGTTTACTATGTCTTCTTCCCAATCGTGACTCTATTTCTTCCTCTCTTGCTATACTTGGCTGGCTCCCTTTTTATTCACAAATCAAATTTCACTTTCCCTGCCTTGTCTTTAAATCTCTATACTGACTTGCCCCTAACTACTTTGCTGTCCTTGTATCTTTCTATATCCCTCCCCGCTCTCTTTGGTCTTCTTCCCTTTGCAGACGTGTGGCTCATCGTCCTCCATGTGCCCAGTCCCACTTTCGATATTTTTGACTTCTTGCTCCCCTTAACTGGATTGCCCTTCCTCTCTCACTTTGCTCTAGTACCTCCTACTCTTTGTTTTGTGCTTCCCTGAAAACGTATCTTCTTCAACATCCCTGATTGTATGTGGCCTGGATTGGACTACTTAATTGTCTGATCATTTTTATTGTACTGTACTTTCTTTTTATAATGTTCAGTGCTTTGGAAAAAGGCGCTTTATAAACTACAAATAAAATACAAAATACAAATATTTACATGTTATCACTTATTTATGTTTTTAAACAGCTCCTTATGCATTCCTTAAAATATATTTGCATAAGACATTACAATCTGTATATTAATGTTTTCTTTTTTTTTACTGAACGGATTCCACATTGATGATATGTATTAACGGCTGGAACATTGCTTGCATCAGAATAAGCATTAGGGTGTGGCCGCACTGCCATGTATTATTAAGATTAGAATACCCACTACAGTCTATAAAAAGGATATTGCAAGTCACCACAAGATCCAGGACCTTATGAATTGTTCCTCCTTTTATTAATTGAACTCCACAATGATTTGCAAGGGAGGATAGCTGAGAGGCAACATGCTCACCGTGGAAGCAAGACAACATGGAGCAACACAGGTTTGATGCCTGGGTCCGCGCTTAGAAACCTCTGGGTATTAAGCGCGTTATAAATAACCTATCAAATATCAAATATCTCATGACATGTGGAAGGAGGTACTTTTATCCTATTTAAACACTCTAATAATGGCATTACAACTGAGTAATTATATTATAATCCTCTACGTTGCAACATCACAAGCGGCTGAGTATATCATAATCCACTAGTTGTGACATCAGAAGTGACTGATGATATAATTATACTCTAGCTATGACATCACAACCGACCAATTATAACAGAATCTTCCCATTGGTGACATCACAACATAACAATAAGGTAATAATCCACTATTTGTTACATTGGAAGGGCCCGATATCATAGTCTTCTAGTTGTGACATCACAGGTGACTAATTATATAATCTCTTGAATGCTGATGACAAGGGACAGGACAGTGCGTGGTAAATTGACAATAAAAAAGACATATGGGGTTCCATAATACCTCGTACAGCACTAGACAGAATTCAATGGTAGTGAAGACAGTCAAGGTCGTTGGCAGAGTGAGCAGAGAGACAGAACAGAATGCAGAACATAATACAGAACATAATACACTACACTCAGAGGAGAAGCAGAAGAGAGAGGGATTTCAAAGGAGATGTCAGAATATATTGGAAATAGAGGATACCTTTGAGAACCACAATGAGAGGGAACTGTTAGGAACGATTTCTCTTTTGCAACTTTCCCTCAATAGTTTCTGGACCTCCTTTTTTTTGCTCTGTTTTTAGACCGGTTTTGACTTTTTGAAGTGGATTAAAGCCTCCAGCTTCACTTCTTTTGCCCTTTTCTTATTTGTTATTGGGAAACTGGTCAGCCCTTCAGACTAGCAGTACTGAGAAACTATGTTTCCCTTTTGCAATCTGTGACTTGTTAACATTGCACACAGCAGCTTACAAATCAGTGCAGTTAGGATCCTTTTGTATCACCCTAGCTTTTTACACTTGGGATTTTTTGTTACTTTTATATGTTCCAAAAGACAAGCTGGTGGCAGCAAATCTATTTTTGCAGTATTGTATTGGGCACACTTGCGTTTATAGTGTATAACTATTAAACATGGCTAGTCCCCTATTAGCTAGGTATGCCATAGAGGACCAGGGTTCACACTGCGTATTCACTGTTCGGAGCACCCAGGGCCCAATGAACCCTCCCCCGGCATACAAACAGAGGACTCAGTCAAGAGCAAGTTAGAACTGTATATTATTGTCCATAACAGACAGGGATCATACAGGAAAAACAGAATTATCCATCAATTACAGCTCCTGAGCCCATGTCAGGGGCTTTTGTTGTGGTCTGACTTCTTACATCAGGGCTCTTCCCGAAAATCCTAAGAGCCCACCTGATTGGGTGGTTGGGGTGGTATTACCTATAGATGGCACATATAGAGGTTATTTGACTGGCCGTTGCATGTTAAGTGGGTGCGCCTGAACTTTCCCCTGAAACTATCTATTACATTGTTGCATGGTCGCAGGATTACTATTGCCCCCTGCACGCTGCCAGCCACCCCTGGATTTGTGTTCCTTAATTGGCTGCAGCTGATCTCCTGTTACGCTCACCTGGCTCCCACAGGGGCGTTGATCTTAACAGGACAGCTGCGGTCTCCACCAATGTGACGCGTAGTGCCGAGATGAAGGACTGGACTGGCCCACCTAGCTTCGTTTGCTTGGCCCGTAGACATTTTCTTCTGCAAAAGGAGAAAGGGAATTAACCACCCGTGGAGTTGAGCGTTAACCCCCCCCACTCCCACTGATCTCCCCACTGATCACCTTTGATGTCCCCTCTTATAGTCTCACCTGATGGTTTGAAAAGATGAGCTCTCCATCCTGCATTGAGCGCAGGGGCACGTAGATAACCAGTTGCTTCACTGGCTCGAAGGAATTGGTGAGTTCCAGAACAATATTGACTCCGAGATTCCCGGAAAGACGCCGTAAATATGTAGTTCGTAAGAGTTCAAATGTCTGACTTTCACTCTGTCCGATTCCTTGCAGGTTGCAGCTTGACCCTATCGAAGAGTTCCTCGTGGCAACCGGTAATGTTCAGGTAAGGATTTGTATTATCCAACACAGTTCGATAAAATAATGTCAATATGTAACCTGTTGCTTTCTCCCTTGTTCAGGCGCTGAGAGAAATTATGAAGTCTCGGGGAATAATGCCTCCGGCGGTAAAATCAGGTAAGTCTATTGTGGTGATGAGGTTTCCCCTTGTTTGTCCCTTTGTTTCACCTTGATGTCCTTTTGTTTTCCCTTAGGGGCCGGGGTTCGGCGAGAATGCAGTAGAAGCTGCGCCGACCCGTGATGAGGTATAGTACCCTCAGTGGGAAAAGCAGGTAAGTCTATGGGGGTTAACTAATATTACCTCTGTGTATTTCCTCGGCTCACCTTGCTGTTCTTGTCTTCCCCTTAGGTGCCGGAGTGCGGCGGGAACATGCAGAAGGATGCAGTGGAATGTGAAGATGCTGCGAAGGCTGGTGAGTTCAGCGCGGCGCTGCAGCAGGCGAAGAGACGCGCATAAAATAACTTCTTTCTTCCAACTCGAAGGCGCAATGGATCGGGAATCGAGGTAAGGATCAAAGGTATTGCTCTTGTTCTAACCTTTTCTCCTTCTTTCTCCCTTTTTCTAAGAGCTCCAGACTCGAGGCGGGCATGGCAGAAGACTGGATGCAGACTTGCAGGCACGGTGAGCGTTACACTGCTGGATGCAGAATAACGCGAAGCGTGTGCTGCTCTTCGGGCGTGGTTTAAATAGCCTCCAAAGTAGTCCCAGGTAAGTATTCCTCCCCAGCCCCACCCGAGTGAAAAAATAGTCCTTAAGTAAAGTAGTCCCTTCCAAGCCTCTTTTGGCTTGGAGCTCTTGCAGCATGGTCTGCATCAGGTAAGTTTGCAGCATGGTCTGCATCAGGTAAGTTTTAATCTATGAGCCTGGTGCCTATGTTGCCAGGACTGACTCTCCATATCATATGAGCCTGGCACCATAGACGCCAGGACTGCACCCAAATAGCCCCTAGCAGGGGTTGTTGGGCTTGCTTGGAATGGCTTGATGCCTGCTTCCGGGGTTGCTGGACTTGGTCTGGGTCCCCGGGGGTAGGCATCATGACATCTCCCCAGACCTGGGACCCAGCTCTGTTCTCAACGCTGTGCACCTTCTCAAGGTGATGACAAAGATGTGTCCCCATTGTTGCCATCAGTATTACCACGTTTGCCTTAGAAAGTGTCTGTCGGGTTGCAAGGTTGTAAAACAATATATGTATCACTTCCTGTCTGCTTTGCTGGGAACTGCTCGTCCTCCCACCACGAGTAAATGGCCACTGTTCGGTTCAGCTGCACCACGTGGGTGAAGACCGCAAAATTGAGCTTTCTGGTCTGAAATTAGTGAGAATGTATTCTGTTAATTTGCCGGTGGCTCATTGTCTCTGAGGCTTAGGAATGTTCTGCTCGCCTCTGACCTTGGCTGCAAGCCCTGGCATGGTGCTTCATGCAGCCTAATACCCTGGCATGGTGCTTCATGCAGCCTAATTCTGCTTTGCTTTGTCTCTCATCCTGAGGCCTGTGGCTTCATGTAATTCTACTATAGTTGTGCTATAATTTCTATATGTTCATACTGTGCTATTCTTCTTATAGGTTAATAATATCTTGGCTCTTCTAGGTCCCTTATTCGATCCACTAGTTCCAAAAGGCTAGTTGCAATAAGCGTCTGCAAGCTTGCTCAGTGTCTTTTGTTGCCTTGCGTTTCTGCATTTCTGCGTTTGGCTAATGAAAGAAAATAATAAAGGCTTTTGACAGTGTGTGTATCTATCTGTCCTCTACAGAACTGCGTGTGCAAGTGTGTGTCCATGTAACTTTGTGCAGGGATGCGAGTTTGCTTCATGGCTAATGTTACTATGTCGTGGTGGCTCTAATGATGTCAGCATCACAGCTGGGTATTTATCATTAGTCAATAATGTCCATCGAGTCACCTGGATCCATGATCAGTGTTGGTGCACCTGTATGAAGTTAGCTGGATAAAGTTTGAATGGTTGTAAGAGAGAATATCTTTTTGCATATGTATTTGTCACTGGCCTTCCTGGGGGCTGTCAAACAGTGACAGGCATCTTGCATCTCTGACTCTTTGGTCTTCCATGCTTATAGGGGTCAAGAGGGGCATTCCAGGGACCCCTCTCTTCACCCCCAATATGACCGTGCTATTGGATGTTCACTTTTTCTTTGGCCATATTGTTGTTTGGCCTTCTGCCTGTCTTGCCAGATCAGGAAATCCCTTATAATGTCATGCACTTGCCTGGGAAAGGTGCTGCGCTCACTGTCTAGTGATACCTTTATATGTATGTGGCCCCAGAAAGGGGTGGGACTTTCTGGTCCCAGTCCACATCCATTTTGTCAGAGAGTCTGGGTGTGGGGCAAGAACGAATCCAGTAGCTATCCCTGGTTAGACAACGACTGGCTGTTTGAATGGTGCAGATCCTGAGCCTATGAAAGTGTCCCTAGGCCACCCAGTGGACAGACCAGCTCTCTTGTGGGCTACCTCACCAAAACTGTCACCATTCTGTGGTTGCATCTGGAAACTTTGGTAGTTGCCAGCTTGTGCAACAAGTCGCCTTCTCTCTGAATTTCAGAATCTCAGCATCAAGGGATCCTGTCCTAGAGAAGCTTCTATTACCACAACTGGAAGGACATCTGTCATCGCTTGTGTACAGAGACCGCTGCTGGAACTTGCCTTGCCCCATCCTGTGAAGTGTCTTGAAGCTGACCAGAGGAATCCTTGCAATAGCAAATCCTGGGCACCACTCATTCGAACCAGCAGCGGGAAAACCAACCTTCAGCAATCCTCGGATGATCCACAAAGTCATCTGGGAAAATCAGTGTCAAGTACACACAGTGTATCTGCCCTTCCTTCCCCCAGTCCTCCATAGGGTAACATTGGGAACAAGTCCCTTTGTCTCCTGACTTTCCATTCCACTTCCCTTTGGTCATCAAACTTCAAACACAAAGGAACATTTACTTACTTTAGTAAAATTGTTGAAGTTTATTTTGATCCATCACCAACACAAGTAAATTATAAATTACCTAAAGAGACTCTATTCTGGGGGGAAGCATTGTGGCTCTGGTGACATTTGGGCATACAGCCCTATTATTTTTAGTGTTTGGACTGCTTAAATTATGATCTGGATCCATCATTGACTGCATTTAATATTTCTTACCTGTTTGCTGAATAAGTTATCTTAATGCATATATGAACATATGGTGAATGTATGTATTTATCACATAAGTCTTGTGTGATAATAATACCTGTTAGCTTAATTGTTCAGTGTGTGTAGAAAGCCTAGAATAAATAGGTTTATTTGTATACTTACCTGTCTACATTGAATTATTGTGTATTATTGTGTATTAGATTGGGTGGACTTGCTGTGGGCCCCTGACCCAACTCACACTCTCCTCAGAATAGCATTGACTGCTCTTGTTTGCTAGCTTGATTTGGTTTTAGGTAACCTCTCAGAGTTCCCTGTACACTATAATTAGTGTGGCCTCCTAAAATCTGTCTACCAGGCCACATTCTAGAAATCCATCTTAACAGGAATCACTGGTAGTTGATATGCGAAAACCTACCTAAACATCTGATGAGGAGTCAAACCTCCCTCCCCCGAAGCAGGTGAGGGCCTTGCAGTGGCAATGACGGGCATTCAGACGTCTTTCCCTTCCAATGTATGTTATCTATTTCCACATCTGATTCAGGGATGCAAATGAAAAAAACTAAATATGTCATGAGTTGTTGCTTCAAGGCGCAGACATGCAGGTAGAGGGGAATACCTACAGCTGCCTGCTGTATGCTTTTGCGTGTGCATGGACTCTGGCAAGGAGACCAGGCATGGGTGACACATATGGCGGTAGTGTGTTATCCCAGAGGTCTCCCCTTCATTGAGCAGGGTGGCACTTAGGAATGTACCGTGTGGTATGCCCGATGAGGTTGCAGGAAACTTCCCTGCACACAGGCCTTTGTTCAAGCCTTGTAATGAGCTCTCCCATGAAAAACAGGGCCTGATTCACATAAGCATTTTAAACTGGCGCAATCCCATTGCAAACCGCTCTATGAATCAGGCCCACGGTGTGGATTTGTGCCTGGCATCACCAAGAGACAGAAAACATCTGGCCCAGGATGTTTTTGATGTTTTTTTTTTTAATCCAGTTTAATGTCCTTACAAGCTTTCGACATGAAATCAGGAGAGATGTAGCAGATAAGGGGTTCCATGACTAACTGCAATTCGTTTAAAAAAAAAATGTGTATTGAAAGATTTAATAACATACCAATTACGAAAGGAAAATAAAGAGTAAAGAGGAATGTTACAATAATGAATTAAAATACACAGCAATATATATTGCAATGTCTCTCCCTTAGAGTATCCAAGGATTCTAAAAGAAAACTTCTGTTTTCTCAAAAAGGCCTATCTTGTATTCTGCACATGTGAGGAAACAAAAATGGTATACATTCCAGGAAAAACTATTGGAGCAATAGGGCTGTTAGGGAGAATTCTCAAAAATGTGCCAATTCCTCCCACCTTGGAGCCCGCCAGCTCTTTTGCTAAACATTGGGACTTTGGGACTTTACGCTCTCGTAACCAGGACTAATGTCTGTCAGAGGGACTCCCAGGACCTCCCTTGTTAATTTGCATATTTAAGTAACTTTGGGTCTCACCTTAAGTTACTAGGGGAATCCAGACGTGGACCCCTTGCTCGCTATTCTTAGAGAGGCACAGATCCACCCTACTGATGAGGTCCAACTAGACCGAAACACTTGTCTGGGGTTTCTGTTGGTACTCTTGTTCAGTACAGAATTGCCTAGCATTTCGGTGCTGGACTGCCCCAGGGCAGGACAAAGACTGATATGTTTGGGATATTTCTTCTCTGTGAAAGATAGTGAGCTAAAGACTCTGGGTAAGTCTCTCGTAACCAGGACTAATGTCTGACAGAGGGACTCCCAGGACCTCCCTTGTTAATTTGCATATTTAAGTAACTTTGGGTCTCACCTTAAGTTACTAGGGGAATCCAGACGTGGACCCCTTGCTCGCTATTCTTAGAGAGGCACAGATCCACCCTACTGATGAGGTCCAACCAGACCGAAACACTTGTCTGGGGTTTCTGTTGGTACTCTTGTTCAGTAGACAATTGCCAAGCATTTCGGTGCTGGACTGCCCCACGGCAGGACAAATACTGATATGTTTGGGATATTTCTTCTCTGTGAAAGATAGTGAGCTAAAGACTCTGGGTAAGTCTCTCGTAACCAGGACTAATGTCTGACAGAGGGACTCCCAGGACCTCCCTTGTTAATTTGCTACTTGAAACCCTCAATGTGCAATTCATTTATGACCCTGCTTTATATTTTAAACTCTCCTCTATCCTAGTAAGGGAGCAGTTACAGGATGTATTTTGTACTGATTATGTGTCTTGTCTGTTGACCCATACGTACCCATGTCACTGAAGAACTGACTACTGCTTTGCATTTTGGATAGAATAATGGGGACAAATAAACTGTGTAACATTAGTTTTCTGAATCTGATCAACACCTGAAGGTGTCTGTGAAATTTCCGTAATGGGGGAGAAACAGGGCCCAGGCGATACCTTAACCGCCGACTAGACATGGCAGAGCTGTTAAGTTCATGAGCCGTAACCACACTGCCAGCCACAGGACTCAATAGCGTCCTGATGCAGACAGGGGTAGGAACTGACCAGGATCCGAAATAAACCATACCTTGTCTTAGCCCCCCGAGAGAATGGAGAATGGGATCAGGGCAATCTAGAAAAGTGTTGCGCCCTCCTAAGGGGAGTCCAGCCCACTTCATGTTTACAAACTACTTGCCAAAAACATACAAAAACCTGGAACAATGACATGAATATACCAGACCCAGTCACCTAGATACTATCCACAGGAAGTCACATTTGATTTAGACAGAATAACGAACTTGCGAACAACGTTATATTAAAAGGGCAGAGGTGTCCAACAACGCCAATGGGACAGCTGTTAAGGATTTTAAAGATGCAGCCCACTCCAGACCAGGACTCTTTCTACTGGCCAGGGATGCAGCGCACAATTAAAACGCTTTTAAGTTTATTCTATTCGGATTCCATTTTTGTGGAGGCAGCCAACCCATCTCAAACCCCCCTTAATGTACACCCCATGTCGCAATGGACCATGAACCATGCCGATGTGTAATGATGAAATATTTATTTATTTTTAATTATGAATAAAAATCAAACACTTTCAATATAGGGCAGCAATCACAGGTGTGGTGATAATTACACAGGACAATTATAGGATACACTTAGTTTCACTTTCTAAAGTAAGATACACAATGCACAAATGAATGAAAGCAAGATTACCTTTTAGGTAGTGTTTTCAGATAGCACCACAGTTAGGCATTCCCCCTGCGACACTCCCTCAAACCCCTGTTAACCAAGTTTTGTGTGGGTGGAGAGAAGTAGCAAGGAGTCAGGTATAATAGGCAAAAATCGGAATGAGAATCTGACCTACCACCCATGAATGGGAGGCCAAAATCAGATTGAGCACCCTTGAAATATGAGTGAAATGGCACTCAGAATTACTGAATGGTTATTTTACATGTGTGGTTGAATGAATAAGGCACGAATGTGTGTGGCTGTACTAACGAGGCAATTGCTTCGTTTCACGGGTTTAAAATAGCAAAGCGGCTTGTAAAATGAACTAAACAGACATAATCGGAAATCGGTTTAACTGCTAAACTACAAAGGCACATAACCAGTATGATATGAAAGTGAAAGGGTGACTCCGGATGGTGACAGTATGGGATTCTTTGTAGGAAAAGTAAATCAAATTTTCTAATGAAAGCAGTTACACGGGCGAAATCGTTTTTAAAAGGAAAATGCTAGGTTCTACTGAAACTATTTTTTAGTGGCTAGATTATTAAAGAAAGACATTGGGCCTCATTACGAAATTGGTGGTAGTCATAGCGCTATTTGTGCCATGACTGCCACCAATAACGTGTCCGGCACCGGTCTCGTTCAATGGGGACTTACCGGTGTAGTCCGACCTTTGCAGGACCGGTAAGTCCCCATTGAAAAAGCCATTCCCCATTCCCATTTGAGCCCCCATAGGGCTCAATAGGAATGGGGAAGGCGCTAATAATGGTACCGCAAATTGTAGTGCAGTTATTAGCTTCAAGGTCCCTTAACGGGTCTCGTCCATAACGCCTGGTCAGACCAGGTGTTACTAGAGGGACCCGCTAAGGGACCATGTAGTAGGGCGGTAAAGGATTACGGGCACCTGTCTCCTTACCGGCGCTGGTAATCCCTTACCGCCCACCTCGTAATGAGGCCCATTGCCCGCAAAAAGGTTAATTTGCAATATTAACCCATTCACGCTGTGTGCCTCTTTATATGGGAATTAATGCATTTATTCCAAATAGTACTAAGGACTTATATAGCTGACTGAAATGATTTGGAAAGAATGGCGCTAACACATGGAGATAAACACAGATTTTCCTAAGGACAGGATACACAGAGGATTCTGACAATTTAAGAATTTGCTATGGTATTTATAGGATTTCTATGAGATTGCACATAATACCAGGTAACACCTGGTATTATTCAGCCTGACTATGGTGATGCATCCTCCCGGAAATTTTTGGTTACAGGGAAGGATAATACTTACAAAAAGCACTTGAACGGATAGTTTTGACAGCCAGCCGGGCCACTGGACCACGGGACAAGGATCTGGTCACTTGGGCAACAGCTGGGCTCTCCTCTAGGGACAAAGCAAGGCAACCAGGGTCTGGTCTCACTGAACAGTGGGGTGCATTAACTGGGCAAAGCAGGTAGCTAGGCAAAGCAGGTCTGGTCACTGGATAAACCCAAAATGGTTCAGCAGCCTTTCCCCCTTTCTCCCTGAATTATTGGGATTTTTAGTAGGGTTTAATTCCGGATAGGTTTTGCCTGGATAGGAGGGACTGCATGGATCAGGATCCGCTACCCCTGCTATGGCACTGGAGTCTGGAATCTTGCAGGCTGAATGTGGAATGTCTGGATCTCTGGATGTTGCGGGTTGGATTTTCAATGCTGGATTTTGTTGAATGTTCTGAATTTTGAATGTCTCTTCCATATATAGGCCAGATGACATCAGGAGATTTTTACTATGTGGGCAGAACTAAGCTGGAAAAACCTCTAAAATCGGATAGGTCAGGCTGTAAATGTCACTGCCTCCCTTTAAGAAGATTGGACTGAAGGAAGTGACTCAATTTTAGTGTGGGTATTTTTATGAGGTGCTTTGTTATACCATATTTACTTTTGGCAAACCAGTTATGAAACAAAACCCTCAGATTTATAGATGACACTCTTATAAAAATTATATAGGCAAATACCATATTTCAAATGGAGCATATTATTCCAAACCCAAGTCTGTACGATGTTGTTTAGTCCTTCTGGCAATCTTTTGCAATTTCTATGGCAAATATTACCCCTAAAAATCTTCAAATGGGTACACTGAAGCTGATCAATATCGGACATATTTGGATTTAAAGTTTCATAACTAGCATGCACGCTTCCCCCATAAATTACACTTTAATGCCATTTGCGTCCCCCACATGCTAGGAAGAGCCACATTGTCTTAGTTTCATGGCGCAACAATTACATTCAAGCTGTCAACATTTTACATTACTGCTTCTTTAGATTACTGACATAAATGTCTTTATATTAAAAGTCTTTTCAATCACAGGGGCCGGTATTGTTCCCAAAAGTGGGCGGTCCTATCAACCCCCCCAGCCAAATGCCATGCTCTGGTCAGCTTTGCCCAGAGGTTGCTATGACTCTACTTTGATCGTATGCAGTTGAAGATGAGGAGAGGTGTCAAAGGAATTCACACTTCAGTGGCAGGGCTGTTCCATTGTTGCAGGCTGCAGCAATGCTGCTCCTTCTGACGAATCGCCACTTCCCACACTCCTGAGTATTTCATGTGGAAATGGAACTTCCTTTCCCATGAGGCTGGCACATTCAAAGTGCCTGCCTTTGCAAAGACTGGCTTGACAGCGATTTCTGGGCCTAGCCATGATGTTGAAGTTCTTTATGTGGGAAAAAATAAACTACACAGAGTACAATGTACCTATATTTTGGCAGCTGTTCTTCTCAACATATATAGTTTTGTTCCTGGGCATGTTACAGTATTATTTCAATTGAGCTTCTTCAATATCCACTCACTGCTTTGCAGACTAGTGCAACAAAGGTTCATTTTACTTGCCCTCGTCATTTACAAATGCGATTTTCCTTGCATCTTCATTTTGAACATTTCCATAGCTCTGATCAATTTCTAATACACAGGAATCTGTTCAAGAAAAGGGCTCTTTAAAACTGACATAAGCAAAGGGAGAGAGAGTGCTTCTTGTGAAGAGTTTTGCCAGTGTTACTTTGTTGCAAGAGTAAACGCTTGCCATATGGCCTGAAACGAATTTTCTCTGCTCTTCACAGATTTTGCTTGACACAACATGCCATTCAGTGAGGAATGTCCCCATTTGCTTGTGTACAACCTGAACATGGATGAACATGGCTGTGTTTTACTAAAGCCCATGCTGGGTGATGCTTAAAAATGCAGATATCACCAGTGCAAAGTCGTTTTACATAGCACAATTTCTTTGGCAGTTTGAAGTCTTGAGCTGGCAGCATAGCAGTGCTGACCCAGGCTGCTTTGAAATTCTTCTTTTTGGTACACATGAAGAAAATAACCGCAGCCATTCTCGGGGGGTTCTATGTTCCATCTCACCCCATATGTGCACAGCAGACACAACACAGCCATGGTTTCTGTAACTGCTAAAACACAGTTTCGATGCAAAGGAATATGTGCTCAGCCGCCACAGCGCATCCATTATTCTTGTACTGCTGAAAATGCAATTTGGTGGTGCTGGGGAATTCTGCTGGGCTGGTAAATGTACCCCACACACCTACTTCACTTGGTATACTGAAGCCACCAAACAAATAACTGAATCAAAGACCTGGGCATTAAAAGACCTATAGATAAAGCTCCAGGAGCAAGTGAAACCCATGAAGAACGTAGACACAAACCTGCAGGTCCCGACCCACATAAACAGATACAAACCATTATATCCAGTCCTCCAAGGCGAGCCCATGCCAAAACAAACTCCTAATGACATTCTGGACACCCATAACCCAGCACAACTGACCAAATCAGAAAGCTGATAACCCTGATTCCTCACAACCACCTACCTAGCACCAATCCACATCAAGACAACCAATGGAGCGCTCATTCGCTCCTGAAATGAGAACTCAGATTTCTAGGATATTTTACCATCCTCAGGCACATTCAAAGGCTTTCAAGATTGTAGCCTTAACTCCAGCACTGGCATATTCCCACTCAGACATCTTCTGGGAGGATGCAACACGATAGTCATGGTGCATGCCCCTTGGAGCACCACTGACTTATTTAACATGGTCCAGAGATTTCCCAAGATACAAGAAGATCCTGTCAAATTCCTGGAAGAGCTCAAAGTAATAATAGACTGTTACCACCCCTCGTGTGTATACTTAAACCAGCTACTACAGCCAGTGTGACCCCCAGACACGTTTGTTCTGCTTAAAGAACAAGCAAATTGGCCAACCAAATAAACCGCTGTGCCCAGAGATTTAAAAACCTTTACTGATAGACAATTTGTTCTAAAAAACAGATTGGGTCAAGATTAATTTGCGAAAGCAGGCCAAGAGAGAACACCCTGAAGAGTATCTTGAATGGCTGAAACGATGTTTTGAACAACATTCAGGGATTGTGGGTGCTGCAATTACCACACTATAGGCGGCAGTGGCACAGTTAATTATGGAGTTGCAACCCAAGGTAGCAGAAGGGAATAAGGCAGTAATGATTGGACAGGAAGGAAAAGGGTTGGTCAAGGTCTTGTTGGTGATTCAACATGTTCATGTGAAGGTTTAAGGACAGAAAGAAACAACAGCAGAAGCCAAGAGTTTTGCCACTACAGCCACAAAGTGTACAACCCTCTCAGGGAAGCGGAGGGTTCTGGGGAATGGTGCAGGGATGTGAAGAGGAGCTCCCCAGTCATTTCAGCCAGGAGAAGCTACTGAGGGATATTATCCAAATACAAACATTGACCAGTGCAATTATTATAAACAGACCAGGTACTGGAAAGACAAGTTCCCGAATCAGCATCAGTACAATGGTCAAGGCGGACAGACAGTCGCCGCAGGAATGGAGGCGCGTGGCTCCCCCCCACAGTCACTAATCATGAACGATATATAGGATTGCCAAGGGGTCCCGAAGAATTTTGCACTGCTTATATCCGATTGATCCTGCGGCTTCCCATGTTCAATGTAATGTGGCCGGCCAAAAGGATTCATGTCTCGTGGATACTCTCCAGTATCAGAACATGTTCATTTTCCCAGACACCTCATTCGGAAGTTAATGCTGTGGGCATAGGAGGTAAGCCGATACCTTACCCCATGTCCACCTCTGTGATGGCCATTTTATGCCCTATTTCCAAACCGCATGCATTTTTACTAAGTCCCTGTTCTCCTGTGAATTTGTTTTGATTAGATTTGTTGTGTACACTGAGTTACACCATTCGTTGTTCCCCCAATGGGGTGTATATCGATATCGACAGTCATAGAGAGCACACGGTGGTAGCTGTGTTATAAGAGGTACCCAACTCGAAGACTAAAGACCGGACCGATACTCACTGTTCATGGCAGAGCTATTGGATTGGGTCCCAACCTGCTTATGGTGGACCCATGCAATTGATGCTGGGTACATGCTGAACCAGTCAAGATCACATTGAATCCTGCCAAAAGATTACTGTGTGTGCCACAGTACACTATTTCTAGACAAGCTGAATAAGGTATTCGCCCAGTGATAGAATCCCTTCTTCAACAAGGTATAATTTTGTCAACCCACAGTCCCTGTAAAACTTCAATACAGCCTATGAAAATGCCAGAGATAGCGGTGTATCATTCTATTTAGGACCGGCTTGTGGTGATTGCCGCCGTATTACCATCCTTTCTCGTGGTAACCAAACCTGCTACAATTTTGTCATGTATTCCTTACATTGCCAAATAGTTTGCTGTTGTAGATTTGTGCTTCTGCATTTCCTCTATAGCCATACACCTGGAGAGTCACTCAGCATCCCAGTGGGGTATCTAGAGGGACCCACACTGTTCTCCCAAATGTTGAGGAAAGACCTAGATTCAGTGTATTTCCCACAATGATTGATGATAGTACAGTACCTAGACACTCTGCTCATAGCATCCCCCTCCTTGGAAGCATGCAAGGAAGACACACTGGTTTGGTTTAAAGTGCCTGCAAAAAAGGGTCACAAGGCATCAAAAGACAAATTACAATTATGTCTGCCACGTGTGCGATACCTGGACCATGAGATCTCAGCAGAGGAGATACATCTGTCCAACAATCAGATTTCCAAGATTTAAAACGTGCCTAAACCCTGAACCAAGAAGCAGATGAGCTTGTTCTTCGAGATGGTCAGTTACTGTTGCAGTGGGTCCCTGGGTTTTTAGCAATCATGAAGCCCCTTCCAAAAAGAAATCACCCATGATTTGACTCCCAAACCCATCCCGTGGTCCCAGGCAGCTAAGGATGCCTTTGTCACTATTAAGCAAGCACCCTTTAGGTCTGCCGAATTATAGCAAACCCTTTGTCTTTTTTTGCAATGAACACAACTGGTTTGCTCAAAGGGCCGCCACTGGTTTATCACACAGGGATCATATCTCAGGGCTCAGAAGGCAGTCCACTGAATATCAGTCAAGGAAATTATCACATTCAAAACTCTTGCCCTGATGCACAAGTGTCTCCACGACCAGTCCCCCCGCCCCTTTGGTCCAAACGATCTCCAAACCCCTTGCCTCCAGGCCAGCCAGAACGGCATACTCTAAAATAATGACTGTTCCCAAAATATGAAGAGCTTGTGTTGGTGGTACCAGCTACGCTAGTATGGCTGCCACCTACTGGAATGTCCTCCCACCACATATCAGGTTAATAGACTCACATGCAGCCTTTCGCAAGGCCATCAAAAGAAGGCTGTTTGTATGTATTGATACTGTATATACCTCTGGATCTTCAACCAAGTAACCTGTACCGTCTCTACCTCTGTATATGTAACCATGTATCCTGTACCAGGACTACTTCTGCTGGGTAGCTTTCTTGTAACCCTGAATTAAGTTTTCTAACATTCTGTTTATAGTGCCTCAATGCCCGAGGGCTGTAGTGCACTCTACAAATAAAAATAAAAAATAAAAATAAAAATATGTTGACTCATGCACACAGTGATAAGCACCAACCCTTATCCTACCACAGCCTAGATCTGGACCCAGTGGCAGTGGATCTCCCAGTTTGTCGGTGGGCTGTTGCTGCCACTGCCCTGCTGATCAAAAAAGGTGACTCACTTGTCCAAGGAAATCCTGTCACTATTTCTGTCCCACAGGTCATATTGTCATTATAGCTAAAGCGCAAAACCCAATATATGTCCAATTCCTGCTTCACTACGAGAAGCTGCTTATTTCTGCTGCAACCGTGACCCTAAATTGCTGTCCTGTCCTGAAATCTGCCTCATTGTTACCGACCCCTGAAGATGGGGAGCAAGATGTATCGGGTGAAACATTGTTGTCCCCTCACCCTGATTTGGTTGATGTACCCCTGCTGAACCCAGAACTCCTCCTGTTCACGGATGGCACATGCACCCGTGTCCTGGAGCAGAGCAATCGGTCTCAGGGTACTCCGTGTGCACACCGCATTTAGTCCTGGAAGCATACAGAATGTAGACCACCAAGTCAGCACAAGTAGCTGAGCTCCTGGCCCTCACGCCCGTGTGCACTCTGGCAAGGGGTAGATCATCAACCATCTACTCCAACACCAGCTACGCCCACAGGCTGGTCCATGACGTCTGCGTTTTAAGGCAATTGCATATGCAGCATTTTACAATGCTTATTTGCTTTGTATCTGAACATTTCCCAGCAGTCATATTTAGCTGTAAGGATAGGAGGGCACCCTCCTTTCTGAGATTCATCAGCTAGTTGTGCTAGTTGTGATGTGTGCATTGCTTCATTATACAGCTACTGTAAAATAGTTTGGAGATCTTCTGGATTCAGGAACTCTGTCATACTCTTTTTAGAAGTGATCATTTTCGCCGACTCTAACAATCCATATTATATATCCCCTATTCTTCAGTCGGGGTAGAAGACCCGCAAATTGCTTCATTTAATCCATTGTAGCTTTAGAGTAATCGTGTGAAATATATATTGTTTTACCTTCCAACATGCAGGAATTATTGGCCACCTGGAGGATCGTTCTTCAATGCTTGTGTCTCAGAACACATACTATTAGTGGTCTAGGTGTTCTCTTCTCATTGCATTGTGGGGTTGTATTCTGTTGGCCTTTTGCAATTCTAAGGGCGAGTCAAATTTCATTGCAGTAATTTTGGGAATATAAGATTCCATGAATGTCACAGGGCCCTGCCTTTCTTTTCCTTCTGCAATTCCCAAAAAAGTGTACATTGTCTCATCTACTACAGTGTTCCACATTTGTAACCACATTTTACAGTTCCAGTATATTGTATTTGTTCAATACCTTCCATTCGTTCTTTGACTGGCAGCATGCAATCCTCAACATCTTATATCCGATCAAAGTATACTCTCAAATCACCTCTAAGAATGCTGAGCTCGGTGTGGGCTTCATAGATTCTGGTATTTATAATATATATTGTAGCCTTCAAAGAAGTAATGTCATGTAGAAGCTGGTGTAAAGTTATGTTGAGACGTTTTTGGGTGGTGACCTACATTTGTTGGACTGACTTATTAGGAGGTTCAGTACTGTGGTCTGAACCCTAAGAGGTGACCCTTGCAGGTAGCCTTAGACAATAATAGAAATATATTGTTATCAAGAATAATTTGTAAGTATGAATGTTAATGGCCACTTGTAGGAAAGGGAAAGGAGACATGAATAACCTCTCCAGTAGAAGTATGAAAGGTTATCAAACTATTCCAAGATGGCTGCTGTGTTGGGATATGGTATTATGTTTATGTTAGTTCCCGTAACCCTCCTGGTGTATTCTGCTTTCTGCAACCACTGCATATGCTGTGATTGAGAATGGAATGCAACCTTGGTTGACAAATATGTGTAACCCAGACACCTGAATCACCAGGGCCATTTTAAGGAGGGATATTGAACTGCTGCCCTGGATATAATCTGTATTCTGTTATGCCTAGTTTCTGCCTCCCGCCATGCCGCAGTCCCTGCATCTCTTCTCTAAAGTCCCAGGCAATGGTTCAATGGTAAGTGCTTCAGTGTACTTGTGCTATATCAGACGTGGATCATGTATTGATTGCAAAGCATTAGATGCCATGTACTGCTGTAAGCCCTGAACTGGGTCACTGAAAAATAGTGAAGCCAAAGAGGAGATTGTCAGTCCCATTCTCCACCTGGGTGTTTTCTGCAGGCGCCCTCAAAAATGTGGACCATGTGAGCCTCTGCTCATGTATTTTAGAAGATTTTAGTCTGTTATAGGTGGCGGTTTAGCTTGGCATCAGGCGACGCATTGGAGGAACCATTTCTCTTGACTGCTCGCCACACACCATTGCATTGAGTATTTTAAATCAGTTGTCTGTGTGTGTGTGTGTGTGTGTGTGAGAGAGAGAGAGAGCGAGAGAGAGAGAGAGAGAGAGGGAGAGAGAGAGAGAAGTAGACTATGGTGGGCATAATCCGATAGACCCAAAAGGTCCTGCAGATTTAGACTGAAAATAATGTTTATTTCTTTGCGTGTGGCACAAATATCTCGCATTGCGCTGTGGCACAGTTTATAGTCAGAGCATGACATGCTTGTGGCTGACATGCTTGTTTCATGTTTGGACTATGTAGATCAACTCAAATACTAACCTGATCTCTGTTACTAAACATTGCTTGTTTTCATTTCAATAATTTTTTAAAGAAGCTCTAAACTTGTAGACGTGCCACATAGGGACATATTGAAATATCATAGACAGGAACAAATGAACTCTACATTAAAAAGGGCAACAATATTCAATCTAGTACCCACGGAAAAAATATCCCAAAATGAACCCCTCTCTGATGGCTCAGGGGTTACAATGGACCATTTTATGAGTTAAGTATGTCTTTACATATATACTCATGATCAATCAAAGTTTATTCAGATAAAATCCATAAACCACAACACAAGCAATGCACCAATACATGATACGCAGACAAAATATATAAAATCAAGGTAATAATATCACATAGATAGCGACACCAATAAAAACATAACAGATTAAAATTGGTCATCCACCAGATATGTCCTTCTCTTCCATGCCTTTCTTAAAAATTCCAGACACCCCCATGTGACAGCAGTTGATTCGGCATGTAAGAGAAAAATCAATGCAGGAAGAATTAGGTTAAAATTGGCTTCTCTCAACAGTGGGGCAATGGTCTTCTTTCTAATGTCATGATAGAGTGGGCAAAATAGAACAAAGTGCAGCAAATCTTCTTTTTCACCGTTGCAACCAGAACAGGCAACAAACCGCTCATGGCCCGACCAGTTCTTCTTATTATCTCTAAGCCATACAACCTTAAACGGGCCCTGGTCAGTGCCCAGAGGTCTGCAGTTTTGTTACCATGCAGCAAATAAGGTTAGGTTATGTCTCATTACGTAAGTAGCACATGTTTTCTGTTTGAATCAATCAAAAGTCCAGATGTTGACCGATTTGTCTGGATATGGGTGTGAAATGCCTGCTTATATTTATTGGACTCAGCTGATGATAATAATACACTTTGCATTGCAAACTTGGGCCATTCAGCTGATAAACCGTTTGAAATAAAATTCACTCATGGTATTTTTCACCAAGAAGAACCTAGCAGTAAGCAGTAAACATGGCAAGTGGCCCAGTAGTTTACAGTGGTCATGGCCGAAGGACATGTTCATGGTAGTGGGCCAGAAATACATGTTTAGTGGCCACCACCAAAGGGCATGGCCATAAACAGGGTCCAGAAGAAACCTATTGGGGGGAACATGTACACTAGACATGGCCGAAAGCCATGGCTAGTGGCCCAGTATTGTTTTAAAATAAACAGCAGCATGACCAAAAGGCCTGCTCACTGGCCAGGGCTCAAAAGATGTGCATGTGGCCACCTAGTGGTTCTGAGTGGTTCCTAGTGGTTCCAAACATATTGGTGGAACATGAACAGTGGACATGGCGAAGGCCATAGCTAGTGGCCTATAATAAAACTAGGATAAAACAAAACCCTTGAAATTAATTGAAAACACTTTAGTTAAGGAGCAGTTAACTTGAGCAGATTTAATGCAACAAAACCCTTGATAATCAGCAGATGTGGGAAGTCATGACCAGCTTAACTCGGCGTGTTGCCGTTGCAAAGCCCATGAGCACATACATATTGTAATATAAGGGATTCACAATGACATACCAATCTGCCGTGCCCATTGTATATTTTAAAACACTAACTGACCACTAACCATGGCCTCCACCCATGGCCTCTTTTTTTTTTATTTAGATTTTTATTGATTTTAAACATTAGTAACAGACATACAGGTGGGTACATGTTACATTCACATAGTAGCACCAGGAAACAATTTCTTCATCACCTGCGTCAACTTTTAACATTGACTATTCGTCTCCCCTTCATGGGGGAACGTTTTGATCCCATACCCCCCTCCCACCCACCCCTTGTCCTTGCACATGCAACTTCGGGTTCTTCGGCGTTCGTCATGGCGATTTGTGGTGAGCGACATGATGTGTGGCGCTGATCAACATTCGGTTTGGAGTTCGTTGGGTGCACAGTGTAGATTTGTGACAGGTATGTTAAATTGGCGGGTTGCGCTGGGGCGTCCTGTCCAGGCCAGGGGAGGACGTTTGGTTTTGCTGGTGCGCTGTGTCGTTCGTCACTGCGTTTGAAATGTATTGGTTGGCGAAGTCGCACCAGGCTTCTTTGTGTCGTGCGGCCTTGCTATGGAGTGCCGCCGTAATTTTTTTCCATTGTGTAGATGTTTGTTGCAATTTGTATCCAGTCCTTTTTAGTCGGGAGGTGTACAGACTTCCATTTGATGACTAAGCTCACTATAGCGGCCAATAGCAGGGGGGATACTAGTCCTCTGACTCTGATCAGCTCATCGTCCTCTTCTTCCAGACCGAAGAGGATCAGAAGGGGGGACGGTTCCCTTTCTATTCAGTCTAGCTGTTTGATTCATCCCAGGACTTCCTGCCAATAGATGCGGGCCTTGGGGCAGCTCCACCACATATGCCAATAATCAGCATCCATGCCACATTGACGCCAGCACCTGGGGCTGGAGGACTGAAACATTCTGGAGAGGCGGCGTGGGTCATACTGCCATCTGTGGAATAGCTTTGTTGCGTGTAGCTTATATTGGGCTGTGATTGACATTTTAGATGGAGTTTCACAAATTCTGTCCCAGGCTTGTTGGTCAAATTCTCTACCAAAGTCTTTCTCCCATCTCTCTTTCAGGCGGGAACTCGAGGGTTGATCCTTTGTGATCAGAGTGCTGTACATGCGTGCTATTAGGCCTTTGTTTGTGGTGGTCGTGTCCGAAATTGTTTCGAAGGGCGTGAGCTCCCTCTGTCTTTTGGTCTTACATTCTTTCCTGGACAATACGCCTTTCAATCGGAGATACAGAAAAACCGGGATCGGGTGTAATTGGAGGGCTTCCTCAAGGTCCGCAATTGGAATGAATTTCCCATTTCTCCACAGCTGGCCTACTCTCTCAAGTCCCGCGTCGAACCAGGCTTGGTATCTGGGGTGTTCGGGGATGTATTCTCTGATCCCAGGAGACCAGAGATGGCTCAGGGGAGAGGGCCATGTGCTGACTCCAGACTTTCCCTTCCCTTCCTTCCATATGTTCCACAGCGTCCCCAGTATCGGGTGGTTACGCAATCTTCTCGTCAGTTTTGGTCTGGCGACCTATAGCCACTCAGCGAGGGTAATGGGGGTCAGGTTGTCGTTGTCTTGTTGGATCCATTGCAGGTCTCTTCTGTCACGCAGATGAGGAATCAGGATCCTAAACTGAGTCGCCTGGTAGTATCGCTCTATGTACGGTAGACCTACTCCCCCGTGCTCTTTTGGTGGTATCAGGGTTTCATAGGATATTCTAGGTTTCTCCCCATTCCAAAGGAAATCTAATATGGCTTTATTGACTTGTTTGAAGAATTGTTCCGGGATTGTGATGGGAAGATCCTGGAAGGGATACAAGAAACGTGGGAGGCTCACCATCTTCATGGCATTCAGTCGTCCCATCCAGGAGATCGTAAGAGGTTTCCATTTTGCAAGGTCCGCTTTGAGGGCATCGAGGAGTTGAGGGAAGTTCACCTCATAAAGATGTTCGAGGTCTCTTGTTAGGTTGATCCCCAGGTATCTCAGTGTTGGGCCTCCGATGATTAGTCCCAGGGTTTTAAGGTCCGCCTGTTGGTCCGGGGAGGGTTTGTGGAGTGGGAAGAGAATCGATTTGGTTTTGTTTATTTTGAAGCCTGAAAGCTTTCCATATTCAGGGAATCGAGGACATCGGGTTCAGGATTTGAAGCAGGATGTCGTCTGCGTACAGGGCCAGTTTGTACTCTCTGCCACTCACTCGCAATCCCTCTACATCGGGGTCTGCTCGGAGTGTGTGGGCGAGGGGTTCGAGGGAGAGCGCAAAGAGAATAGCCGAGAGAGGGCATCCTTGTCTCGTTCCTCTGCTAAGGGGGAACCAGCGCGAGTATTGGGAGTTTACTGCTACTGTGGCACATGGTGCCGTGTAGATGGCTATGATCCCTTGTCAGAGAGCGGGTCCCAGGCTTATTTTCACTAGTGTGGCTTCTAGGAAGTCCCACTCAACTCTGTCGAATGCCTTTTAAGCGTCGATTGAAAATAATGCAGGCATGTCCGGCATTATCCTGGCCTCGTGTATGAGGTGGAGGGTCTTCCGGGTAGAGGCCGCACCTTGCCTCCCAAGGATGAACCCCACCTGATCATTATGGATTATCGCTGGCATGTGAGATTGAAGGCGCTCGGTAAGGACTCTCATGAAAATATTTGTGTCAATGTTCAAGAGGGAAATTGGACGGTGGGAGGCGCACAGGGTGGGGTCCTTGCCTTCCTTGGGTATGACAGTTATTAATGCTTCTGGGAAGGAGTCCGGCGCAGTGCCTGATTGAAGTATATTATTAAACAGCTCGACGAGGAACGGGAGGAGTGCATCCTTGAAGGGCTTATTGAAACCCGCTGTGTAGCCATCGTTACCGGGGGCTTTCCCCACGGGAAGTCTTTTGATCACATCTTCAGTCTCCTCTCCCGTGATCGGGGCATCTATGGTTTGTGCCACGTCTGGGGGAGGGATGAGAGGGACATCTTGTCCATATATTCGTTGATCGCCTCTGGGTGTGGGGCAGCATCTGAGAAATACAGCTTTTCGTAGAAGTCGGTGAAGACTTCGGGGATAGTGGGAGGACGATGTTTATGGGATGTCTCACTGTTGTGTATTGTTGGAACCCATCGCTCTTTGCGTTGCCCTCAGAGTCTTGCGGCTAGTAGGGCACCCGCCTTGTCTCCATGTTCATATTGTTTCTGCTTGAGGTGTTGGAGTTTGCTGGACAATGTTATCAGTTTCTAATTGCTGTAGTTCTTCCCTCTTGTTGTTAGCTTGTTCTATGTTTTGTAGTCTGTCGGTGGCTGAGGATCGAGCGATAAGATTGAGTTGAGAAATTTCTTCTCGGAGTCTATGTTCTATGAGTTGGCATTCTCTTTTTTTGGTGGACCCCTCCTTAATGAGTAGTCCTCTCCAGGTGGCTTTACCTGCTTCCCAGATGGTATTTAGAGAGGTGTCTCCTGTGTTATTTAGTTCAAAGTAGTGGGTGATGTCCTGCTCCAGCTGGTCTCGAAAAATCGGGTCTTTTGAGGAGTGTCTCGTTACATCGCCATTTAGAGCTCCTCTGGGGGAGGGCCATCCGGTCAACCGTGGCTGTGACCATGTGGTGGTCAGACCATGTTATAGGAATTATCTTGGAGTCGGCCATAGCCTCGGTGAGTTGAGGAGTGAGGTATATATAGTCAATTTTGGTGAACGTCGCGTGTGGTGCTGAGTAAAAAGAGAAGCCTGTTGAATTCGGGTTCATGTGTCTCCATGCGTCCTCGAGGTTGTAGGCCTCCATCATGTCCGTGACCTGTAAACGACCAGGTCCAGCTGGGGGGGGGGCTGCGAGTGGGTTGCCTGCTTGTCTATCTAGATCTGGATCCATCTCACCCTTCCTTTAGAGTATTGGACATCATACCCGTTGCCCTCTGTCTTATCTCGTTGCTCTATGGACCTTCAATGAGGGTTTGTGTCTGTTTGTGGTGGCGTCCGATTTGGACTGGATGTGAACAGCCGGTCTACTGTCGGACCACCAGCAAGGGTCGTAACTGTACGGCCCCGTCAACTACTATCATCAACATAACATTATGAGCCCCCGCCCCCCACTTATGTAAAATTGTGTAACAGACAACATTATGTTAAACAACAGAAACTTATACTGTGAACTAGTATATATAATGATACATGCGGTTTCCGGAGTCTTCGTTCATCGGCAGCTCGTGTTTGCGGTTCAAGCAGTTCACATGTCGTGAGATGGAGCCAGTGATACGGGAGTGCCGAGATCCGGAATATAAGTAGGTCCTTTGCAGGAACTCTCGAAGCGAACATTGTCAGAATGCAGAACTTGGTCGCACAATATCACTTGTTGTTGTCTGGCGTGTCGTTGGGTCGCCTGTACTTCCTGGATCCCTTTACTCGTTTCCTTCTCGGGCACTGAAGTTCCCATCTCGATCTTTCCTGTGCAGAGGCGTCCTGTGTTTCCTCCCCCGGGGCCGGCCCAAGGAGGTCTGCGATGCATTCTCGGATTTCTTCTTCAGAGCAGAGTAGTATCTTCCTGCTACCATGTTCGAACGCGAGGGAAAAGGGATATCCTCATCTGTATCTCGTGCTTTGATCTTTAAGCCATCGTGTGAGGGGACCACAGAGACGGCATAGGGCCAGTGTAAGCGATGATAGATCCTGGAAGATGGTGATTTGGGCCCCTCCAAGGGTGAGGGTGCCTCCGGACCTGGCTTTAGCAAGTATCCTTGTTCTGTCCTGATATCTGTGGAATCTGGCGAGGACCGACATCAGGCCACCTGGGGGGCCACGAGCTCTGTGAATCCTCTCGATCTTGAGTTCATCAATGTCCTCGTCAGCGGCTAGGATTTTGACGATATCATGTATGGTTTGTTTGAGGTCTTCTTCTGTCTCCCCTTCTCTCTCCGGAATTCCAAAAAACCATAGGTTGTCCCTTCTTTCTCTATTTTACAAATCGTCTAACGTAAGGCGAATCTCGTCCTCCCTCTTCTCTATGTTCCGTATTCTGAGCTCCATTTGGGCTTCTAGGGTATCGATTGAGGCTTGGTTGTTCTCGACTCCCTCTAGCCTCTCCTCGATATTATCCACCCTATGGGTCATCTTGTCTATTTTACCGCCAATGTTGGCCCCCATATTCCGGATTTCACTTAGAAGGGCAGCGATGTCTCCCCTGGTAGCCACTGCACCCATTTTGGAGGCTTCTATTGACATTGTTGTTCTTGGTTCGGGAGCCTGAGGCAGCGGGGTATAGGCGTATTTGGCAAGTTTACTTTTAATGTTCATAGGGCACTTGCATGTGAGTAGGCACACGCCCTGGGAGCGGGGGCCCTACCCTCTGCCCTGGTGTGATGGGAGGCATGTGAGCTGTGTTGCGGGGCACCGGAGTGGTGTCCTTTGGATCGAGAGCTCTTCGGTGGGAGGAGGCACATGCCCTGGGTCCAGGGGCTCTACCCTCCGTACATGCCAATTTCCATCGGTGGGCTCGATGCTGTGTCAAGGGGGCCGAGGTATTGGTGCTGGACCGTGCTAAAGCTTCCGGAGAGAGTGTGTGGGGCAAGGCCGCTGATGAGGGGGTCTTGGCTTCAGGCGGAGTGGAGGGGAGAGCACCTCAGGATATTCTGTTATTCTTTGTTGGTGATCCACCTATCCATGTCCTTGTCGTGCAATAGGTTTGTGCTTTCCCAGAGGAGGGCACACGCCCCAGAAGTGCTTAGCCTTGGTGCAAGGCTGAATTCGGCTGTGTAAGCTGTGGCCTCAGGTGATGGAGTCCGAGGGGATTATGTGGATAGGGCTGGTTGGGAGCGATGAAGGCTGGAGCCTAAAAGGCACTTTCGATGGTATGTGAGGGCCTCGTCTCTGGAAGGCGGGCGTGGCACGCAGTGTGCAGGGGGTGACTTTGGTGGTCCGTGAGGTGGCTGTTGAGCGAAGCGGGAACCAACATCGTAGCCAGCATGTGGGGTGCGCTGGGCCGGGGGCTTCGTCTGGAGGTTGGGGCCGCCCCCTGTGGGCCCTTAGTGTTTTGGTCGATGGGGTCCCCTGGGGGTGTCGGGAAGAGGATATTGGGGGCGTCAGGCATGTGGATGGCCCGCCCGGGGGCCCTCATAGTTCGGGGCTAGGCAGCCGATGAAAGGCATCCTCGGGCCTGCACACTGTCCTCGGTTGCAGCGCTGCTGGGTCCTCAGTGGGAGCGGAGGGGTGGGGGCCCCTTCAGCACCCCCCACTCAGCGGTTCAGGTTCAGGCTCCGGGTAGAGCACGCTCCAGGGAGGGATTTGAGCCCCAGTCCTCTGTCTGTCTGGAGGCGCGGGGGCGGCCGCACAGGGAGTGGGCGAGGGAACGCCTGCGGAAGGCGTTTGTCCGGCCCCCGAAGAACGCTGGAGCGGTGGGGTGGCCGCGGCTATCTCAGGAGTCACAGTAGGGTCCGGATCCGCCACGGGGGGAATGGAGAGATGGGTCGAGTGCTGCTGGCTGCATGTGATCGCGGCCTACCTTTCAGCTGGTGTCCGCGTGGGTTGGGGGGAGGTCGATTCAGACAAACTTTTCTCCTGGATGGGGGGTCCGATTTATTTCGGGTTTTCGCTCAGTGGGTGGGGGGGCAATTCCAACGGCTCAATCTGCTATTGTTGGCCACGGGGGGGGCAAAAGTGGGGGCTCAAGTCACTTTTGGGGCCCGTGGGTCGAGAGCTCACACGGAGGCGATCATCGTCCGTGCGCCCCCTGGTGGCCAGCCTGCCCTCTGTTTTTTGTTTTATAAATCACTCCCTGCTCACTAGACATATCCTTTGACCATGCCCACTTTTACTTTCTTTTAACACTAATAGGCCACTGGCCATAGCCTTAAGTTATTTGTATTAATTATATATTTGGACATCATGACAAACAGCAAAATAAAATGCCTCCCTGCGCCCCCAGACCATCACCAAGTGCCATTCTCATGTCTGCCTGCTCCCTCCACTCCCGTGATGGCCTTCTCACCTCCCCTCCCCTCTCCCATTCCCCCCATAACACTCATAATTTCTGTGATGCAGTTTCATTTGAAATGTCGGGTAGCCATGGCTATACCCCAGGTTATACCCAAGGGTATGTGAAAAAGGTTTGAGCATCATGTTTGAAAATATGGTGCCTAGCCCTCTCCAACTCACAAATTCAATTTGTTGTCCTCTTGCCTCCCCCACACCTCTAGCCGGGTGGCATGTGCATTTTTTTTGACCTGCAAATGGCTTTTGTCAGCATTTTATTTTCCGATCTCCTGGGGTATAACCTGGGCTAAAACCGCTGCTATCACTCGCTTCGAGGAATAAAAAAAGATGACATCTGTTTAATTTATAAACACCCTAAACAACCGGATACTCAATGTATGGGGCAGATATAGCTATTTATTTTTGAGACGGGTCACCCTTTTTCTCCGTCAAATAATTTCAAAAATACTGGATGGAGTAACTCCAAACCACAAAAATATTGCGAGCCAACGCTTCATACCCAAGTTGTTTCAAACCTGGTCTATGGGAAAATGAATGGGACTAGACCGAAAATGCCTGTTTTTGTTTTCTTAATAACTTTTTCAGATTTTCAAGAATCTTTCCCAACCTTTCCGGTCTAGCTGGGACGCGGATGTACACAATTGTCTGCAAAATGTCAGCCAAATCCATCACTCGAGTCAAAAGATATTAGCGATTCATTTTTTTCAATTTCCTATCTAACTCCGACTCACCTTAACTATAGGGCGGTGACCACAAACTTATAATACATATAATATGCCTTAGTGCTAGCACAAGGCATAAATAAGGGTAAGATAATGTCTCGATGGCGTTTCAGAAGAGGACTTTTCTCAATAACGATCAAACGCTGCCATGAACATATTTGAAAATATTCTACAGTTCATGCAACATTTCACAATTGTACATTACAGGCTTCATAGTTTAAACATGTTTTACTTTGATCATGTTTTGAACAGCTTTTAACATGGGGTTTTCCACCCAAACCTCTTGAAATGGCAGCTTTGATTTTTACAATTTGTTGTAGGCAATTTTTAGATATTAACATTTGAAATGTATCTATATCTGACGCATACACAGAATGAATATGCACATTTCATACAAACCGGACACAGAGCGCATGGGTTTTACAGTTCCTACATTACACAATTAGCATCTAAGACTCACATTAAAGGCAATTGACAGCTGACTTTGATGTCAGTTAAAAGGGGTTGGAATAAATGTGCACTTTTCACATGAACTGTAGCAGACTGAACCCAATGTAAGTCAATTAGGATGCGGGCCAGTTCTTTGGGGGGAATAAAAAACAACAATTGTTGCCATTACTTAATTATACCTGATGGGAACATCCCTATTTTGCTTGTATGGTATTTTCTCCAGGTCCCACCAGAGATGGAAATAGTCCTTACATGAATATATACATCTGAGAACACATCATAGGTAGGGCTGATTTTACTGCATATAACATGTGGACATACAACATGAGCTCTCACATGCACCTACAGCACATGCTCCTATAACACATGCTTCGATGAAACACACTCTTTCAACACACACTTGCTGCAGACTCTTAAGACACACACTCTAATAATAAACACTCCTAGGACACATGCCTCTACTGCATGTGCTCCTATGACATGCAATGTTTTGGCAAGCACTCCTACCACAGCGTCCTATGATACATATTTCTATGACATGTACACCTACTACGCATGCACAGACTGCACATAACATGTGAATGTACTTCACAAGCTCTCACATGCAATTACGACACATGCACCTATGAAACATTCAACTACAACGTATGCACCCAAAACACATGCTCCCACGATGCATTCTACTAACACACTCCTACCACACACACTCTTCCGACTCACACTTACCACACAAACTTACATCACGCACTCTGACACACACTCCTACGACATGTGCTCCAATGACACATGCTCCTTCCACACAGACTCTTTCGACACACACTTACCGCACACTCTTACAACAAACACTCTAATGACACACACTCCTATGGCATGTGCTCCTACAACACACTCTGCTATAACATGTGATCCTACAACATAGACTCCTATAATATGTGTTTCTATGACACGTGAACTTACTACACACAAGCCCAATTAAGATCTCTTGAAAACTCACATCATAGTCAAGCTACAGCTGACTTTGATGTCAATGTTAAGGTTTGTATATAACTCAGTTTACATGTGAAAACACATCAAAGTCAGGGTTTATTTTACTACACATAACATGTGGACTTAAGACACATGCTCTTACGACACATGTTCAAACCCCACACACTCTTACAACACACACTCTTGTGATGCACACTCTTACAATGCACACTTACCACACACTCTTAACTCACATCAATGGCAAGTCATACAAACTGTACACAGAGAGTATGAGTTTTACAGACCATACATTTCATAATTAACATCTCCTAAAAACTCACATGAAAGTCAACTGAAATCTGACTTTGATATCGATGGAATAAATGTACACGATTCATACAAACTGTGTACACAACTTTTTTATAGTTTGTACAGTACACAATTAACATCTAAAAACATACATCAAGGGGAAGTCACGGCTGACGCTGATGTCAGTTTGAAAATGATGGAATAAATGCACACTTTATACAAACGGTACAGCGTATTGGCTTTATGGATCGTACATTACACAATTAAGATCTCTTGAAAACTCTCATCATAGTCAAGCTACAGCTGACTTTGATGTCAATGTTAAGGTTTGTATATAACTCAGTTTACATGTGAAAACACATCAAAGTCAGGGTTTATTTTACTACACATAACAATGGACATACAACACATGCTCTCACATGCACTTGTGACACATGCACCTATGGAACATGTTCCTATGACACATGTTTCTATGACACACTCTAACAACACCCACTCTAATGAAACACAAACCCACAACACATGCTCCTACTGAATGTGCTCCTATGACATGTA
The DNA here is from genome assembly GCF_040938575.1 of Ambystoma mexicanum. Classification (NCBI taxonomy): domain Eukaryota; kingdom Metazoa; phylum Chordata; class Amphibia; order Caudata; family Ambystomatidae; genus Ambystoma; species Ambystoma mexicanum. The sequence goes on along the minus strand of NC_090929.1, from coordinate 759,409,282 downwards.
CTGCTGTGACAAGCTATCCTAAAACACACATTCCTGTGATATGGTATGATTATTCATTTATAATGAGCCAGAACACAAGTGTTTCTAGGCATGAAGCATACATGTTCCTATGATACATGCACCTACTACACATAACATGTGGAAGTATGGCACGTGCTCTCACATGCAGCTATGGCACATGCACCTATGACACGTGCACCTATGACACCTGCTCCTACAACACATGCGCATTTGGCACATGCTGCTACAACACATTTTCCTACCACACACACTCTTACAACACACACTTACCGAACACTGATACTCTAATGAAACACACTCCTATGACAAGTGCTTGTACAAAACATGCTGCTATAACATACGTTGCTACAACAAACACACTCCTACAATACATGTTCCTATGAAACACACACCTACTATACACAAGCCTACTACACATAACATTTGGACGTACGACACATGCTCTTACACACATGTTCCAAACCACATTCTCATACGACACACACTCTTACAATGCACGCTCTTCTGATTGTTAAGACAGATTTTTGAACCCTAACCTGCTGGGCAGATGTTCAGAAGGCCAGCAAGTTTCTTGGAACAGGGTAACCTCTGGACGAGCCAGACCAATCAAGGTAGCTATGGTCTGCGGTCAAGACTAAGGGCCTCATTACATGGTAGGCGGTAAGGGTTTACCAGTACCGGTAAGGGCACCGGTACCGGTAAACCCTTACCGCCTTACTACGAGGTCCCTTTGCGGGACCCGACCTTAATGGCTGCTGTAGACCAGCCATTAAAGTTGGGACTTGCAAAAGGGACCTTGGTGCTAATTACGGTACCGCAATTTGCAGTACCGTAATTAGCTCCTTCCCCATTCCCATTGAGCCCTACGGGGGCAAAAATGGGAATGGGGAAGGGCCATGGAGAAAGGGGAATTACCGCCCTGCCAACCTTGGAATGGGGTGGTAATTCCCCTTTTCTCCATGGTGGTACCGGTATGGTACAGGCGGCAACCATGGTGCTAATAGCACCATGGTTTACTGCATTCCGTGTAATGAGGCCCTAAGTCTCAGGAGGGGTGAGGTTAACTGAACAAACTCAATGAACACACAGAGTAAGGACATTTACAAATTACTCCCAGACAGGTGTATATACCAAAAATATAAACACATTTATTACAAGGCCTTTGTAACGCAACACACAGTAAAAGAATCACAGCAATACAGCAATACTATCAAACCAACACAACACAATCAATACAAAATATATACAAGACGATTTGAGCCTAAAGGGTTAAAGGCACGAAATATGCTCACAACCTACAGGGGAAGGGAAATAGGCAGTGCAGATAGTCTTTAGTCCCCTTCAACATCAAACACACACCTAACTAAGAGGCAATCCAAACCCTAAGAAGAGAGGAGCCTTATGCTCAATAGTACATGCAGTGCAGGTGCACATGGTTGTTCCAATGGGCAAAACAGTGTCTCTTCAGGGGTCTCTAGCAGCTCAGGAAGGTGGGTGAGGTGATGAAGAATAGATTCCCACTATTCGAGGAGGGCCTCCACTTGTAGGCAAAGGTGATTCCAAGGTTCGAGAATAGTTCGCTAGTTCACACTAACAGTGCAAAGGAGAGGGGCCCCCAGGGGCCACTCATGCATAAAAATGGATGGAGGCCCTAGGGGCCACCGGTTAGGGTTAGGGTTACTCACCAGCCCCAGGTGCACGCCAGAACCAATCTTCGCCAGTCGAGTCCACTGTGGTTGCAGGTTCGAATGCGACAAAAAGGACGTCTCTGCGGCTTTCAGTTCCAAAGATACAGCGATGATTCCCAAATGGGACAGTGGTGATTTCTCCCCTCCTGATGGATAGGTCAGGCTAGTTTCACTGCAGCAGGCTTCAGGGGCAAGAGGGTCACAAATGCAGCACATCTGCAAAGATCGTTGCCACAGCTGGCCAACACGGTAACCGCGTTTACTCTGGTCCTGGCGCACTCGTCTCACTTCAGACCTGGGTACGCCAAGTGTACGAAATTCGGTGTGAGGGTGCCGTGGACACAGAGTTAGCAGTATACCAAGTTTAGAGGGCCTCCTCAAAACAGCAGTGGAGACGGAGCAAATGTCCTGTGTGAGCTAGCCAGCCAACTGGTTGGCCCAGGGACACTTCCGAGAAGGCTTACTTACAGGTTTTGGTGAAGGTGCTGAGAATAGTTTGTCCCACTATTCTATGGGTCGAAGCATCTTTGCAGACCTTCTAGGATGACCAGATGCAGAGTGGTCCCACAGGACGACAGCAGGCTCAGGGTGCCAAACCTTCCAGCGGGTCACCAGTGGTTCCTCGACTCAGCTTTTTAGTTTCAGGATACTTGGATCGATCCTATCCTTAGTTCAGTGAGAACTCCAGAGATCGACATGGTATGGGTGTTTGGGGCCTCCTCTTATCCAGAGTCTCCTTTGTGCCAAAATGAATAGGACACAATGGGAGATCTGCTCACAAACACACCCTCCATACGTAGACCAATCATGGACCACAGTGGTCCCAGGCATTCACAGCACTCCAGACTTTCTGGCACCCAGGATGTGTATTGGGGACAGACACCCCAGCCCACATCCTGGAGGCGCAAACACAGGGCATGCAGAAGCCCGTGAAAGCTTGGCGTTTTGCGGGAAACTGCATGACCAAAAAAGTACTGACCCGTGTCGGCTCGACCTGGGGAAGACAAAGGGGCAAGATGGCAAAAAAACAGGACAAAGAACCTCGTGGCATGGCCATTTTGGAGCCAGGCCACCTATTTGTGCCAAACGCGGTTAACGCGTTTTAAATGGCAGGAAAGGGTTAAAATTATATGAAAAGATAAGCTGCCTCCAGCCATGTCCATGACACATCTGTACATCTCCTAAAAAGTCCTACAAGAGTATCTAGGGTCTTTGGAAATGACTATGAGACCCAAGTGCACTGTGCTGTAAGGTACATTGTGCACTTGTTACATATTGGAGAAAAGTTGCAACATTGGAAAAGGACTAAGCGAAACAAAGTCTCCCAATACTGACTGTATTAAGGGCATGTCAGTTTCCCCATAAAAAGTGAGCGAAAGCCCAGAGGAGTGCAGCAGAAGGCTGTGCTCCCCTGGCAAAGTTAGACTAAGGTGTTTAAACAGCAGCAAAAAGTTTGGGGGTGTACAACTGGAGGGAAAATTATATATAAAATGAAATCTTTCCTAACACTGATGCACACTTACCATCCACTCTTACAACACACCCTCTTTCTTTTTTTTTTTTTTTTTTTTTATTGACGTTGATATGGCTGAAAAAATAAATCAGCCTTTCAACGTATAAGAAGCATAATATAAAAATTACAGAATGTAAAATACAATTAATGCAATTGATAAAATTAAACAATTAGACAATAATTCTATAATAATACATACAATCTTAAAGAAAAAGAAAGAAAAAAAAAACATTTCATCGAAAACAAATTTACAAAACATTCCTAATATAATAGAAAAATAAATATAAGCAGTTTAAAAATAAGCAGAATAGTCAATATAGGCAAGGTTCATGGCTATTTTCTTCACAATGACTCATTATTTTTTTTTCCTTCCGTTTTTACACATGCTATTGCTCCGCAATGATTCCATGTGTATTTACTCTTTGGTTATCAGAATATCCGTCAAACTCAAGTTCCTCAAAAAGGTTGTAATTGCATATCTATTCGCTTTTTTATTTGTATTAAAGAGTGCGGACCATAGTTGTGTATGTGTTAAATTAACATGACCTTCAAAATAGATTTTGAAGAACTTGCACCTTTGTATCAGCAATTTATCACAATTCGTCAATAGATGTTGTAGTGTTTCTGGTTCTTTTTCACAATAACGACAGTTTAGGTCTACTGGCACTAATCTCTTCCATCTAGATAGTATTTCTTTGGTGGGTCATAAATTTAGCCTAAAGCGTAGGAAGTCTGCACGATGACGCGGGCTTGGTGAGTGTAACAAATATGGAGCTGTTATACCAAATTTTATCAACAGAAATGAATAATTCTTAAATTTGTTGTAGTTTACACACTTGGCCCGAGTCTGTATCCAATCATGTTCATGAAGCTTTAGTTTTGCCTTACTTGGATTTTCAATAAGAAGCTTCATGGAGATATCAGCGTCATATAAGATTTTCAGGGCCCTAGACTTCCATTGCCTAGCAAATGTATTCTGTGAAGTATTTATATAATCAGATATTATGATCAATAAACCATTTTCATTATCACTCATAATACATTTCCTAAATAGGGTCCATATTTTCCATTTATATGCAGCATGGAGAGAGATGAGACGAGTTCATGACTAATTATTGGAAGAGGTTCCGACATTGGTAAGCTTAACATATTCCTCCAATAAAGACCCTCTATCTTTGCCCAATATTGATAGGGTTTCCAACTTTTAGTCTCGGTACAATAAAGTACTACAGGGAGAAATTTCTTTTTGTAGTACGAGATCAAAGGAACAATGGAAAATGTACAATATTTTGCTCTGATCACCCTTGATTGAGATAAGGCTGTAGATACTTTAGTCTTCAGGCTGAGCTCATATGGTTGATCTTGTGGATGATTATCAACAGATACAACCAAATATATGTAACTCGATACTCTCTGCAGGTTGGTATTCTGTAAAACCCATGTGTGACATTTAGATCTTTGCTTTTTGTTCCCAAATTGGACTACTTCAGTTTTTGTTGTATTTATGGTGATATGATTTTTCTTAACATAACTCTCTAAGGCATTTAACATTGTTCTTAGACCTTGCGGTGTTTTTGATATCAAGATCATATCATCTGCATATAATAATATATGTATGGGTTTCCCATTAAGCCTTGGGGCATCAACCTCCAATTCTTCAAAACTGTCGCTTACATCCCTGATGTAGAAATTAAATAGGGCAGAAGCTAGCAGGCAACCCTGTTTCAACCCACGGCTAGTCCCTATTGGGTCGGATAACAGGCCCTCTCGACTTAGGCAAATCTGAATGGAGGTACCTGAATGAAATTTGTACAACCATTTCAGTATGAACCAGGGGCAATTATGCTGTATTATTTTTTTGAGTAATAATTCTCGAGGAACCGAATCAAATGCTGTGTGAAAGTCAATGAAAGCTGCATATAGTGGTTGCTTTCATTGTTTCACCTCATGAGTAATGGCAGACAGTGTAAGTAAATTGATGGCAGTCCCTAATCCTGGTACAAATCCTGTTTGAAAGGGATGTCTTAAATTTGTGATGGTTAGCCATTTTTTGAATTCTCGTAAGACCAACCTAGAAAAGATCTTGCCTGAACAATCTAATAGGGCAATGGGCCGATATGAATTGGGGTCGGCTCTATTCCCCTTCTTGAAAAATGGTAATATATAAGAAGTTTTCCAAGAAAAGGGAATAATTCCAGTACTCATAATATGTTTAAATATCAGGTGCAAAATAGAGGACCATTGTTCAGGATTTTTTTTCATTGTACAATTGTGAAGGCCATCAGGCCCTGCCGCTCTTGATCTACTCAATTTGGATATGCAATGCTTTATATCATCTCCATCAAAGAAAAAAGTATGATCAAAGTGTAAGTTTTCAAGAATAGCATCACATTCTGGGAGGGGAGTTCTGTATACAGAGCTGAAATATGTGCTCCAGATTTGTTCAGGTATTGAGTTTGTCTGAGCAGAGACTTGTGTGTTGCCAACCGCTTCATTCAGTAAAGCCCAGATTCCCTGTGTTGACTTCGATCTAATCTGTGCCATCATCAATTCCCCATCTTTTTGATATCTGATGTGTTTGCAACCCCTTATCCATTTCTTGTAATCGGTTTTCAGAATTTTCGTCTGAATACTTCTAACAAGTAAGGGGAGATGTTTCACATTCTTCAGATCTTTTTTTAACTCGGCTTTCCTCTGCTTCAACTCAAAATCAAACGCATGCAAATGCCTATAAGGACCTTTGGCATGATGTAACATTTTCTGAACAAATCTTTGCAGTGAGGCAATATAACATCCACCTTCTAGTGAGTTTTTTTGTTTTCCCATTATTAATGATTGTTCAAATTCAAACAATTTGGACTCTGTCCATACTATACGGGACCTTGCGTTGTTAGACATAATGTGTGCAAGATTAATGTTCTTCAACCTCTTAAGCATATTTGTTGGCCATAGCCACGATAAATGCAGTTGTTTATGCTCGCTGTGATCAGAGGCTTTTATCACTAATGAAAGTGCTGTCTCGAGGAATTTTGGATCACTATAAATATAATCCAAGTTTGCTTCTAACAAGCCTCTGTGCCAGGTTGTCGCTGGAGGGGTATCTCCCCTTAGAGTGCCATTTAGCAACACATAATTTCTGCTTGCCATTAGTTGTCCCCAATATAATTCATTTGCTGTAGCCTGAGTTTTCTCCGTTGCCATTAGATGTAAATTCAGATCACCCATAACTGGAGTCTGGTTGACAGATGGGTCAATGGATATTTCGTCCAATGAGGAACATATGTGTTCAAAGAAATCATTGGGCGATAAATTGGCTTGACCCCAATATATATTTATGATAACAATGACCAGCTTGTTTCTCTGAATTCTGAGTTTTTGTATATACGGCGTAGGTGAAATATAGGTACAGCTCTCAAAATTCATTGATTTCTTAATTGCTATTAGCAAGCCCGCCATAGGGCGACCCCTCGCATTACTTTCTGCAGGCTCCATAAATATGTCAAAGTCATCCCATATTGGAACCTCCACCAACCATGTTTCTTGTAACACAATGATATCACATGCCCCCAACCCATTCTCTTTAGAGTTTATTAAATGCCTGTGGCCCCTTGTATTCCATGAGACCAGAGACACCCTCTCTTTAGACAAGAATTGTTACAGTCCTTTATCACAAAACCCATGAAACCAGGTGGTTGGTGTACCATTATTATCAGAAACATTCTGAGCATGATTTGCTGAATTATATATTCTCATGCTAGGCGACTCATGTTGTGTGTTGATAGTAGTATTTACCATGGCGTCTTGAGTCAGAAGAAATCCTAGGTCAAATAGAGCTGATCTGGCTTCCCATAAGATATTAGCAATCACCCCTGATTTAACAAAAATCCTGGCATGCGTGAGTCTCTGGTCATCAATAAATTCCACCAGATCTATATCTGTTGAGGCTAGTCCCACCATAGTTGGAACATCTCTACATATGTTCAGTATGCTTGCTCGTACTGACCATAGGGATGGTCTCTGCATCTAATTACGAGGCAATGACAATTTTCAAATACCATCGATTTATTCCCTAGTGGCCCATTCCCTACGTTTTTCAACATATTACCAGGGGTTTTCATAGGGTTGTTTACACTCCTGGGATTACAAGGCAGAGTATTTTCTAATTGCACATGACTAGGACCATTCAGTGACAGGATAGTGCAGGAGCCAGGCATCATTTGTGCTAATTTCTCGGGATTTGACTGAGCTGGTGGTTGAGAAACACCCATATATTGCGCAATTGACTTTTTTATTTCATCTCTCAATTTCTGGGGCTTCCGTTGTGATACAATACTCTGTGTTGCTTGCATTTACTGAGTGTTTTGTGGGATTCTTCTAAATTAGTGACTGGGCAATATGTTCCTGACAGGGAATGGACACAGAGGGAAATGCTTTTTGGGTTTGTGTTTCACCATTTGGAGGAGGCAAGAATTTATTGTTGCCCATGTATTGAGAAATCGAACTTTTTATCTCATCTCTCAACAGCTGGATGTTTAAGTTAGTCAAGGTGTCATTTGAATTAGGTTCTGTATGGGCCAAACGATCTCCGAAGGCTTGTAATTCAGGTTGATAGGGTACCTTCTTAGTGCTCACCATATTCACCAAATCATCCAACGGCTGATAGTTCATGGCTGCACTATTTACAGACATCGATTGGCTACCATCGCGGACCAATTTACTCACTGTGGGCACGGGCACCGAGGCTTTTAATCTAGTCGGGTTTGTCAGTAATTTAATAAATCTCTGTGTCTTAGATTTTTGGGTGCTAAATGGAGATATTCTAGCGGCACCGATTTTTTTTTTCCCTTCTTTAGGTGGTTTGCTCACCACAGTGGGCAGACAAGATTTTGTAAAGAGGGTAAATGGATCATGAGCCAAGTTCGGTTCGGCATCGCTAGATGCAGAAGGCAATTGAGCTAGGGGAACCACAGATGAGACTACAACTGGCTCCATGGTTAATTGGGGCCCATTCGCCAATTGGGCTGTAGACACCACAGTTGAAACTATAGCTGGCTCCATAGCTAACTGGTTCCATTAGCTGATTGGACCGGGAGCACTACAGTTGGAACTACCACTGTCTCCATAGCTAGGGATTTCGTGGGGTCCACCGTGGGCAATGGGTCCGTGATGGCTGCGTTAGTCAACTGCTGCTCACAGGGGGCCTTTGGCTTCTGTTATATTTTATCTTTGTCCAGATTGGTAGGGCATATTGTCAATGGGGGCTTAGATGTTATTGTTGTTACTAGGGACATCATTGTCTGTCTATTTGATTCACACAGGCATTTCATGGTCGTACAGTCCTTCAATACTTGCAACAATATGTCAGATTGATTCGTCATTTTTTTATCTAATGCTTCACATAAACGTGCCATTGTAAGAAGGGCAGTATTCATTGCACTAAGTGTATTATTAAGAGCTGGGGCCTCTGGAAAGGAAAATCGCTGGGAATTTGTATCTTGAATAAAGTATTGGTGATCTCCTGCCAATTCAGCAAATTTTGAACGGTGGGGCATGGGAGCTATGAAGGAGAGAGAATTGTTTAAAGATTGATTATCAGATCTATCAAACAAAATTGGTGACTTAGAAAGATCGTGGGGAGGATCATTAATTTCGTCAGGTTGTTCTACCGGCTCGAAGGCCTCAGGCGGTATTGAACACTGGACACTTGATGCTTCTTGAAGTTGGATTAAGTCACGAGTGTTTGAACATATATATAAAATGTCGTCTGATTCGTGACAAGTATTATTAGAGGTGTTCATAAACTCAATAGCATCATCATCAACCTTGCCAACCATTGTAAGTAAATCATATGCTTTGCGCAAATCGTGTTGAGCTTGTACCGAACATATTGGGGGAATTTTGGCCATTTGATCATTTGTGCAGTCAAATTCGGCCTGCACGGACTTGGGCCCCTGGGAGCCCTGCATAAAAACAACTTCTCCAGAAGAGACGGCTGATTCTAAGACTGAATCAGATATTTCATTCATTCGGGCCAAAATGCCGACTTCTAATGTTCCACCGTTCATCTCTGGGGCTGTCGAGGATTTATTTGATATGTCAGCCCAGGAGAGAGTTTTGTAGCTGGTACTAGAGACATCCCCTTTAGGCTATTATCACCCTCTTGGTTATCACAAGTTACTGCTTGACCTGACCACGTGGTATCCAAAATTGCCTTCATAGATGTGGCTTCTATGGCTGACACAGAAACTTTTTCAGTTATAGTACTTTCAGTTAGCATAAGTTGTTTAGGTTCCATCATACAAAAGGATCGTATGTCCATTGTTAGAGACAAAGAGTGCAATAGTTTTTTTTGGACAAACGTGATTTAGAAATTAAATCAAGAGACACATTTTTTCTTTTAAGAGGTAGTGCAACATTCGGCTCGGCCGCTACGGCAATACATGTGGACACAGCTGCATTAGGATTTTCTTTTTTAGGAGGTAATGCAACATTCAACTTAGCCGCCACGGCAGCATTGGAATTAACCTCATCAACAGTATGTATGGGCAGGGTGACATTTAGCTCGGGGTTCAGTACGGAAGTCAGGGGCATGCCAGACTTTAACATATACGCATTGGTAGACATAGTTATAGTTTAGTGTAAAGAAGTTTAACTTAGTGGTCAAAAGAATACAACTCAAACAAGCAAGGTTAAAGATAAAATAAGGCAAGAAAACAGAAAAAAAAGAAATGAAAGAAGAGAAAAAAGGGGATATATATATTTTGAATTTTAAATATTAAATACTCGCGCTACTTCCACCTCCCGCTCTCACGCGTGACAGCGAGACAGCAACTCACTTTAGCAACTGCACTTTCTGCAGATGCACGCGCACTGATGCGCGAGCAGAGTGACTAAATAGGATTCTGGGAGGGAGGGAGGAGCGAGTACTGGAAAGGAAGAAGAAAGAGAAAAGTCACCAATTTGTTTGGTAATGGCAGTTCTTGGCAGTTCTTAACAATTCTTGCCAGTTCTTGGCCGTTATCTTCAAGCAGCCATCTCAATAGGCATACCCTTCCAATCACGGTCCAAGGCTTGAATTGACACAAGTCCGAGTCCAAAGAAACACGAGCCACACGGAAGCAGAGCAACCAGCGAGACAGCAACTCACTTTAGCCACTGCACTTTCTGCAGATGCGCGTGCACGGATGCGCGAGCACAGTGATTAAATAGGATTCTGGGAGGGAGGGAGGAGCGAGTACGTTCCAATCACTTTCCCAGGCTTCAATTGACACAAGTCCGAGTCCAAAGAAACACGAGCCACACGGAAGCAGAGCAACCAGCGAGACAGCAACTCACTTTAGCAACTGCACTTTCTGCAACACACCCTCTAGTGATACACACTCCTATGGAATTTTCTCCTACAACACACTCTGACATTTATTTTTATTTATTCTTTACTGTTGATCCTATGTATTGCACTTTCCCCACTCCTTTCCCCCACACTTTCCCTTTCCACCCTTCCCTTGCACTTGCGCGATCTCAATGTCACCTGGCCTAATAGGATTGTTGTCTTTGTCTTCCCTCTGTTCCCCCTCCCTCATCTCATCGCGCCTTGAAACACGTGTGTATAGGCGTGTTATAAATATAACATGTGCTCCTACAACACACACTCCTATAGTATGTGTTTATATGACACGTGCACCTACTACACACACGCCCACTACACATAAAATGTGGACGTAGAACAAGTTCTCTTACGACACGTGTCAATCACACAAACTCTTACAACACACATTCTTTTGATGCATGCTCTTACAACGCACACTTACCACACATTCTTAACTCACATCAAAGGTAAGTCAGACAAACTGTACACATAGTGTATGAGTTTTAATGATCATACATTTCACAAGTAACATCTCCTAAAAACTCACATGAAAGTCAACTCACAGCTGACTTTGATATCAGTTTTAAGGTGATGGAATAAATATACATTTCTCAAAAAAACTGTGCACAAAACGTTTGAGTTTTACAATTTTAGTACAGTACACAATTAACATCCAAATTCATACATCAAAGGCAATTCAAAGCTGACTCTGTCAGTTTTGAAATGATGGAATACATTTACACTTTTTATACAAACTGGACACAGAGTATATTAGTTGTACAGTTCATACATGACACAATTAACATCTCCTAAAAACTCACATTATAGGCAAACTACAGCCGACTTTGAAGTCAATGTTAAGGTGATTGAACAAATGCACATGAACTGTAGCAAGAGGAGTATGAATTTCACAGATCCTATATTACTCAGTTTACATCTGAAAACACATAAAAGTCAGGGCTGATGTTACTACACATAACATGTGGACATTTAACACATGCTCTCACATGCACCCATGACACATGCACCTATGGCACATGCTCCTATGACACATGCTCCTACTTCATGTGCTCTATGACACATGCTGCTGTGACAAGCTATCCTACAACACAGACTCTTGTGATAGATGTTGCTATGATACACCCACCTACTACGCATAACATGTGGACATACCACACATGCATTCACATGCACCTATAGCACATGCACCTATGACACATGCAGCTATGACATGTGCATCTACGACACCTGCTCCTACGACACATGCTCCTTTGACATATGCTCTTACATACACTTATGACAAACACTTACCACACACTGTTAAGATGGGCACTCTAATGAAACACACTCCTATGACAAGTGCTCATACAATGCACACTGCTATGACATATGCTGCTACAGCACTCATTCCTATAATACATGTTCCTATGACACATGCACCTACTACACACATGCCTACTACACATAATATGTGGACATATGACACATGCTCTTACACACATGTTCCAACCACACATACTCTTATGACACACACTCGTATGATGCACACTCTTCTGATACACCCTTACCATACACTCTGACGACACACACTCCTACAACACACACTCTTACAACACAGGCTCCTATGACACATGCAGCTAATACACACAAACATGCTCCTGTAACACATGTTCTTACAACATGCGCTCCTAAGACATTTGCTTCTAAGACACATGGGGCCTCATTCCGAGTACGGCGCTAACCAATGGCGCTATTAACGCCTTGGTTGACGCCGTACCCGGACCGGCAGCGCCTTGGTGGTTGGCGGAATTACCGCCCCATTCCAAGGTTGGCGGGGCGGTAATTCCCCAATCCCCATTTACCCTTCCCCATTCCCATTCTCGCCCCATAGGGCATAATGGGAGTGGGGAAGGCGTCAATTACGCCACCGTAAATTACGGTGGCGTAATTAACATCAAGGTCCCTTAGCGCCATGGTATTTAACGCCTGCTAAAAGCAGGTGTTAAAAGCACCATGGCGCTAAGGGAACTCGGAGTATGGCGGTAAGGGATTACCGCCACCGCTCTCGTTAGCGGTGGCCGCTATCCCTTAACGCCATACTCGGAATGAGGCCCATGGTCCTATGACTCACACTCTTACAACACATACTCCTGCCACACAGGCACTTAAAGCATACTTTGCAATCTCATACACATAGTGTATATTACAAAATTAACATCTCCTGAGAACTCACATGAAAGGAAAGTCACTGCTGACTTTGATGCCAGTTTTAAGGTGATGAAATCAATGTACATTATTTATATGAACAGCACACCGAGCGAATGAGTTTTACATTTCAAGCATTACTCAATTAACATCTAAAAACTCACATCAAAAGCAAGAAATACAAACTGCGCACAGAGTGCATGAGTTTTACTGTTCGTACATTACACAATTAACATCTAAAAACTAACATCAACAACAAGTCACAGCTGACTTTTGTGTCAGCTTTAAGGTGATGGAATAAATGTCCACTTTTCACTTAAACTGTACCAAAAGGAGTATGAGTTTCACAGTCCGTACATTAGACAGTTTTCATCTGAAAACTAACGTCAGTCAAGGCTGATTTTGATGTTACTTTTCAGGGGACGTAATAAATGTGCCTTTTTCATACAAACTGTACCAATGGGTGAATGATTTTCTCAGTTCATACATTACACAATTTACATCTTTTGAAACCTAACTAGCAGCAAAGTCTCAGGTTAATTTGATGTGGGTTTTCGGGAACTGTAAATTGCATACAAGTGTGATATGGAAAAGTTATATTCCTATCATACGTATTAAAAATGCAATTTAAATTTAAAGTTAATTTAAAGTGAACTTTCATACATATATGGGCATACATTGCACAAGCAGAATATGACAAACAAGCTTACCACACACTCTTATAACACACGAGTTAGAGTTAATAACATGCTCCTACAACACATGCTCCTATAACACCCTATAACACATGATCCTATAACACACAGGGCCTCATTACGAGTTTGGCAGTAGCCATGGAGCCATTAGCTCCATGGCTGCCACCAAACCAGGCTCCTTTACCGGTTTCCCTGAATGGGGAATTACCTGGCCATTCCGAATTCGGAGGGCCCGGTAATTCCTCCCTCAGGGAACCCGGGCCCGGACCTTTCCCATTTCCATTTGAGCCCCCATAGGGCTCAATGGGAATGGGAGAGGGAGCTAACAACGGGCTGATTACGACTGGCCCATTGTTAGCTCCCAGGTCCCCTCGCGGAACCCGGTAACGATGCCTGGTTTTGCCAGGCGTCCTTACCGTGTCCCGTGAGGGGACGTGGTAATCGTGCGGAATGGTGTTAACGGGTCCGCATCCATTAGCGGAACCCGTTAACCCATTCCGCACGGGTCGTAATGAGGCCCACAAACTCTTACAATACATGTTCTCATGACACATGCACCACTGCACATGTGCCTACTACACATAGCATGTGGACGTGATATGATTTAATAGGTTACTTATAATGCGCTTAATACCCAGAGGTTTCTAAGCACGGACCTGGGGATCGAACCTGTGTGGCTCTGAGTCGTCTTGCTTCCAAGGAGAGCACGTTGCCGCTTAGCTATCCTCCCGAGACCCGTGTGACACATGCTCCAACCACATACAGGGCCTCATTACGAGTTTGGATGTAGCCATGCCCTTAACAAGGGTATGGCTTCCTCCAAACTCGGGTCCGGGTCTATGGTCCCTGAATGGGGAAATACTGGGCCATTCCGGCCTTGGAGGGCCCGGTATTTCCCCATTCAGGGAACCCGGACACGGACCATCCCCATTCCCATTTGAGCCCCCATAGGGCTAAATGGGAATGGGGAGCATGCTAACAACGGGCCCATTAATGATGGGCCCATTGTTAGCATGCTGGGCCGCTCGTGGGACCCGCTAAGGACCTCTGGTAAAACCAGACGTCCAGAGCGGGTCGCGAGCGGACCTTGTAATAGGGCAGTATGGGGTTAATGGCTGTGGCACCTTTACCGGCGCTGTTAACCCCTTACTGCCCACCTCGTAATGAGGCCCACAGTCTTACAACACATACTGTTATGTAACACACTCTTACGATTCACACTTACAACACACTTTTATGACGCACGTTCCTACAACACGCACTCCTACACCACACACTCCTATGACACATGAAGCTACTACACATGCTCCTACTACACACACGACACATGCTTCTTTGACATTCACTCCTACATCATGAGCTCCTACAACATATGGTCCTACTACACACACTCTTACTACAGATACTCCTTCCACAGGTGCCTACAAAATGTGCTGCAAACACGTACGCAGAGTGTATGAGTTTTACAGTTTGTATATTGCAAAGTTAACATCTCCTGAAAACTCACATCAATGGAGTCAGGGCTACATTTGATGTCAGTTTTGATGAGATAGAATACATGTACATTTTTCATATCAATTGTGCATGAGTTTCTCAATGCATACAATAAGCAGTTTAAATCTAAAAAATCACATCGGTCATGGCTAATTTTGATGCTAGTTTTCAAAGAATGCAATAAATGTAATTTTGTCATACCAACTGTGATTTACATCTTTTGAAAACTGGCAGTGACGTCAGGGCTTGTCTTGATGTACGTTTTCAGGAGCTATGAATGACAATACAAGTACAAATTGGAGAAGTCATATACGCCTCTCGTACGTATTAAAAAGAAAAAGGCATACACGGCGCAGGTGGCACAAAGGGCTCTGTTTTTCCAGTGAAATGTTGTGTTTTACACGAGGGTAAAATGGGCAAGTGTCTTTGCTTGCTTTTCTTCTTGGCGACAACATGCTATAGTCTTATTTTCCAGACTCCTGTCAGCAGCAGGACATTTGAACTTTGGGCATGAGCTATTGGCCCCACTTCCTCCAAGAAGTTCTGATTGCATTAAGCATTGTTAATACATTTGTTTATTTGATTCCCCTCTCTCAGTGTCTGGGCATACCCCTTTAGGGCTTAGACAGTAACTTTCTCTTAAGGGAGCTCGCTTACTAACTGGAATGTTTCCCCCAATTCTGGGCATAAACAGCAGCTATTGATTTCATGTGGGAAAGACAGAACACATTGGGTCTCTTTTCTCTCCCTAGCCACATAGGATCATGCAGCTCGCGAAATGTAGTGACCCTCTTTTTTCAAGCACCCGTTCACTGCACAGCCAGGAAATGCACATACAGGGTTAGAAAAGGTTTACTTTTTGGTGGTTCTCTTTTTGGTGAGCTGCTTGCCTTTCATTGTCCATGCCCCAAAGCTGGAAATTTTATTTCTTACTGTCCCCACATATAATCCTCGCCTCACTCACAGAAATACAGGAGCAGCCAATGCTCACCAGTTAATCAGGCCTTGCCTCAAGGAGCTACAGCTGTTTTTCTCAGGATTATACTGCTTGGGGTGTAATGAGAAACAGAGTGCTGTAAATTTGTTAGTTACTGCTTTGCTTCCCCCCTTATTTGTAAACATTTTTTGAGCACATGTCTCAAGCTTCAGCTTTCTACAAAGGCAATGCCATCCTATATATGTTTTTTTCTTAATCTTTCCCTTTCTGTTTTCGTAGCACAAAACTTGTGGTGGTTAACTGGGGGAGGAGGTCATTTACATCTTTCACTCCCCGAGCTGGCAGCACTGAGATATAGCTGCAGTTAGTATCTCTCAATATTAACAGAGCACTACTGCTTTAATTAGCTGTGTCTAGCTTATAATTTATGGTCCTCTAAAAAGGATTTAAACTGCAAAGTGAAGGAAACAGGAGCCCCAGTGTGGGCTTTTATCAAAGTCACACAAATGCCTGGGTTCATACACTAGCTACTACCATTTCTCTCACCTCCTATCTTCACCCAGGGAATTCTTTTCTCTTCCAGTTTCCTTTTCACATGGCTCCCACCCACGTGATGAAAGCTCAGAGCTTTGAAGTCAGACTTACAGCTGGCAGTTTTACTTTCGAGCTGACATGTTCCATCTGGCAGGCTATCACCCCCTCAGTCAGCCTCACTCTCTCTCTCTGCTTGTGCCTCCTCCTCTCTCCTTCCTAAACACTCCCAGGGTATAGGGTAACAGAACTGCACAAGGGCAACAGCACAGGCCCTGAACAGGCCTCATCAGCTGCAGAGGGGGCAGCCACAGGGCAGCTGCCCCCAAGGGCTTCAAATCCTCCCAGCTCTCTCTTTGCCTCTCAGGCTGATCGTGTTTTCCTTCCAGCAGTTATGGCCAGTTCCACTTTTCCCTTGTTACTAAGGGTGAAGAGCTCTCCCAGGTATGGGTCAAAAGTTCAGGGAAAACATTTCAGTGTCCTGACAGAGTCCCACTGCAGGGGGACTGTACCATTGTCCACCATTTTACAGTTAAAGGTGAGTGGCATGTAGATACAAGATGGTGCCTGTTTGTTTACAGAATATGTTTTCCTCACAGATTAGGTTTTTCCCAAAATAAAATAGTTACCTCTCAATAGTTAGCACATCATGGTAGTGGAACATTCTACACTGTAAACCATGTCATGCTCACTTAAATAGACCATGTGAATTGCATTTTACCTTTCACATATAAATAAAATATTGTCACCAACAATTACGAAAAAACGTGTCCGAGTAGTATTCATGAATAAAATGAGAAAGTGGGTAGGCATGCGAATATGTGCATTTTTTTATGGTGGGAATTAGTAGCACAGGCAACAGAATGTCTTAATTTGAACCCCAGGTTACACGTTTATCATTGCACATACTCTGTGGCTGATCGCTGGATGCTTATCTGTGTTACCTGCCTGGCGGACTAGTAGAGAGTGACGACCATTGGATTCTTTGCACCTTGGAACGCTCTCACAATGAAATCTGGTTAAGGATTTTTGGCGTGCATAGACCATATAAAAATCAGTTGGGACGCTGAAACAGTACTTTCCTCACTACGGAGACTGTATGGCTGTCGCAGGATGATTTTCTGTGTTACCTATCTGGCTGACTAGTAGGGCGTGAGGACAACAGGTTTTTATTAAGCGGTTGCCAGGGGTCGCAACTGCTACCCCTGTGGTCTCCCTTGCTACCCCAAAAAAAAGAAAACATATATATTTTTTTTAAATGAACGCTCCTGGGCTGTGCCCAGTGCCATGTGGCTCTTTGTTTCTGGAGTGGCTGACTTTCTTGTTAAGGCCTCTTAAAAAAAACAGGGGGTTCCACAAGTGTACCACTTTGAGCCGTGACCCTAAATTAGAAAGACTATGAGAGTCATTACGACCCAGGCTAGTAGTGCCATGGTTGCCGCCGGTATTTTACCGATTGCGCCATGGTTAATGGCAGAATTACTGCCCCATTCCAAGGTTGGCGGGGCGGTAATTCCCCATTCACCATTGGCCCTTCCCCATTCCCATTTTTGACCCCATAGGGCTGAATGGAAATGGGGAAGGCGGTAGTTACAGTACCGCAATGTGCGGTACCGTAAATACCTCCAAGGTCCCTTTGCGGGTCCAATCCTTAACGGCTGGTAAAAACCAGCCGTTAAGGTAGGGACCCGCAAAGGGACCTCGTAATTAGGCGGTAAGGGGTTAACAGCGCCACCACCTGTTACGGCGCCATTAACCCCTTACCGCCTGGGTCGTAATGAGGCCCTAGGAATAATAAATATTTTGTCTTTCTGGAATTCTATAAAATAGTTGATAGACTCATTCAAGGTTTATTCAAGGTTTATTTCAGACACCCTACAGGGGTGAGTCACTGATTTAGTCTTTTCTTAATCACCTCAAATTCACAATGCAGACAAAAACTTCCAATATAATAGAATAAGCATCCATTTCGGACTGTGGGCCTCAACACGAGTTGGGTGCTAACCCTGGTTGTATTACCGCCAGGGCTATTAGCCCTACCGCCAAACCCCCCCCGGCGCTATTAGCGCCGGATCACGAGTTTAGCAGAAAGGCAAGTCCCCATTCCCCATTGAGCCCAATGGGGAATGTTCGGCGCTATTACTGCCGGCGGTAATAGCGCTGAAAATTGGCACAACACAGCGGATTTGACCCCAGCTCAGAGCTGGGGGTAAATCGGCAAAGCCCGTGATTTGGCGGAACATTAAATGCAGTGGTAATATTGTTAATGGTGTATTTAAGGGTTGCTGCCAAACTCGTGATGAGGCCCTATGTATTTTGCTTTGCGCAAGTTACTGTTATATGTTTTTTTCTGCTGGTGAATCTGTTACTATCATCACAAGATATTCCATCTCTGTGTCTTGGGTCACTTGACAACATCCTTGTTCCTAAAAGCTTGTGTACAGTGTAGAAATGTTTGACCATAGCACATAAAGTGGCCCTTGATTTCATCGCGCCACAATAAATGCCTTGTTGTAATGTGTCTATCTTTCCTATTTCCATGGCATGCTGTTCAGGATGTTATTTTGCATGTATGAGGTAACGAGTGCCCAGAGTATGGTATGCTATGTGAGGCCAACCTCTGAAGCCTGAAAAGTAGATCCATGCAGTCTTGACATGTGGCCAACATTTAAACAGACCTGCAGATGGAATGGCCTGCTGTTAAATCTCAGTTACCAGTTTAATGTTATCCACTACAGAGTGTAATTTGATTTCTGAATTTGAGAACATTCAGACATGTAATTGCTGATTTTGCTATAGCTGGTAAGATAGCTCTAACCGGTAAGATAGCTCAGTAGGTTGAGGGCTCACTGCAGCAATGTGTGTGTGATCTGCAGGTTGCAGGTTCGAATCCCGGCAAAGCCAATTCACCCTTTTGTCCTACTCAGATTGATAAATGAGTACCAAAGGAGGTTGGGTGATATTGTTTGCATATTTGCTCCATATAATGCGCGGAAGTGTAAGTGCTATACAATAACACATTATTATCATTTGGCCTTGGACATATGCTCACAGTAATTTGGTAATATGGGCCTATACACACTGATATTGACGATACATATGGTGATCCATTCTTGTATGAAATGTATATCACATTACAGTGATATAGTAACCATATTTTTCGTAGTGTACTTCGGAACAATGCTATGTGATGCCACTTCCTGTTTTGTCAAAGGGCGAAAGGCCGGGTTCCATCTCGTCCTGTGATGTCACTATCGGTGGGGTCAAATTACATCACTTCCTGTGATGTCATCAGAGGACAAGGTTGTGTGATGTCACTTCCGCTCCCCCTAGCATTTTGGTGAGATTAGGTCCCTGGAAGGCAGCTGAATTATTTGCATCTTGGAGGCCTCTCTACAGTGAAATCCAGTCTGGGATTTCTGGCATGCATAGCCCATATGAAAATCAGTGTCGAAGCTAAAGGGGTACTTTAGCAACATAAAGGCGATGTGAAAGGCAGACTTGAATCTGAAGACTGCTTTGGTGGTCTCACAGAAAGAAACCATGGACACAAATCCGAAGGTAGCTGAATACCAGGTGAGTCCTCACATTGCTGCTCCATTAAACACAGCTAGGGCCATTTTAAGCACTTTTGGGGCCCTGGGCACAGACATCTTTGGAGCCCCCTCCACCAAAGCAAAGGAATAAAGTTATCAAGAATATCTGATGGCATCCACCCTTTGTTGCAATCACAACCCATAGGTTGATATGCTGCCTCACAGCATTCAAAATAAGCATGTTTGCTCTCTTAAAGTCCCCCTACCCTCTTCATGTTTGCTCTGATCAGAATAATAAACAAGTGGCATTTGAAGGCCAACATTAGCAGTCTACGGAGAGGTTACTTCTGTTCTCGTGTAGATACAGGGTACTTTTTATCAACAGCATCCAGGAAAGTATTCAGCCTGTAATATTAATGCAAGACCATATGTAAAAGGTGCATGTAACTCAGAAAAGAGAGAGAACTTCCATTAGCTGCCTCACAGAATGCAAAAGGGCTCAAGCATGGATAGAGGAGACCTGTTGGAAGGAAGGAGAAAGCTACACATACCATATGGTAGCATGGACAGTGGATGCAGATTAGAAACTACCAGAAAGGTATGCAGACAGACTGAGATTAGAAGTGGGGTATGGCTTTCAAATAGTGTTGCCATTAGAGATAAAAGGAACAAGTGCCTATGGTGTGAAATATATCCATGCTCCCTAGTAGTGGAAGCAACATTTTGGCCAGTGAAACCATGAGTGAAGCTTTTTTTGAAGATCATACCCTGAGAAGGAAATCACTCTGAAAGTCTCACAATTTTGAAAGGTTTAGGACTGGCAATTTTGAAAGTTTAGCCAATGAAGATTAAATGAGATGCCCAAGACCAGACATTGATTAAGGGGTGGAGCTGGGATGTGGGTCATGTATGCAATTTCTGCATTTGAACACTTTATTTTCCAGTTCTTACCATGAACTAAAATAAACTCAATTTATAAAACTGCTTGGAAAGTACACAAATCACATTACCAAACATGAACATTTGTAAAAACAAAATATTATAGAAGGGTGTTACGCAAAATGGGAATGATTCAAGCTTCATTCTCTCCATCAAGGGAGTACATAAGTACCAGCATACCAATGGATGCGATTTAACAGATCTAATCTGGGTTTACTTCCAAAACACTGGCTTGTGAAATTGTAATTTAGAAACATGCTGAAAAACCTTTGACTTTTACAAAAAAAAAACTTTTTTTGTGTGAAACAAGCAGACCTTAAAATATGCTTGCCCGAGGCCTGCAACATCTAGTCTGCTCTTTTCTGTCTACCAACCTTTCCACTCAAATGGCCTACATAAGAAGAAAGATCAAATAATAGGCCAATAGATGCCACCAGCTTGTGAGAAGGCAAACCTCACAGAAGACAGCACAGTAATGTAAGATATATTAGCTGATTCATCCAGTATCACTGTATCATCTGCTGGCAAACCCAGGATACAAGCATGAACGCTTTGGTTCCACAATCTTGAATTTAGATACTTATTCACCTCTTGGACTAACAGTTTATGCTTATCGTTGGAGGTGATTGCCTACGTTTTAGAACACCGCATCTGAGCAAACCAATTTCTAGACATTCACTATACGGATGACATGGTCGTTTTTATAGCATATCAGGTGCAGGTACATTGCTGAGAATAGCACCTGTTGTGCTGCAAAACCAAGTACATATGCAGACAGGTGTATAACCTTCAGACATATGAAAGGCTCAGCCAGCATGCTGGAATGTGCTATTCTAATCTTGCATATGAACGCATATCTCTGTAATGAGTGCTTAACACACAGAGATAACCTCTGTACCATTGTCGCACTCAATTTATCAATATGCATTTCAACATTGGCTATTGCACATGATCAACATAATTCCCACAGGAAGAACAAATGCTACAAGAGTTGTGCTGCAAGGAACACGCAACTATGTATCCCACAGTGAACACAGAAAGCCTTACATGATGAATTTATCAAGGCAGAATGTACTTGTCAAAACAGACAGGCAAAAGGTTTAGAGCTTCATCAGTACACCATCAAATATCCTGACCTGTGCTATTTAAGCTTGGTGAACAATTGAATCTTACTTCTTTAAATCAGGCATCCTTGTGGGGCCCCCCTCTATGGCGGGGGCCCGGGGCAAGTTTCATTTTTGCCCTCCCAAAAAAACATTCTGAACACAGCTGCACATAATTATGAACTTTCGAAAACACACGTGCAAAAAATGATGAGAACACAAATATCATAAAATCACGACTTAATTTTCGTGTAATACCAGTGAGACTACTGGCACATTTCTAAATGAGCAATTAAATACAGCAATGGCATGTTTAGGAACAAAGAAGACTGAATCCATATTAGAATTGCTTAGTGTGGATCAGATATAAAGAAGGAGCTGTTACTAACCCACAGGAGGTTAATATGCCTCAAGATGCCCTGTTAGCAGTTAAATGATTCTAATAATGTACCAATGCCTAAATCAGACTACAAGTTGGGAAAGCCTGTATAAATGACCAAATTCAATGTACATATGGAAATGAATCTAGAAAGTGTGCCTAATAGCATCACTGTAGTATAGTTGAATTTAGAAAGTGTGCCTAATATCATCACTGTCCTAAAGTTGAATCTAGAAAGTGTGCCTAATAGCGTCACTGTGCCAAAGTTTGAACTTAGAAAGTGTGCCTAATATCATCACTGTGGTATAGTTGAATTTAGAAAGTGTGCCCAATAGCGTCACTGTGCCAAAGTTTGAATTTAGAGAGTGTGCCTAATAGCGTAAATGTGGTATAGTTGAATTTAGAAAGTGTGCCTAATTAGCGTCACTGTGCTAAAGTTGAATCTAGAAAGCGTGCCTAATAGCGTCACTGTAGTATAGTTCAATAGACGAAGTGGATGGAGAGGATGGAACAGATGAAGTGGATGAAGTAGATGAGGGGATAGAATGGGTGGAAAGGATGGAGTGGATGGAACGGATTGAATGACGGAGTGGATAGAGTGGATGGAACGGATGAAGTGGATAGAATGGATGAAGTGGATGGAACGGATAATAATAATAATCATTTGGCATTTATATAGTGCAACGAACCGTCAGGTATCTGAGCGCTGCTTATTGTTACCCACGGTGTGTGGTGCTCATTTATTGACCTCGGAAGGATGAAAGGCTGAGTTTGGCCCCGCCGGGATTTGAACCTGCATTAGCAGGCTCAGCACAGATGTCAGCACGGATGTCAAAGCGAGCGCTCTACTCGCTGTGCCACTTGACCGACATAGAGTAGTGGACGAACAGATGAAGTGGATAGAACCGATAGAGTGGATGGAACGGATAGAGTGGATCGAATGGATCGAGTGGATAGAACGGTTAGAGTGGATGTAACGTATAGAGTGGGTGGAACAGTTAGAATGTATGGAACGGTTAGAGTGGAGGGAACGGATAGAGTGGAACGAACGGTTAGAGTGAATGGACGGATGAAGTGGACGGAACGGATAAAGTGGATGGAACGGATTGAACTGATGAGGGGATAGAACAGATGGAAAGGAAGGAAATGATGGAAATGATTGAGTGGATGGAGAGGATCGATGAGTGGATGTAGTGGATAGAACGGATGAAGTGGATAGAATGGACAGAGTGGATAGAGTGGATGGAGTGGATGGAATGGATGAATGGAACGGATTAGAGTGGTTGGAGTGGATGGAGTGGATGGAAAAGATGGAAAAAGAAGGGAAAGGATAGAAAGGATGGAAAAAATGGAAAAGTGTATGGAGCGGATGGAACGGATGGAGTGGATAGAATGGATGAAGTTGATGGAATGGATAGAACGGATGGAGTTGATGGAAAGGATGGGATGGATTGAAAGGATGGAGTGAATGGAAAGGATGGAGTGGATGGCAAGGATGGAGTGGATGGCAAGGATGGAGTGGATGGAGTGGATGCAGCTGTTAGAGTGGATGGAATGGATGGAGTGGTTGGAACAGATGGAGAGGATGGAATGGATGGAGTGGATGTCACTTTATATATGTATGCGGTTATGTAGGCCCCCAGTCCTGCTCTTGTGCTTGATCGCAAGCGCTTTACTGATAACCACCATATCACACTACTATGCTTGCTCTCTCCTATACACCATCATTCAACTAGAACACAGCTATACTATGACACATCCGGCCCAACTGTTCTCATACTAACATGACCCCATGAACACCTCATCATACTAATAAAACACAGCCAGCTGAGCACATACCGGCTAGCTTAGGTGTCTCCTCAGGCCTTTGGCAGCCAGAACTCAGTCTGGGTGTCCACCCTCTAGACTGAACACATCCAACTGCTTTCCTCAGCACCACACCTACCGCTAAGAAGCAGCTATCATGCAACAACCACACCAGCTGCACACATATACGGTGTGCCCATGCACCATACAACACTCTTTCTACTGACTTGAACTGCGATTCCCGTGAGCGTTCAACCTACCAGTGCTTTGAGGTCATACCAATGATACATAAGGCGCTATATAAATACCAAGTAACATAACATAACATAAAATACATTTCTGGAAAAAAGTTTGCTATATACAAGGGTGCTTCCTTTGATGAATCATATGCTCTCCTATTTCTGTTGAAGCATCGGGAGAGTTGCTCCTAAATGCTGTGTATATGAATACGTGAAAGGAGGGAATGAGCTGATTAATGGTGCAGTAGTAACGCCACAGTGTAAGGAATATTAAATGGTCGCCCGAAAGTGAAAATGTGCTGATCTCTATGACATCTACACTGAAATTACAAGCACTAGACTATCAATTAACCTCTTTGATAAAGCTCCGTGAAGAGACCCAGAAGGAAATAACTAATAATTCCACATTATTGAATAGCATAATTAAGCACCTATGCATTAGACCTGCGCTATCCAACGTGGCTTGGATTTTTTCAGATCATTAAATGGATGACAGCAGAACTAGGATGGTATGGACCCTGCAAGGGCTGGCAACCTTTCGAACTTGAGGAACTCTCCTATAGCCATCAATCTTGGGGATGCATTATGGCTCGACCGCAAAGAAAAACGGGATGTAGAAAGGAGAATGCCTCGACCCAAGTGCTAACATTTAACTCCAAAGAGAAAATAACGAGATCGCCCCCAAAAACGATGTAAAAGGAAGGGCAAATTAAGTCTGAAACATGGAGAAAGGACTACATCAGATAAGGAGAGTACGGAGAAACAAGTAACTATTAAGAAAGATGGTGAAATGAACAAACCTTTTCATCCTGGTCTTATTAACCCTGAGAGCTCTAGAGAAGATTTTTTTTACTTATTTAAATTTTTGGTAACACGTTAACTCGCCCACGGGCCTCATGGCACACAGGTTTTTGAATCATGTCTAATAGTCCCCCTCGGAAAAATAAGAATAAAATAAAACAAGACCCGACAGATGCCTTTTAATCTGCCTGAATAATAAACTATTTATGATGTAGGGCAAGTAAATTGCTGTAAAGGAAAACACTACTGATATACCTCATAAAATGGTTCCGCAGATAGCAGAGGATTCTGGTACTAAACAGCTTAATAACCATGGATGCCTGAAGGTGAAGCCTCTTTCTAATAGGGGCCCTTCCAGGATGTCTAATCCAAATTCAATGGAGGATTCTTGTGTTTGTTATCTGATGCTAATAAGGAAAGCTAATAAGGAAAGCATAGAGGTGTCACACACCCCTGCACATGCCCAGAAGCACTCATCAGTTTGCATCTGATTCCACACACCATCTCCCTAACGGTGTGGTTTAGACCCAAAAAGGCAATCCAAGGAAACAATAATGAGAGGCATGGGTTGCAAGGAAAACAGATGTAACACATGCAATGAAACGGCTGGCAGAGTCAGTCAGCTCCGTGGAACTGAACAACTGAAAACCCGACCCACCCACAATGGGTTACAAAATGTATAGGCAAAAACCAAAAGATTAACATTCAATACAAAATATCAGGTGTATTATAATTCCTTCATCCCCATTGGCTCCCACCTATATTAGTACGTAAACACAACATATATTATACTCTAGTAGGTTAGTAAAATGCTAATGGCGTAGTGAGTACATCCCCTTGCAGATGCTTTAATTGCAGAATCAACAGAAAAAGTGAAACCATCCCCCCTGTGGCAACAAACTTGAAAAAGCAAGCTTCTCTTCCATGGAATCTGTCATCTTGGCAACCCCTCCCGTTCTCAGGCATTGTAGCCCCTCAAGCTGTTACATACTTTTTGCAACTATCTTGGCTGTCATTGGCACACTGTCTTCCAGCCAAGATCACATATCTCTTGGGAAGCAGGTGACCTCATCAGAAGCATAACTAAACCACTGTTCTTGGAGAACTAATTCTTCACATTGATGTGTGTTTCTAAGCCACCCTACCATGTACCCAGCAGTGCTAAGGCTTGATAGGGGGCAGTAGATCCTCTGCCTGGTTCAGTGTTCTGGCATCATCTCTAGATTACGTCTTTGTTCATATTGAACAAATGCGCTTTAGCAACTCTTGTGTTTGTCTGCTCTGTGCCAAGGACAGAAACTATTAAACCCTAGAAACCCCTGCTGATCTCTTTCTGTTTTCTGCACTGGGCTCCTGGCTACCCACTGATTTCAGGCCCAGATCCCTGCACACCAAGCTGCATACCCGCTCCGCCTCCTGGCAACCCTTGCACTTGGGTCTATATCTGCAACCTGCGAGGATAGCTCAGGAGCAACGCGCTCGTCTTTGATGCAGAGCAGCACAGGTTCGATACCTGGGCCTGCGCTTAGAAATCTCTGGGTATTAAGCTTTAAATAACCGATTACAATTACAACCTTACAGCCCCCTTGCCTGCACTTATTTGCACTTATTGTCACCCGTTGGCAGCACTACCTGTTGTTGTGATTACGTGTTCAGCACTTTGCCCTCTCCCCTGCACTTGCACGTTCTCAATGTCATTGGGCCTAGTAAGATCGTTGTTTTGCCCCCCCCTTGCCTCGTTGCACCCTGAAACACTTGTGTATGGGCGTGATTCCAATAAAATATCATATCACATCATATCATATTACTGTGTGGAATGCTCAACTGTCTTGGGAACAGCTTCATGAGAAGGAGCAGTCAGGATCTAATTCTCGAAAATAATAGGTAGTGCGTGTCCTGCACCTCAACCTTGAGTTCTGGCATCATGGTTTTCTCTGAAGGGAAGCAGGACTGCAGTATGATTGTAGTAAATGACAGGACATTCAGAAATAGGCCTAGTGTTGTCAATGGCAAAATTCATCACCTTAATGTCAGTAACTACCTCTAAAGAAGCAGAAAGCAGACCCTATCATCACAGTGTTAGACATTAGGCCTAATGTGAAATAATGGTTTACTTGATGGTGTTCAGATGATGGTGAAACATGAGAAGGGTGTGGTTCAGTAAAATGGCCTAAGCTTGGTCAGCTTGTCAGAGCTCCTTATGTGGATTAAATTCTCAGTGCTTATGCTTCCTGTTGTGTTTGGCGTGTTGATAGTGCATCCCCATTTCTACTCTGGCTCCAATGCTCAGAACACAGCCAATCTCGCACACTGTACTTGGTGGTGGTGGTGGTCCCTGGCACCTATATCCCTGCTGGAAGTTAGGGTTACAGCAATGCAGCATTAGGGGCCCCCATGACCAAACACTCGCAGCTGCCATCTCGCCTGTATCATGCATCCACGGAAGACCGATGTTCAACATCTACTCATGCGTGATGCGGAGGATGTCTGGGGGAACCATGCCAATGACGCAAGATGTGGCACTTGAATTCCCAGGCTGTTTTCAGTATTTAAACAGCCAAGGTGTCTCGGTTCTCGCATATTACTACTCCCTTGCCAGAAGTGTTTTATCACTTGTGTTTGTTGTTGGCGTTGCCTGCCAGTTTCTTGGACAGCCTTGCCTGCCAGTTCATTTACCTGCCTTGCCTGTCAGTTTCTTTGTCTGCGTTGCCTACCAGTTCCTTGTCTGTCTTGTCTGCCAGTTCCTTTGCTTGCCTTGCCTGCCAGTTCCTTGCCTGCCTTGCCTGCCATTTAATTTGCCTGCCAGTGTCTTGGCCTTCTTTGTTCCCTCCGCTCACTGTGTTTTTCTGCCAGCCAGCTCTCCTTTTGTGCCCCCCCCTTATCTACATGTTTGTGTCTCTTATTCTCACACTGCCTACCCGTTTACCTTGAAGTCCTGCTAATTCCGTTTGATCATCTCTTCACCATCCAGATCCAGACTCATCAAAAGAACGAGCGTTCCTTGTCAGTGGTTGCACTGTCCTTGCACCATTAAAATCTAGTGAAGCTCAACCGTGGTGCAGGGAATCAGTTGAGCCTACCCGAGTCACCAACTCCTATGTCCACTTGGTTGTTTTCATGTTTTCATTTAGAAACACAGCAGTTTTCCAAGGGGTCACAGCATGACGCAGACATGAGAAGAATGCATTATGCAGAGCAGGTGTAAGGCAGTGCTTGACAAGAGAATCTCCCACTGGTCAGGAAGAGTAATACGTCTGCTTTGGCAAACAAACCATCCTGCCTCTGCTGGCTCCCAAATAACTAATGACTCTTCCTATGCTACAAAAGCGGCACTCAGTCATCCTTCAAGGGTGCCACACAAATGTTCTGATAAATAAATTGGGCATTAAAGGGAGGGAGCTGAGAATAAAATGCTTATGTTGCTGTCCTACAAGATATAGGTTGAATCGTATGGATATTATTAATTTATTTTTACTGATACCTCTGCTGCATAGGATTGGGACTGACGACCTTGCAATTGTGGATCAATTAGAAGTTTCTGATCATGCCACTGCAGTTATCCATTTTCGTTTGGATTCCGTACACCATTTGTATTGACCTATCAGTTTTTCTTTTTTCTTTTTTTTTATTGGGATATGTATGCACTGAAACTACTAAGGCAAATGCCTCAGTTATTATAGCAGTGTTAAATCATCCCTGGGATCTCTAGTGATGTAGCTAGCAATGATAAAGGAATGGCTGCTAAGATTGCATCATGTATACTAGGGGAGGCCTCCTCTGACAAAAAGGATTGCTCATGGCTTCCTGTCACTCTTCGGTCCAAAGTTGTCAGGATACCCTAACTATCAGCACTCCTTGCTGTCCAGGACTACAAGGGGCCATGTCCATTATGCAGCAGAGGGAGGGCTTTGAGCCTCCTTAGATGATTTTGTAATGGTGGCACTTCAGGAATCCTGGATAGTTGGTTCTCCCTTCTGTGATGTAAGGAACACTATTCAGACACATGCAACTCAAGGAAAAATGTGAAGACCAAAGGGGGATTATTTATTAGTGTTACTAATATTTTTAAGTATGGTAAACCGTTGCTTCAGAATATCTACTTGAGAGACTTTTAAAAGGACCTTGGTTGGGAATCTATAAAGAATAATTAATTATTCATGTGTATGACCCTGCTGGTCTTGTTAAACATGTGGCAATTATGTCTTGTCTGGTGGTACTCCTTGGAACATATACTTAGTCTAGAAACATCCCATTTTCATCCTTGTCAACTTCAATGCCAAAATTACTCCCAAGAACCAAATAATAGCTTGTGATGAGTATGAATCTGTTTTTAACGTTTCCCCGGCTCATCTCAAGCAGACATCTAGTGATCACAAAGAAATTAGGTGGCAGAACCTCTTTAGTGGCCACAGAGTTTTCATATTAAATGGTAGATGTCCTGTGTACATTCCAGGCAGATGTACCAGGACTACTTCTGTGAGTGATTTTACCTTAGATTATTCTTTCGTTCAAGATAGCTATTATTTGCTATTTCTTGGATTGAACATAGAAAGTAGGGAGGAGAATGACCATTTTCTGCTGACTATTACCTGTTTGGCGGACTTGCATATAAATCTTACTGACCTTACTGGAAACGTCAGGGTGAATACGGATGCTATTCACATCATTTAGAGACTTTCTAATTTAGATAGAGCAAATGCCTTATTCTTGGAATGTGGACCTGAGACATTTATGACTTTACCACAAGAGCTGTTAGACAGGGACATAGAGGGAACGGAACAAGTATTAACAGAGGTAACACACACATTCTATTCCGCCTATCTGGATAATTATGGGCTTCTTTTGAATAAATGGTGCAGTGTATTTTCCCTAATACTCATACTTGAATAGAAGATATTTTAATCCTCACGAGTCCACCACCATTCTTTTGATGTAGCTATAAGAAACAGAAAAAGGGATCTTAGAAGGATTCTACTTAAGGCAGGTAATCAACTTGCAGACGGTGTGGCTTTTGCCTCCCGATGAACATTTCTGAAATCTGATCACTCTAATTGCTTGTTCTTACATTTGTGCACAAAAAAATAGAATGTTGACAGAAATGTGTTTAAATAAATGCATTTATTGTTTTATTGGAAATTTGATTTGATTTGTATTTAAATAGGACTATATGTCAAAGTGCTCTACAGGAAGAATTCATAAGAAACAATCTGAGAAATCCAAATTGACAGGCAAGCAAGTGAGCTTTAAGGCATGACCAGAAGCAGGTAAAGAAGAGAGAGATCAAATAGCGAGAAAAAGTGTGTTCTAATGTTTGCAGCCAAAAGAGTGAAAGAACAATAACAGAAGTTAGCGCAAGGGGGTCGAGGAATTAATCAGAAAGAGAGATTCAGAGCAGAGAGAGCAGAATTAGACATAGAAATAAGAGAAGAAAGATAGAGAGGGGCAAGATTATGGAGACAGGGAAAGGAATTTAAAGAGCAATCGTGATTCAAAAAGGAGACTGAGAAATGAGGCAAGAACAGGGGCAATAGAGTTGTGAGAGGACAGAGAAAAAAGGAGATGGACAGCAGAGTTGTAGATAGAGCGGAGGGGAGAGAGATGAGTAGCTAGGAGGCCAAGTAAAAGAGTGGAACAGTAGAAGAGATGGGAGAAAATAAAAGAGGAGACAACAATTTTTGAAGCCAGAAAAGAGAGAAAAGGTGTAGACTTCAGATGTTAAAAAGGTGACAACAACAGGAGCAAGGAAGAGTGGAAATATGATGGGAGAAAGAAAGGGAAGAGTCAAGAACAACATCAAGATTCCGGTCAGAGAGAGCATGCAGTTGGGAGAGAGAAAGGCGGAAAAGAAATGAAAGGGGGATGCATAACGCGAGGCACAGTGATGGCAGGGAAGAAGAGAACTTCAGTATTGGAGGCATTGAGATGGAGGAAGTTGGCCGACATCCAAGACTGAATAATAAGAAGACAAGGGTGAGAGTACAATGAATAGATGGAGAAAATGAAGAAAAAGAAAGAAATAACTGAGTACTATCAGTGTAAATATGATGGAAAAAGCCAAAATAGGAGATATGAGCAGGAGAAAAGCATTGGACACAGGAGATAACTCTGGGGTACACCATACTGAAGAGGAAGTGTAGGAGAGTTAAGTCCAGCACGGGATAATAAATGTGATTAGAGAGATATGAGTCAAACCAATTCAGAATGGAATAACGGAGACCAAGAGTGGAAAGGGATTGAAGAAGAAGGGAGTGTTCATTGGTGTCAAGAGCTGCCCACAGATCAAGTAGAACCAGGAGAGAAGATTGCTTGGAGTGGCGAGCAGAAAGAAGTGCATCACAAACTTTCTGTTTGGGCAGTTTTAGTGGAGTGGAGTGGAGTGGAGTGGACAGAAAAAGACTGACAGATAGGAAGAAGGGAGGCATTGTTAACATGAGTAGAGACTTGAGAATGTGAAGAATGGGGCATGTTTGAATGAAGAAGGAAAGTTAGATGACTGAAGGGAAACTGAATAACACTGGTAATATTTCCCTTATGAATCTAATGCAAGAAGAGTAACAATGATCGGAATTTAAAGAAAATTAGTTGTGTTCAGATTATGAATGAGGGTTCAATATGGTGCAATCAATTAAATCTTGATACTTTGAGGGCCCCAGTACCAACATTTAAAAAGGCTAATTAAAAGGGCAATTTTAGAACTGGATTGGGAACATATTTGGGTCTTGATGGCCACCAAATAAACAAGCATACCCACTTTAATTAATTTTGCCGTGTACATTAAGGAGTTTCCAAGTTCTTGTATTCGTACAGAACACACGAGAGTCCCATTTTATCTGGTAGAGACCCTGGATGTCTTGGGAGCAAGGGTTTCTTTAAAGAGAGAGCAAAATACGAGCAGGTTGTGTGTGGGAGTCTGGGATTGGCTATTGCCTTGTGAGGAACTACGGTTGAAGACTTACATCAATGGTGACCATATTGTATGAATGTTTCATGTCACCAAATGTTGGTTAATAATTAAGGCCTTATTAAAATCCAATATTGGGGAGGACAATTTCCCTGAAGACTTGACTGAAGAAATGAATTGTGAACTGGAACCTTATTATTGAAAGTACGAAAAAGTACGGCTGTTGGCTGTGAGAAAATACTACCCTGGACCTGCCTGCCATCCCGGACTTGCAAGGATTCCTAGTGCCGTGCTGTGAGTTTAACTCCGAGCGGACGTCCTTTTCAGGCACATGGAAGCTGCCTGACCTACAATTGACTGATATAAATATTTGTTATTGACTCGGAGTAATCACGTTTACTGTTGACTTGGAGTAATCACGTCTAGTGCTCTATTAACCCTTTGCTGTATACACCTAACCTACACCTAACTCTGCCCCTTTCACTTAATTTCAGCCTGTTACTGATTGGGCATCGCTGCTAAAGCCCGCCTTTGACTCCGCCCCCTCCACTTTCAAAAACTGTGTGGCCAGCACACACACGTGCACACGAAAGTACGAAAAAGTACGGCTGTTGGCTGTTTGCTGTGTTGCGCAGTGTGCAGACTAACAGCTACGGTATGAGTATGCTCTTTGAGCACTTCTTTGATTAAGGTAATTAGGCATGACAAGAGCTTGCATGTATTGTTATTGAGTGTTCTGGCCCTGAGAGGTGTGTCTGTTCTAGGCTTAATAAGCTGCATTGTGTGTACACTCTAAGGCGTGGAAACTGTCTTGCCTAAATTGAGTGTTCTGAGGAGTAATGAAAAGAAAACTTGTTGGTGGTAAACGGGATTCAGCAATGGCTACTAACAATATTAAAACTCGGTGTATGAGCATAGCTCACGCCAATGCGCTAGCACTCCCTGTATCCTCTGACTCAGATGAGGACTTGATTGTATGTGCGCAAAATGAATCTGCAATATTGATTATGGAAAGGCGAGATAATGACATCCCTGCATCCTCTCAGTCTCTATTCAATGAGGAATCGAGATTGGAAGGAGGAGTTGGGAGTGAAATGGGTGGGAATGTTCCTACTGAGGAAATACAAAGCCAGACTGCCGTATCCTTTATGGACACACCATCTATTTTTGCCTCAGGAGAAATAACCATGCTAGGATTATCTGAGCATCTTGAATAATCCACACAATGATCTATTTCTAGATGCAATTTAGTGAATCCAGCTGATGTGCTGAGTGAGATCAGGAGGATTGGTATGCCTCAGATTGTTGAGGGAACTGATGGAATACAAGATGACATACTAAAAGAAGTGAAATCACAGCCCTGTATTTTGAAAGAAATTTTGCATTTACCGACTTGTGAAGGTAACCCTAATAAATCAATTGCTATCCCAGGTAATGGATTACTAGTACCTGGAGATCAGCAATTGCTTTAATCTAGGACCGAGCTGGAAGTCAAAAACCACAGTATTATTGAAGTAACTAACACCTTCATTACCAGTGGCCATGTGGAAGACTTGCAACTTCCATCTGCAGCCAATGGACCGATTAAGGTTGCTGAAATATTTAATATGAAGCTATCTAAAAAAAAATGAAACAAAATAGGCAAAAACAGGTGCGTGCTCAAAAGGCAACGAACGCATCCTCTCCAAAGTTCCTGAGAGATATTAATATACCCAACCCAGATGCGGTGCTTGTGCAGAATAAGGACACACTACAGTTTAAGGCTGGGTCTGATGGATGTTTGGATGGTGATAAGATGGAGAATGGGGGGTCAAGGGCAGCTGACCCACCTATAAATACTTGTATAAACAAAATAGAGGTGAATACTGTTAAGTCCGTACCGTTTATTGGCACTGGCACTGAACCAAGGGGCCGATTCATGGAACAAACGTGCGCCGAAAATCTACGCGCAAGCAGGCGCAAGCAGGCGCAAGCGGAAAAAAAGAGGCGCATGCGATTCATGGAAGTCCCTGCGCGTGTCTTCCTCGGGATGTGCGCCAAACCCGTGAATGGCGCACACGTCACTGCAACATCGTGAAAGGCGTGCGCGACGCGCACAGTGAAAGCGCACAACCGCAGCGCACACACCAGAAAGTGGGCGGGACATGGGGCGTAACGCGCGGAATGGGGAACAACACGCGGAAATAAGGGCGTAACTGGGGATGTACTGCAGGGAAGCAGACGGAACGCCCACACGCACTCGAACCACACGTATTCATGGAATCGAATAGGGCAAAGCCACGCACAGCCAAAGACACGCACAAGCTGAAACACGGCCGCCACACGAAGGCAGGCGGTAGAGTCCCAGCGCATCAAAAAAGTGGCGCGCGGGAAGTTAAATACGCGATTGAGCGGGTACGTGGATTTCAGGGGTGCGCGAGAAATTCTACACGTGATTGGCCTGGGTACGTGTATTACAGGGGTGCGCGAGAAAATCTACACGCGATTGGGCTGGGTACGTGGATTTCAGGGGTGCGCGAGAAAATCTACACACGATTGGCCTGGGTACGTGTATTACAGGGGTGCGCGAGAAAATCTACACGCGATGGGCCTGGGTACGTGGATTTCAGGGGTGCGCGGGAAGTTCCACACGCGATTGAGCGAGGTACATGTATTCCGGGGGTGCGCGGGAAGTTACACACGGGATTGAGCGGGGTACGTGTATTTCGGGGGTGCGCGGGAAGTCAAATATGCGATTGAGCGAGGTACGTGTATTCCGGGGGTGCGCGGGAAGTTCCACACGCGATTCGGCCGGGTACGTGGATTTCAGGGGTGCGCGGGAAGTTCCACACGCGATTTGGCCGGGTACGTGGATTTCAGGGGTGCGCGGGAAGTTCCACACGCGATTGAGCGAGGTACGTGTATTCCGGGGGTGCGCTGGAAGTTACACACGGGATTGAGCGGGGTACGTGTATTTCGGGGGTGCGCGGGAAGTCAAATATGCGATTGAGCGAGGTACGTGTATTCCGGGGGTGCGCGGGAAGTTCCACACGCGATTCGGCCGGGTACGTGGATTTCAGGGGTGCGCGGGAAGTTCCACACGCGATTTGGCCGGGTACGTGGATTTCAGGGGTGCGCGGGAAGTTCCACACGCGATTGAGTGAGGTACGTGTATTCCGGGGGTGCGCGGGAAGTTACACACGGGATTGAGCGGGGTACGTGTATTTCGGGGGTGCGCGGGAAGTCAAATATGCGATTGAGCGAGGTACGTGTATTCCGGGGGTGCACGGGAAGTTACACACGCGATTCGGCCGGGTACGTGGATTTCAGGGGTGCGCGGGAAGTTCCACACGTGATTTGGCCGGGTACGTGGATTTCAGGGGTGCGCGGGAAGTTCCACACGCGATTGAGCGAGGTACGTGTATTCCGGGGGTGCGCGGGAAGTTACACACGGGATTGAGCGGGGTACGTGTATTTTGGGGGTGCGCGGGAAGTCAAATATGCGATTGAGCGAGGTACGTGTATTCCGGGGGTGCGCGGGAAGTTACACACGCGAATGAGCGGGTACGTGTATTTCGGGGGTGCGCAGGAAGTTCGACACGGGTACGTGGATTTCAGGGGTGCCCGGGAAGTTCCACACGCGATTTGGCCGGTACGTGGATTTCAGGGGTGCGCGGGAAGTTCCACACACGGAATATGGCCGGGTACGTGGATTTCAGGGGTGCGCGGGAAGTTCCACACGCGATTGAGTGGGGTACGTGTATTCCGGGGGTGCGCGGGAAGTTCCACACGCGATTGAGCGGGGTATGTGTATTACAGGGGTGCGCGGGGAGCAGCACACGTGAATTGCACGTGTGGGTCCTCCCAGGTGTACCCTCTACACCCTCCACGGCCCCTGCAGGTGGCTCACACCACAGGGGCCTACCCAGCACATGTCCTGCAGGCACCCCATCCACCATGCCCATGCCCACCAGCCAACCCACATATCAACTAGCACTACTGCCCACCAACGCATGTCCCCCTGCACCCCCAGCCACCAGGGGCACCCTCCACCAGGCCCCCACCCATGTCTCCCACCACCCCCACCCACCAGCCACCAGGGGCAGCCTCCACCAGGCCCCCACCCATGTCTCCCACCACCCCCTCCCACCAGCCACCAGGGGCAGCCTCCACCAGGCCCCCACCCATGTCCGACTCATGTCTCCCACCACCCCCACCCCCCAGCCACCAGGGGCAGCCTCCACCAGGCCCCCACCCATGTCTCCCAGCACCCCCACCCCCCAGCCACCAGGGGCACCCTCCACCAGGCCCCCACCCATGTCTCCCACCACCCCCACCCCCCAGCAGTGCAGGGGCAGCCTCCAGCAGGCCCCCACCCATGTCTCCCAGCACCCCCACCCCCCAGCCACCAGGGGCAGCCTCCACCAGGCCCCCACCCATGTCTCCCAGCACCCCCACCCCCCAGCCACCAGGGGCAGCCTCCACCAGGCCCCCACCCATGTCTCCCAGCACCCCCAGCCACCAGGGGCAGCCTCCACCAGGCCCCCACCCATGTCTCCCACCACCCCCACCCACCAGCCACCAGGGGCAGCCTCCAGCAGGCCCCCACCCATGTCCGACTCATGTCTCCCACCACCCCCACCCCCCAGCCATCAGGGGCAGCCTCCACCAGGCCCCCACCCATGTCTCCCACCACCCCCACCCCCCAGCCACCAGGGGCAGCCTCCACCAGGCCCCCACCCATGTCTCCCAGCACCCCCACCCCCCAGCCACCAGGGGCAGCCTCCACCAGGCCCCCACCCATGTCTCCCACCACCCCCACCCACCAGCCACCAGGGGCAGCCTCCACCAGGCCCCCACCCATGTCCGACTCATGTCTCCCACCACCCCCACACGCCAGCAGTGCAGGGGCAGCCTCCAGCAGGCCCCCACCCATGTCTCCCAGCACCCCCACCCCCCAGCAGTGCAGGGGCAGCCTCCACCAGGCCCCCACCCATGTCTCCCACCACCCCCACCCACCAGCCACCAGGGGCAGCCTCCAGCAGGCCCCCACCCATGTCTCCCAGCACCCCCACCCCCCAGCCACCAGGGGCAGCCTCCAGCAGGCCCCCACCCATGTCTCCCAGCACCCCCACCCCCCAGCCACCAGGGGCAGCCTCCACCAGGCCCCCACCCATGTCTCCCAGCACCCCCACCCCCCAGCCACCAGGGGCAGCCTCCACCAGGCCCCCACCCATGTCTCCCAGCACCCCCACCCCCCAGCCACCAGGGGCAGCCTCCACCAGGCCCCCACCCATGTCTCCCACCACCCCCACCCACCAGCCACCAGGGGCAGCCTCCACCAGGCCCCCACCCATGTCCGACTCATGCCTCCCACCACCCCCACCCCCCAGCCACCAGGGGCAGCCTCCACCAGGCCCCCACCCATGTCTCCCACCACCCCCACCCCCCAGCCACCAGGGGCAGCCTCCACCAGGCCCCCACCCATGTCTCCCAGCACCCCCACCCCCCAGCCACCAGGGGCAGCCTCCACCAGGCCCCCACCCATGTCTCCCACCACCCCCACCCACCAGCCACCAGGGGCAGCCTCCACCAGGCCCCCACCCATGTCCGACTCATGTCTCCCACCACCCCCACACGCCAGCAGTGCAGGGGCAGCCTCCAGCAGGCCCCCACCCATGTCTCCCAGCACCCCCACCCCCCAGCAGTGCAGGGGCAGCCTCCACCAGGCCCCCACCCATGTCTCCCACCACCCCCACCCACCAGCCACCAGGGGCAGCCTCCACCAGGCCCCCACCCATGTCCGACTCATGTCTCCCACCACCCCCACCCACCAGCCACCAGGGGCACCCTCCACCAGGCCCCCACCCATGTCCAACTCATGTTCCCCACCACCCCCACCCCCCAGCACTGTGGGGCACCTGCCAGCAGGCCCCCACCCATGTCCAACTCATGTCTCCCACCCCCCAGCACTGTGGGGCACCTGCCAGCAGGCCCCCACCCATGTCCAACTCATGTCTCCCACCACCCCCACCCCCCAGCACTGTGGGGCACCTGCCAGCAGGCCCCCACCCATGTCCAACTCATGTCTCCCACCACCCCCACCCCCCAGCACTGTGGGGCACCTGCCAGCAGGCCCCCACCCATGTCCAACTCATGTCTCCCACCCCCCAGCACTGTGGGGCACCTGCCAGCAGGCCCCCACCCATGTCCAACTCATGTCTCCCACCCCCCAGCACTGTGGGGCACCTGCCAGCAGGCCCCCACCCATGTCCAACTCATTTTCCCCACCCAACATGTCATCACAGTCCAGATCCCTGGTCTCTATGGTCAGCCCCCAAATGCAAAACACCCACCCGAGTTTTGCATCCACCCACTCATATTTTGCAATTACATCACAGAACACCAATTGCAAGTTCCAAAACAAACACATGTCCCTCACATACAACCAATGGGTGTCAGTGATTCTCAAAACACATAACATGAAATGCATGAAAACAATGAGATACCACACATTGAAGTTCAACAAAAAAATAATGTATTAAAGGAAAGATGAATAGAAACAAAAATGAAGAAACAGAAATGTGAATGGAAAAAAATGAAAAGAAGCATGTCCGTTCAAAACTTTAAAAAATAAAGAATATAGAAATCCAAAGTAATGTAGTATAAAGTCAATGTCCACCAAACAAAATCCAATGTGAAATAAAAATAATAAGCCATTGATCCATGGAGAATGTTAAAAAAGAAAGTATGTACAAGTCCACAACTATGTACAATGCAAGAAGCCAGGGTCCATTATCCCAACAAAATAAAGGAAACCTAACTAACTACACTAACTAATAAAAAAAACTATATACAAAAATGTGGCCAATGTCCAAAAGGTCCAAATGAAATAAAAACAAAAATGAAACTTAACACTATCTACATAACTATGTACAAGGGCAGCGGGCTAGTTCCACGGCTCACTTCTGGATGTGCCGGGCCAGGGCATCATCGAACTCCTCCTCAATGTCCCGGAGGCGGTCCTCCTCCATGGCCCCGAGGGACCGCAGGGCCGTCGACGTGTCCACCTCCAAAGCCCTGCGGATTGCCTCGAGGCACTCGACCCGCCTCAGGGCCCTCTGCATGGAGTTCTCCGCCCTGACCATAGAGAGCCGTGCCTCTTCCGCCCGCTGCCGCTCCGCATCTATGGCGTGGCCCAACCGCTGCCACACGGAAGACACTTTTAGTCCTGGGTCCTCCTGCCCTCCGGCCGATGCCTGCCCCTCCGATGTCGAAGGCCCCGAGCCTTCATGGCTCCCACCATGGTGCTGCTGCTGCTGTGCCTCTGCCCCTGCACTGCCTCCTGCTGCCTGCACATCCTCCGCCGGCTGGGGTGCAGTCGTTGACGTGGCCACCCCTGCTGGACGTCCGACTCCCGACTGTGGCAGGGATGCCTCCTCCACCAGCCTGGCCGCACCGTCAGAGGCAGCTCCACAGGGCACCCAGGTGACTGATGGGTGGGAAGATGGCACAGAGTACGACTGGCGCGTAGGGGGTCCAGCTGAGGAGGGGGTCGTGGCAAGCCCCATCAGACGGAGGAATCCGGCCTGGGTGACCTGTCCCAGCAGGCTGACGTGGTCAACGAGCCATTCGAGATGACGTGCAGTCTCTTCATGAAAAGACTGCAGGTCACCTCGCATGGCCCGTTGACGCAACGCCACACCAGCCAGGACAGGCTCAACCCGGGCCTGGATAGCCACGTCCGCAGGCAGAGGAAGGCCAGTTGACGTCAGCTCATCCCCTGCCTGAAAACTGGTCTGGACATAGGCATCCCTGCTGGTGCAAGATGATGCAGGGACAGGATCAGGGACAGGATTGCACACAGGCACCTCCGCGGCGGCCTGTGCTGCCTCCTGTCCCTGGTACTGCACTGCACCACTAGCACCAGTGGGATCCCCACCCCCAGACCCCGTCTCCGGTGCTTGCACGGCCTCCTCCTCCACCAAACCCCCCACCAACCTGGATGACTCTGTGCCATCTTCCCCCGTTGGGCCCTGTGGGGTCCCAGCTGCCCCTTCTGCTGCCGAGGAGTCCAACTGCAACCTCCGCCTCTTGGACCTCCCCCCGGCAGCTGCGGCCTGGGATGCGGCACCGGACTCCTCACTCCCCGACGAGATGACAACATGGGAGGGGAGCCGGGCCTTGCGTCTCCGGCTGGCGGTGGGATCCCCGCCGCTGTGCTCCACAGCACCTTCTCCGCCCTCTTCATCAGTTGACGCTGCAGACAGGGAGAAACAAAACACACGCATCAGGGCACTGTACAATGGACACATACACACATGACAGTTGCACATGAGTGGCATTGGCAAACCTCAGACATGTCATCACGATCACCAACACACATGTCATTACAACTCGCACACACGAGCCATACCACAGCCATTTCGCAACTGCCAACACCATCCATACACATACAACAGCATGAGCAGACAAAGGTGAGCCAGACATCACATGCAACACATGAAGTGCACCACACATGTACACACACCACCACACTTGCATGCATGTGTACACATCTGCCAAGTGTCGCAGTGTTCAGACGGGCATCCATGTCACATCTGCCCATCAGGCTTCCACTCAAAGCTGTCACATGCATCCATGTTGCATCACTGTTGCACCCTTGTCAAATACACACACATGCACATGTACACAGCGCTGATACATGCAGCTGAAAACAACATACATGCGTGACATCACGGACATGTCTACTCACATACACATTCATACAAACTTGTGTGCCCACACAACTGCATATGGCATGCAAGCCCACACACACAGGCACCATCCATGTCTCACACATTACAGCCCTCGCATGTGTCAGCCCCACGGCCCTGTACACCTGCACCCATACTCGACCCCATACAAACAGATGTGCAACCTGCACACTACTGAACAATCACCACACGCACTGCTCACAATCAGGATGCATGTACACTCACCGCTCGACTCCAGACGGGTCTGCCTCTCAAGGACCTGGACGTGGAGCGCTGGGGATATGCGTTCCAGGACCCTCATCTGTTCTTCCGACAAGTGGCCCCGGCGCCTCTTGGCATCCGCTGCCTTCAAGAGGCGCCGGGCCTTGTTCAGGGTCCTGGACCTGAAGTCCTCCCAGCGCTTCTTGACATGTTGGAAGTCGCGGACTGCCACCCCCTCCGCGTTGATGGCAGTCACGATGTCAGTCCAGATCCGAGTCCGTCCTTCCTTGTCGGCGCGGGAACTACCGAAGAGGGCATCATACTGCCCCAGGACTTGCTCCACCAGGACACCAACTTCGGTGGCACTGAAGCTGGTGCCCCTCTGCCTCTCTGGCCGGGGGTTGTCAGTGGTCACAGATGGAGTTTGCCCCGACATGACAACCCCAGAGGCAGGAGTGGGTGGGCAACTGGGTCCTGGGGCTGGGCTGTGGAGTGATGGAATCCCAGTCGGGAGTCTTTGGTTCCAGCAGGGGTGGTCACACCAACAGCACCCCTGGCTGATGTGCAGGCAGCAAATGGCAGGGCACGTGGGCAGCAGGCAGTCAGGCAGCAGCAGATGGCAGGTGGGAGCGTGCTCGGGGCTCTGGGGGGCAGTAGTTCGGCCTTCTGGGCAGGAGCGTGGTCTTCCGTGTGCTTACGCGTGGCCAGCTTGATACGGAGTGATTTGGCACGTGAAAATTCTGCACGTCAGCGTGTAATTCGAGGAAAGGCCCTTAGCGCGTAAGCGCGTCTGCACGCATACGCATTTTCATTGGACCAAAGGCCCTCAGCGCGTGAGCGCGTCTGTGACGTGACGTGCGAGGGAGTATCCCTCATTGCACGTGATGACAGTACACACGTGGATTCCAACCAATCGCGTGTGAAAGTTCACGGGACCCCGGAACACACGTACCCAGGCCAATGGCGTGTGGAAGTACCCACGCACCCCGAAAAACACGTACCCAGGCCAATGGCGTGTGGAACTACCCGCGCACCCCGAAACACACGTACCCAGGCCAATCGCGTGTGGAACTACCCGCGCACCCCGAAACACACGTACCCAGGCCAATGGCGTGTGGAACTACCCGCGCACCCCGAAACACACGTACCCAGGCCAATCGCGTGTGGAACTACCCGCGCACCCCGAAACACACGTACCCATGCCAATGGCGTGTGGAACTACCCGCGCACCCCGAAACACACGTACCCAGGCCAGGCCCCTCCGATCACACGCGATGACACCCGAATACGGGAAACCAACGAGTCCGCCCACACGGAGGCGTCCCGCGCCCGCGCACAGCATAAAAGTGCGCGCAAACAACAAACGCGTATATACAGCGACGATGAATGCCCCATTTGTTGCTGCACTGATTGTGGGACACCGCAGGAGGAGGAGAATAGCCAGGGCACACATTTTTGCACCACGGACAAGCCTTTTTGGGATGCCTGACGACCAGGTCTACGGCAGGTATAGGTTTCCACCCCATATCATCCTAGACCTGGTCAGGGAGTGGGAAGATGACCTCACATCCCCCACCCTTTGCTCCCAAGCATTGAGCCCCTTGGAGAAGCTGCTCAATGTCTTGCATTTTTTGGCCACTGGGTCATTTCAGCGGACCACTGCCATAGTGGGGGGGGGTCTCACAGGCCACGCAGTCACGCTGCCTACACCAGGTACTGGCAATCATGACAGCGCGCCCCTCAGTCCGCAGGCACATATACATGCCCAGAACACCCGCAGAAAGGCAGGCCGTTGTCCTGGATTTTTTCAGGGTGGCACACTTCCCCAAAGTGCTCGGTGCCATAGATTGCACCCATGTGGCCCTACGTCCA
Source organism: Ambystoma mexicanum (assembly GCF_040938575.1). Lineage (NCBI taxonomy): Eukaryota > Metazoa > Chordata > Amphibia > Caudata > Ambystomatidae > Ambystoma > Ambystoma mexicanum. Next base: position 759,366,320 of record NC_090929.1, on the reverse strand, counting down.
CCTAGGGCCACTGAGCACATCTACCGAAACCGCAAGCACTGGCATTCCATCAATGTACAGGTGGTATGCGATGCAAAGGGAATCATCACCTCTGTCTATGCAAACTACCCTGGCTCCACCCATGACAGTTTCATATACAGAATGTCCGCCCTGAGCCGGGCCCTGGAAGCTGGGCAGCATGGCGACACATGGCTCCTAGGTGAGTACAAATGCCCTTGCACATGCATGCAAGTCACACACAGACAAATATACCAACCCTAATAATCTCAACAATTATCACCTCCCCAGGGGACAGTGCCTACCCTCTGAGCAACCACATGATGACGCCAATCCGGAACCCCACCACACCACCCCAGGTAAGATACAACGCTGCCCATATTGCAACCAGGGCCATAGTGGAGCGCACACTCGGAGTGCTCAAGTCACGTTTCCGCTCCCTTGACCGCTCTGGTGGGCAACTACTCTATGCACCACCAGTTGTGTGCAGGATTATTGTGGCAGCATGTGTCCTGCACAATGTTGCAACACGGCAGGGTGTCCCGGTGGACATGGTGGTGCCCCCACATCCCCAACCACAGGCACAGGCGCTGCCCATGGGAGGGGACAGGGCACGTGGCGAGGTAGCCCGGACCCAGCTTGTGGCCACATTTTTCACCTAAACTCCCACCCCTGCGGAGTGCACACAGGCCTGGCACATACCAGGTGACAATCGATGATGACAAAGTGACAGTCAACTGTCACAACCCTACCACCCTGAGATAGTTGCCATGGAAGTGCCACATCGTCTGCATCCCTAGCTACTTAAACACAAGCTATCCTGTGCAACCAAAATGCACACATATGACATGTGACATGACATGAGCCATACACAAGTATTCAAAGGCACAATGAGGCAGTGGGGGGGGAACAAGGGAACACAGAGAACGGTACTACTAGGCCAGGTGTCATTGAGATTGTGCAAGTGCAGGGGTAGGGGGAAGGGAAAAGTGCAAGGGGAAGGGTGGGGGGGAGTCCAGTACAGGGGAAGTAGGCCAAAAAAATAATACATAGGTCGCCTGGTGGCAACTGCAAAGGTAAGTGCAGACAAGTGCTGTGAAGGGAGGGCTGTAGGGATAGAGAGACAGTCCCGCAGTGCAGGGGTTGCCAGGGTGGCAGTGCAAGTGGACAGTGGCTGGCCCAGGGACCGAGGTTGGTGAGAGTGTCCCAGTTGCAGCTCCTGTGCAGTTCCAGTGAAGAATTCTGCAAGGGAGAGGCAGAGAGTAAGCAGAAGCAAAGAGGAAGGTCTTGAGGTGCTTCCAGAACTGGAGATGGTTCCCCTCAAGTTCAAGTCAGGCAGGAAGTCTGTTCGAGGGGGAGGGCCCTGCTGCGGAGAGAAACCTACCCCCAGCTAGTTGCTCTGAGAAGCGGATGACCTGGACATGCAAGGTGTGCATCACACACACCTGCAAAACAGGCCATGGCCATCACTGTCATGTCAGTCAAACCCTCCCAAACATCAACATGACATGGCAAGCAATACCCATACACCGACCCAGTAACGATAAGGTACACATTGCCATGTCCTAAATGTACAGTGGCATCGGACAATGATGCCTGACCCGGAATCCGATGAAATGACAGACCAACAAAAAGTCCCACCCAAAATACGTCGATTCCAAATGCATTACAACAGTCGTAGACGTAACATCACAATGAATGCCTGTCAATATGCACATTATGCATTGCAAAATCAACACTGCAGCTCATGTGTGCAGTGTCCTACTCCTGCATCACACTGCTCAGCGCACAGCACAGTGAACAGCCATTGCGTGTGATGCACACCCTGAGCATCACATCTAAGTGACAGACTACATCAAACATCAAATTAGGCATGTACTGGAACCATAACCGGTCACAGAACATGTGCTGCCGGGACACAGTGGGCACCAGAAGGCAAACAGTGTACACGTGGATATGCAAGGGGGGGGAGTACATGGAGTGCATCCGAGTGCAAGTGTGTGGTTCTGCAAGGACATGCACTCCACATATGCATGTGCACTCAAGTAACCATCAGTGTTCCCTACACATCACATGTGAACATCCACCATGTGCACACCCCAGCATGTCAAACCACTACTATCCCCTCGCACCTGAAAGGAAAACACAACACATGAAGAGGCATTGATCAGCAGAACACAACATGTACATAGGACAACAACATTACAATGTCAGAGTTCCCATCACACTGCAGGGCAACGCAACTATCAACAACAACCCCCCCCCCCCTCGCAAATGACCATGCCCACTGAACAACTGCACCTGGGTCATGGAGCCTCCAACCCTCATTCCCACCTGGCCACAGGATCACCTTTACCCTTCGTGTCCATCTCCCACCATGTGTGTAAAGAGATGCCTGAACCCTCAGAATCCACACTCATTTCCTAAATCACATAATCCAAGGCATGAAAAGGAACCCAAACACCCTCCAGTAGATGACTTGACGTAGCAGTACGTCTCAAAGGCCAAGTACTACCACAATGATGCAACAACCAAGGTAGCACAGCAAAACAATGTCACGACAGGATGTGAGACATGTGTGGTACATGACATAGGATGATGCACCATGAATGGATGTGTACTGTCACGGGTCCCCTGTACAGGCGCCGGAGTCTCATGAAACAACCACCCACACCATGTCCCGGGGGCCTGCAAGGTCAAACTCACACAGGCCCCTGAGATTCTGGTGGGGAATGAGGTTCAGGGATATGCAGTCGGGACAGGTGTAGACACACTGGATGACTGGAATGCGTGGCAGGTGAGGGGAGTAGGAATGAAACATGAAACCAGGGAATGCACGAAAATGTACAACCTGCATGAACACATGCACAATCCAAACAAACTTGGACATCATTGTCATGGCCTTCTGAAGTCCAGGCTCAGGAGTGGTACGAACCAACCACCCCCTCTAGGGTTTTGGCGCCTGCAAGTTCGGGGCTTACACAGGCATCCGCAACCCCAGTGGGGAAAGAGGGTCAGGGAACATTGCTTGGACAGGCATGGGAAGCATGAACACCGGGTAGAGGGTACAGGTTTCAAAATTGCATAGGATCACGGGTGATTAGGGTAAAAAACATACCAAATAGGACCACACATACATCCATGCATCAGTACACTCCCCAGCAAGCCTATGCAGGGCAGTTTGTAAGAAAATACAACAAGACACTTAGCTCTGGTTTTGAGTGCTGGCCTCCTGCCTGCGCACTCTCAGGTCCGGTTACAGGAGCACTGCAATGCTGCAAAGAGAGACACAGTCAGCAACCTGTACGTGCCAATTACACAAAAACACAACACAAAACATGCCCCATAACAACTTACAACTCTACAAACAGACAATCTGTGCTCCATGCTTCGTACCCATATATAACATCACCCCTGTGACGGGTCATTCACAGTCAATGCAGTAAGTCAGCCGCTGGTGGGTGCTTGGCAAATGGAACACCAATGTGTCACAATTCACACAACATGCAAGGTTCCCTGGGTAAGCAGACAGACCCATATGGCAAGCCATGTCTACAGAGCAAGTTGCGTACCACCATGACCAAAACAAAGTTGCCAGTGCATTTATCATGAAGTACGTGGAATAGACATGCACTGCACCCGAGTATGTCCCTTGCTGTATGTCCCTGTGAGCTGCCCCTTTCCATGTCTTGGAAGGCTACATGGTTGATACAAGTGCCTCAATGAACCTTGGTGTACCGCAGGCTATGTGCCACTGCCCCCGCATGTGTCCCAGACAACCCTACTATCAACAGCCATCAGTCCACAAACACATCTGAGCTGCATTGTGTGCTTCAACACCAATATTTGTCTAAGCTCACCCTCAGTGCTGTGACTAAGCCTGCACGTGCAACTCGCCTGGTGCAAGCTTTGCTGTCTCGTGGCCCCCCTGTGATGCTCACCTTGCCTGGAGTTCCTTGGAACATGTCAGCAGTTCTAGGATGTGGGTCTGCAATCACTGTGGCTCTGCTTGTGCACACATGTGCATGTGGGCACCAACAAACGGGTCAGGAATTACGTCGTCCAATGGGCCATGTCTGCTGGCAAAGGTGCTCTGGTGCCTCATCCCCCTGCAGAAAGTGCATGAAACACATGATTAATGCATCAAAGTGATCTGTGTGTGTCTCATCAGGCATCTCATTACTTGACCATGTCAGAGAGTCACATCACAAATCACACCATCAGTCCGTCTTTCACCTCCAAAGTGTGGAACACTATCTACAGCATGATTTGCAACAAGCACGTGTACAGGAAAGATATGAAACATAATACACAATGCATAGCAATCAATGTCCACATTAATCATGACACGCCCCATCTAGCAAAAGCTGAACAGTGGACAATTACACCTAAATCATCCCCACTAGGGGTGTCAACACAAGTCAAAAAGCACCAGACATGCCACAGATATGACAGTCCAAAGCCCTTGTGTAAAATTCTGTTACACCGAACCATCCTTGCGAGCCCATGGATAAGGGAGGCAGGAGTGGCATATGTGAGTCAAGGAACCCAAGCAGCAAACACATACACAAGACAACCATGAAGGGCCCAGCTGGAACAGACAGTGGATGCCTTCAAAAACCACAAGGCACCGCACTGTCACATGTAAGCACAATAGACTACAAATTTTAAACTAACTCAACTATTAACTAATTACACTAACTATGGAAAACCTACATTACCTATTTAAACTAACTATCAAACAGAAACTTAACTAACTAAACTAAAAGAAAAATCAAAAATGGCCACTTACGACCCGGGGGGGAGGGGAGGCACCCAGGAGGGGGAGGTGCAGGGTGCTGCTCAACATCCACATGCGATGATGCTGAGCCAAAAAGAAATACCTCCATGGGCTCAACGCCTTCACAGCACGACCTATGTGGGAGATAGATGGTCGTCCGAGTCTGGCTCATCCTGGTAAGGAGGACGTGGCACAGTAGCCTGGCCACGCCTAGCCGCAGCTTGCCCCTCGTCGGCAGCAAGTCTGCCGGACAGGTGAGCCTGGTTCTGTGTGGCGATGTTACATAGGTCTGCATGCAGGACCTCACGTGATACACGTGCTTCCTCTTGCAAGGTAGCACGTGTAACACGGAGTTCCTCCTGCAAGGCCTGGCTGGACAACCGCTGCACCTCCCGGCAAGCCTGTAGCTCAGCCGAGATGGTGCGCTCAAGCTGTGCAAACCTCTCCTCTGCCCGCTGCCTCTGGGACATCATAAGGACACCCAGAGTGGATCTGAGGGAGGCATACTCCTCCCTCAGGGCATCCATGTGCGCCTCTGCGTGAGCAGCAATTGCTTGACGCAGAGACGACATTTCAGCCTGGCGTGCCCTGTCTGAGGCCGCCATGCCCAGCCTGAGTGAGCGGGCCGTGGACCGTGCCGCCTGCTGCTGGAGAAGCACCTGCCTAGCAGGGGGGAGCACAGATCGGGCCACACGCTCCATGCTGTCAGCGATGTTCTCCATTGCTGCCCCCTGCCGTTCTGAATTGGCAGTCATGTCTTGCTCCCACTCAGTATACAGCGGTTGCGCGCGGCGACCGCGTTGCCGGGCTTGACCCCTGCGGGACCCAAGGACCGGGGGTCCTCGCTGTGTTGGCACCGCCTGCGGCTGCACGACTACATGCCCCCGTCGACGTGATGTCCCAGGCACATCAGTGACTGGTGTGGAGGGTGACCCTGCGTCCCGATCCACCACGGGCGGAGGAACCAAGACTGTCTGATCCCTCAGTGCAGGGGTCGCAGACAGAGGAGTGTCCACATCAGAATCACTCACCCCTGACACATGGACTTGATGCTCATCCAACTCAACATGGACGTCAGAGTCGTCATCAAGGCTGGACTCATAGGCAGCCAGAGACAGGATGGACTGCAGCACTTGGGGGTTTTCGTGGCCTACCACCCCACGACCCCCACTAGTGCCGGGTTGATGTGGTCTTACCAACCCTGTGTCTGGCATGACAACACCATCCTCTGCATCCATTGCGTCATCACCTGAAAAATAGAGAGGAAAAGGTCAGTACACATGTCAGAAGCACACAACACACACACACACACCGACAGCAAAGGCATCCGGCAGACATGTGACACACAACATATGACCTTGCATGCATGCTGGGTCTACTTAGAATAGCTTCTGTGATCAGACCTGTCGAAAGGTGGCAGTTTGCATGGAAGTGGGTCTATGCAGTGCAGAAAATGTGTACGCCACTCACTACCTACATGTACAAGCACTCCATGGTGTGTGCCAGGAAATGTGAAGGCAGTGCAATGTCAAAATCAGACATCACGTGCATTGTGTATTCAATGTGTACCATGTCTAGAAGGCAAGCACCCCTCCACCCCAGTACCAAAGCAGGGATGCCTAGCATGGTATCAAAAGGCTGACCATACACCTGTGTATTGACAAGCAGTGTTGACTGGCATCAACAGCTTAATGTGATTGAAATGACAACACTGCAAATGATGCTGGGACAGTGGGCAGGACACATGATGGAAGATCCAGAGGCCGGCCACGTGTGAAGAAGACACAACAAGAGTTGGACAGAGTCATTGGCCATTGAACAGGCTGAGGCCTGTGAGCCACACAGATTGTCAGAGCCTAAACATGTGTGCAACGCAGGACTGAGCCACAGTTGACATGGGGAGGCCGATAATATGGCAGGCAATGTATGTAACCAAGGACTCATATTACAGTGATCATCCAGTCAAGGACACATAGGGGCATGTGTGCAATGCACATGGAGCATGAATGGGCACTCATGTCCCTGCGGGACATCTGACCCATGCACAGTACAAGTGGGATGCCCTGCATCGAGTACTAAGGCTGTACCACACGGCATATGTCTGGCACTTTCTAAGCTGGAAGTTAGCATCTACACAGGACACATGAACATGAAACTACACATTGGCAAGAATGTAGCAGACCAGTGCAAAGGTGGAACTGGGGTGCAGAGTGGCAGAGGAGGGGCAAGGGAGCATGGCCACATGGAGTCCCGCATGCAGGCAGAGGAGACATGCATGACGGTGGGATTGCATTACTTACACATCAGAACCATGTACACGTCACATGTAGCAGCAATCATGCACAACACATCCCACAAGTGAAACACACACGTCCTCAACAACTACGCATCAACACTCACTGGACTGGGCATCAAAGTCCAGCATCTCTCCCACACCTTCGACCAATTCTGGTGGTATGAACTCCGCAACGAGAGCCTCATGCGGAGTGAGTTCTTCCTCCTCTGGTGCAGGCCCACCGCCAGTCACCAGAGTCAAGTTGTAATTTGAGGCACGCTTGGCCTTAGTGCTGCGCTTGATGTCATTCCAGCGCTTTTTGCACTCCTGCGCCGTGCGCACCTCATGGCCGAATGAACTGACATGTTCCGCCACATGCTTCCAGTGGGTGTCACGTTGGGCAGCCGTAGTCTGACTATTGGCACCCACTAGCATGTCACGGCTGTGTCCCCGCACGTAGTCCACGAGGAAGTCCAGTTCCTGCTTACAGAAAGGCTTCTTCCTCGACGTGCAGGAGGTCGTGGCTGTGTGTGGGGTCCCAGCCTGTGCTGCAGATGCAACCTTCCTCCTCTTGGACTGTGGCGCAGACCCTGGCTGGCTAATGCCGCCCCAACCAGTATGGCCAGTGGGTTGGGTGGATTGAGCCGAGGGAGTGGCAGGTGGAGGGATGACCAAAGGCCTGACTTGTGTCAGTGGCAGCTGGGTGCCCACTAATGGACCCTGCGCAGCAACATCAGCTGTGGCAGGGTCATTGACCGCAACGGTCCTGGTTGGCAGACTCACAACCGGGGTGCTGTTGGGTGCATCTGCCCCTGCACTTGCCAACACCCGGCTGTTCGGGGCAGCAGATGACATGACTGCCCCAGGGACACGTGTCTTGGTCTGAGCAGCCCGGCCTGCCCCAATGGTTTCCCCCCTGGCCTGTTGGAGATCTACCAAGGGCTCTTCAAGTGCCAACGCAGCCTGCTCTGGCAGACCCTGAGCCTGGGTGGCGGTGTCCACAGCTGCACCTGCAGCTACCGCTACCCTTGGGCCCGTGGCAGTCGATGAAACGGACTGCCGGGTCATACGGGTGCCAGTGCCAGATGCAGGAGCTGCATCCCCCTGAACCACAGGGGGTGGTGGCATGGCTGCACCAACACATGGCACAACATTGTGCTCAAGTGGCGCACCCCTGCCTCTTCCCCCTCTGTGGCTGCCCTGGACACCCTGGAGTCCCCCTACTCCCTGGTCACCACAGCCACGTCCCCGACCACGCCCGCCACGAGGAGGACGCCCAGCTGAGGCGCCCCTCACCTTTGGTAGCCTCCCTACCATGGCACAGATGTAATAGTGCTGGCACAGATGGAGTGGTGCCAATGGGAGGTGTACAGCACAATTGACCTGGGCAATTGGGGTGAAGGGGGTGGGAAGCAAGATGTTAACAGCCCCCCTGCACCTGCAAGGCTGTATGTGACCCCGGTGATGTGTTGACGGGTCACGCAACGCTCAGGCACCCCAAAACTGCTGTAAAACCGTGCACGCAACCCTGCAGCCTACGTGCGTGGATTAAACCTCCCGCAGTACGCGGTGGCACCCAGTAACACGTATAACGCGTACGCGTGGGACACGCAGGCTACGATGACATCGAAAATGGGTGCGATACACAGGGGCACCCGCAGTGGGAAAAGGAGCGTTTGCGACTCACCGTCTGACTAGCGCGATGCAGAAAAACACGCGTAGCCAATACCCCCGCCAAAAGAAGAGATACGTCCTTGAGAGCTGTGAAGTAGATGGCGCGCGAAACAACTGGAAGCAGCAACACACGTCGGTCTCCACGAAAGGCACGTACAGCGAACTGCTGGGCCCGCTCACCTTTAACCCGTGCTGAGGGAAATGCACGCGCGCGTCACGTCACATGCGGACGTGCACTTTTTCACGTTTGATTACGCGCATTACACGCGGACGTGCAGTTTTTCACGCGCGCACGCTTATGCATGGGCCCTTTCCTCCTATTACACGCGGACGTGCAGTTTTTCACGCGCGCTTACGCGCATTACACGCAGCGTGCAGATTTTTCACGTGCCTAATCACTCCGTATGAAGCTGGCCACGCGAAAACACACGGAAGAACACGCTCCTGCACAAAAGGCCAATTCACTGGCCCCCAGTGCCCCAAGCAGCCTCCCACATGCCATCTGCTGCTGCCTGCCTGCCTGCCTGCCTGCTGCCACCGTGCCCTGCCATTTGGTGCCTGCACATCAGCCATCTGCAGGGGTCCAGTTGCTGTGTCCACCCCTGCTGGTACAGAAGAGTCCCGACTCAAATGACATCGCTCCACAGCCCAGCCCCAGGACCCAGTTGGTCACCCACTCCTGCCCCTGGGGTTGTCATGTCGAGCACATCCACATCTGACACCAGTGGCAACCCCCGGCCAGAGGGGCAGAGGGGCACCAGCTTCACTGCCACCGAAGTTGGTGTCCTGGTGGAGCATGTCCTGGGGCAGTATGATGCCCTCTTCGGATCGTCCCGCGCCAACAGGGAAGGACGGGAGAGGACGCGGAGGGGGTGGCAACCCGCACCATCCAGAAGGTCAAGAAGCGCTGGGAGGACTTGAGGTCCAGGACCCTCATGAAGGCCCGGCGCCTTGTGGAGGGGGGCCGGGGCCGCATGAGTTCCATCCAGTTGAGGGTCCTGGAACGCGCACACCCAGCGCTCCACAGCCAGGTCCTTGAGAGGGAGACCCGTCTGGAGTTGAGCGGTAAGTGGCCAAGCATTGCTGTGTGAGACAGGGCATGTTGCAGTGTGCTGGTTGTCTGATACTTGCCTGCATGTGTGACATAGGCCATGTACGCATGTATGTGTGCAGGGACATCATGGTAATGCATGTGCGAACTGTAATGTGTGAACCGCATGGTTGTTGCATGTGTTTGAATGTGACATGGGGAGCCCTGTGCAGATTGCACACATGACAGCATGGAAGTCTCTGTTCCTGGACATGGGTGGGGGCCTGGTGGAGGCTGCCCCTGGTGGCTGGGGGGTGGGGGTGCTGGGAGACATGGGTGGGGGCCTGGTGGAGGGTGCCCCTGGTGGCTGGGGGGTGGGGGTGGTGGGAGACATGGGTGGGGGCCTGGTGGAGGCTGCCCCTGGTGGCTGGGGGGTGGGGGTGCTGGGAGACATGGGTGGGGGCCTGGTGGAGGCTGCCCCTGGTGGCTGGGGGGGTGGGGGTGCTGGGAGACATGAGTCGGACATGGGTGGGGGCCTGGTGGAGGCTGCCCCTGGTGGCTGGGGGGTGGGGGTGCTGGGAGACATGGGTGGGGGCCTGGTGGAGGGTGCCCCTGGTGGCTGGGGGGTGGGGGTGCTGGGAGACATGGGTGGGGGCCTGGTGGAGGCTGCCCCTGGTGGCTGGGGGGTGGGGGTGCTGGGAGACATGGGTGGGGGCCTGGTGGAGGCTGCCCCTGGTGGCTGGGGGGGTGGGGGTGCTGGGAGACATGAGTCGGACATGGGTGTGGGCCTGGTGGAGGCTGCCCCTGGTGGCTGGGGGGTGGGGGTGCTGGGAGACATGGGTGGGGGCCTGGTGGAGGGTGCCCCTGGTGGCTGGGCGGTGGGGGTGGTGGGAGACATGGGTGGGGGCCTGGTGGAGGCTGCCCCTGGTGGCTGGGGGGGTGGGGGTGCTGGGAGACATGAGTCGGACATGGGTGGGGGCCTGGTGGAGGGTGCCCCTGGTGGCTGGGGGGTGGGGGTGCTGGGAGACATGGGTGGGGGCCTGGTGGAGGCTGCCCCTGGTGGCTGGGGGGGTGGGGGTGCTGGGAGACATGAGTCGGACATGGGTGGGGGCCTGGTGGAGGCTGCCCCTGGTGGCTGGGGGGTGGGGGTGCTGGGAGACATGGGTGGGGGCCTGGTGGAGGCTGCCCCTGGTGGCTGGGGGGGTGGGGGTGCTGGGAGACATGAGTCGGACATGGGTGGGTGCCTGGTGGAGGGTGCCCCTGGTGGCTGGGGGGGTGGGGGTGCTGGGAGACATGAGTCGGACATGGGTGGGGGCCTGGTGGAGGCTGCCCCTGGTGGCTGGGGGGTGGGGGTGCTGGGAGACATGGGTGGGGGCCTGGTGGAGGCTGCCCCTGGTGGCTGGGGGGTGGGGGTGCTGGGAGACATGGGTGGGGGCCTGGTGGAGGCTGCCCCTGGTGGCTGGGGGGGTGGGGGTGCTGGGAGACATGAGTCGGACATGGGTGGGGGCCTGGTGGAGGCTGCCCCTGGTGGCTGGGGGGTGGGGGTGCTGGGAGACATGGGTGGGGGCCTGGTGGAGGCTGCCCCTGGTGGCTGGGGGGGTGGTGGTGCTGGGAGACATGAGTCGGACATGGGTGGGGGCCTGGTGGAGGGTGCCCCTGGTGGCTGGGGGGGTGGGGGTGCTGGGAGACATGAGTCGGACATGGGTGGGGGCCTGGTGGAGGCTGCCCCTGGTGGCTGGGGGGTGGGGGTGCTGGGAGACATGGGTGGGGGCCTGGTGGAGGGTGCCCCTGGTGGCTGGGCGGTGGGAGTGCTGGGAGACATGGGTGGGGGCCTGGTGGAGGCTGCCCCTGGTGGCTGGGGGGGTGGGGGTGCTGGGAGACATGAGTCGGACATGGGTGGGGGCCTGGTGGAGGCTGCCCCTGGTGGCTGGGGGGTGGGGGTGCTGGGAGACATGGGTGGGGGCCTGGTGGAGGCTGCCCCTGGTGGCTGGGGGGGTGGGGGTGCTGGGAGACATGAGTCGGACATGGGTGGGTGCCTGGTGGAGGGTGCCCCTGGTGGCTGGGGGGGTGGGGGTGCTGGGAGACATGAGTCGGACATGGGTGGGGGCCTGGTGGAGGCTGCCCCTGGTGGCTGGGGGGTGGGTGTGCTGGGAGACATGGGTGGGGGCCTGGTGGAGGCTGCCCCTGGTGGCTGGGGGGTGGGGGTGCTGGGAGACATGGGTGGGGGCCTGGTGGAGGCTGCCCCTGGTGGCTGGGGGGGTGGGGGTGCTGGGAGACATGAGTCGGACATGGGTGGGGGCCTGGTGGAGGCTGCCCCTGGTGGCTGGGGGGTGGGGGTGCTGGGAGACATGGGTGGGGGCCTGGTGGAGGCTGCCCCTGGTGGCTGGGGGGGTGGGGGTGCTGGGAGACATGAGTCGGACATGGGTGGGGGCCTGGTGGAGGCTGCCCCTGGTGGCTGGGGGGGTGGGGGTGCTGGGAGACATGATTCGGACATGGGTGGGGGCCTGGTGGAGGGTGCCCCTGGTGGCTGGGGGGGTGGAGGTGCTGGGAGACATGAGTCGGACATGGGTGGGGGCCTGGTGGAGGCTGCCCCTGGTGGCTGGGGGGTGGGGGTGCTGGGAGACATGGGTGGGGGCCTGGTGGAGGGTGCCCCTGGTGGCTGGGGGGTGGGGGTGCTGGGAGACATGGGTGGGGGCCTGGTGGAGGCTGCCCCTGGTGGCTGGTGGGTGGGGGTGGTGGGAGACATGGGTGGGGGCCTGGTGGAGGCTGCCCCTGGTGGCTGGGGGGTGGGGGTGCTGGGAGACATGGGTGGGGGGCCTGGTGGAGGCTGCCCCTGGTGGCTGGGGGGGTGGGGGTGCTGGGAGACATGAGTCGGACATGGGTGGGGGCCTGGTGGAGGGTGCCCCTGGTGGCTGGGGGGGTGCGGGTGCTGGGAGACATGAGTCGGACATGGGTGGGGGCCTGGTGGAGGCTGCCCCTGGTGGCTGGGGGGTGGGGGTGCTGGGAGACATGGGTGGGGGCCTGGTGGAGGGTGCCCCTGGTGGCTGGGGGGTGGGGGTGCTGGGAGACATGGGTGGGGGCCTGGTGGAGGCTGCCCCTGGTGGCTGGTGGGTGGGGGTGGTGGGAGACATGGGTGGGGGCCTGGTGGAGGCTGCCCCTGGTGGCTGGGGGGTGGGGGTGCTGGGAGACATGGGTGGGGGCCTGGTGGAGGCTGCCCCTGCACTGCTGGGGGGTGGGGGTGCTGGGAGACATGGGTGGGGGCCTGGTGGAGGCTGCCCCTGGTGGCTGGTGGGTGGGGGTGCTGGGAGACATCGGTGGGGGCCTGGTGGAGGGTGCCCCTGGTGGCTGGGGGGTGGGGGTGCTGGGAGACATGGGTGGGGGCCTGGTGGAGGGTGCCCCTGGTGGCTGGGGGGTGGGGGTGCTGGGAGACATGGGTGGGGGCCTGGTGGAGGCTGCCCCTGGTGGCTGGGGGGGTGGGGGTGCTGGGAGACATGAGTCGGACATGGGTGGGGGCCTGGTGGAGGCTGCCCCTGGTGGCTGGGGGGTGGGGGTGCTGGGAGACATGGGTGGGGGCCTGGTGGAGGCTGCCCCTGGTGGCTGGGGGGTGGGGGTGCTTGGAGACATGAGTCGGACATGGGTGGGGGCCTGGTGGAGGCTGCCCCTGGTGGCTGGGGGGTGGGGGTGCTGGGAGACATGGGTGGGGGCCTGGTGGAGGCTGCCCCTGGTGGCTGGTGGGTGGGGGTTCTGGGAGACATGGGTGGGGGCCTGGTGGAGGGTGCCCCTGGTGGCTGGGGGGTGGGGGTGCTGGGAGACATGGGTGGGGGCCTGCTGGCAGGTGCCCCACAGTGCTGGGGGGTGGGGGTGCAAGGGGACATGTGGCTTGGCTGGGGGGCATGGCCATGGTGGATGGGCTGCCTGTGGGACATGACATGGGGTGCAGGGTAGTCCCCTGTGGTGTGGGATGCCTGCAGAGGTCGTGGAGGGGGTAGAGGGGAGACCTGGGAGGACCCACACTGCCAATTCACGTCTTGAACTTCCCGCACACCCACCACCCGCGCACCCCTGAAATCCACGTACCCAGGCCAATCGCGTGTAGACTTTCTCGCGCACCCCTGAAATCCACGTACCCAGGCCAATCGCGTGTAGACTTTCTCGCGCACCCCTGAAATCCACGTACCCAGGCCAATCGCGTGTAGACTTTCTCGCGCACCCCTGAAATCCACGTACCCAGGCCAATCGCGTGTAGACTTTCTCGCGCACCCCTGAAATCCACGTACCCAGGCCAATCGCGTGTAGTCTTTCTCGCGCACCCCTGAAATCCACGTACCCAGGCCAATCGCGTGTAGACTTTCTCGCGCACCCCTGAAATCCACGTACCCAGGCCAATCGTGTGTAGTTTTTCTCGCGCACCCCTGAAATCCACGTACCCAGGCCAATCGCGTGTAGACTTTCTCGCGCACCCCTGAAATCCACGTACCCAGGCCAATCGCGTGTAGACTTTCTCGCGCACCCCTGAAATCCACGTACCCAGGCCAATCGCGTGTAGTTTTTCTCGCGCACCCCTGAAATCCACGTACCCAGGCCTATCGCGTGTAGACTTTCTCGCGCACCCCTGAAATCCACGTACCCAGGCCAATCGCGTGTAGACTTTCTCGCGCACCCCTGAAATCCACGTACCCAGGCCAATCGCGTGTAGTCTTTCTCGCGCACCCCTGAAATCCACGTACCCAGGCCAATCGTGTGTAGACTTTCTCGCGCACCCCTGAAATCCACGTACCCAGGCCAATCGCGTGTAGTTTTTCTCGCGCACCCCTGAAATCCACGTACCCAGGCCATTCGCGTGTAGACTTTCTCACGCACCCCTGAAATCCACGTACCCAGGCCAATCGCGTGTAGACTTTCTCGCGCACCCCTGAAATCCACGTACCCAGGCCAATCGCGTGTAGTTTTTCTCGCGCACCCCTGAAATCCACGTACCCAGGCCTATCGCGTGTAGACTTTCTCGCGCACCCCTGAAATCCACGTACCCAGGCCAATCGCGTGTAGACTTTCTCGCGCACCCCTGAAATCCACGTACCCAGGCCAATCGCGTGTAGTCTTTCTCGCGCACCCCTGAAATCCACGTACCCAGGCCAATCGTGTGTAGACTTTCTCGCGCACCCCTGAAATCCACGTACCCAGGCCAATCGCGTGTAGTTTTTCTCGCGCACCCCTGAAATCCACGTACCCAGGCCTATCGCGTGTAGACTTTCTTGCGCACCCCTGAAATCCACGTACCCAGGCCAATCGCGTGTAGACTTTCTCGCGCACCCCTGAAATCCACGTACCCAGGCCAATCGCGTGTAGTCTTTCTCGCGCACCCCTGAAATCCACGTACCCAGGCCAATCGCGTGTAGACTTTCTCGCGCACCCCTGAAATCCACGTACCCAGGCCAATCGTGTGTAGACTTTCTCGCGCACCCCTGAAATCCACGTACCCAGGCCAATCGCGTGTAGACTTTCTCACGCACCCCTGAAATACACGTACCCAGCCCAGCCGCGTATGGAAACACCCGCACACCCCTGGAATACACGCTCCCAGCTCTGCGTTTGCTGCTGCCCTTTGCGCTGGGTTGGGGATTTTGATGGCTTTTCCCTGCGCGAGAGGCGTTCTTGGAGGCGTAACTGGCGCTGCTGCAGGGTCGCTGCGCAACTGTGCGCCACGGCTGGTTTTGGTGGCTGGAATCCATGAATACGCTGTGCGCGGAAATGGATTTTAGCGCACGCGGCTGGCGCAGGGATTCGCACGCGCACACTGTGCGCCAGCCGCGTGCGCCACTTGTGCGCTGAATTCTATGAATCGGCCCCCAAATGTGCTTGGGCATGCTGACACTGGTCCTAACCAAGGAAATAAATGTGACTGGAAATTCTGATGCTGTAAACAAACTATCAGATGTTATGAAAAACAAAATTGTCACTGACAGAATTGACACTAATATAAAAAATATTGAGCTAGGGATGCTCGATATCTTTGATTTATTTAAGAACCCTGATGCTCCGATGAGAATAATGATACCTTCTAGAGATGGGAATGGGGTTCAGAAGACCTATGGGGATACTGAAAGTATCATAAAGGTGAACCAAACACATGTGGGGTCTACGGGCTTTGTACAAGATGGTCTGAATGAAAAGAGATATACTGATGGTTCAAATATAGCAGTCATAGACAAAGCACAGGCACATGTGGGGTCTACGGGCTTTGTACAAGATGGTCTGAATGAAAAGAGATATACTGACGGTTCAAATATAGCAGTCATAGATAAAGCACAGGCATGTATGATTAATGAGGTTCAAGCTAATATCGATTCTTTGCTTAGTATCCCTGACCGCACTGAAATGCCTATTTTACCTCAAATGACTGCAAACAAAGATCATTCATCACTCAAAAAGGATGTTTCTTGTGATAGAGACCGACCTTTGACTGACGAACATGTATGAGCACTAATAAAGGACATACTGATGTATAAGTCAGGTAGGATGCCTGTCACAGAAACTGCAATCACTGAAAACATCATACCGAATGACAAAAGTCACTGTGATCCTGGCAAAAGCTCAGGCTCAAATTTAAAAAACGATCCCAGAGTCCACTTCGTTGATGATGTAAGGGACCACAAGGTACCTCAAGATACCTCGCATGTCCATAGATCTCAAGTGCCTGCATATGAGAGCTATGTGAAAGGGAAAAATCAGTTCAGTAATCCCAATGAAAAACTCTGCAGGCCTCACTGGCCTAATGAACCAAGCTTGATCTTATATTATGTGTTGAGGATGGATATTCCCCAATCCTTAACAGATCATACATTCTGAGTCTATTTTGCGATATACCGGAGCTAGCCCTGATTTCATCCTGTGACATCCAATTAGTGAATTATATCCACCCATTTAGGATGGACTTTGTTAGACTAGTGATTGCTTCTCCAATTGTGCGCGCCATGATTCTTAAGGAAGCAGGGGCTCTGCAGAAGAGGGGTTTTGATACGTATGAGTATGTGGATTATTGTGAGAATGTTTCAATGAGAAATGAGGATAATTTATCCCAAAATAATAGTCTAAGAGAGAATCAACAGGATATGAATCAAGCAGGTGGGGAGAACCTAACCTTGAGTGAAATGAAAGAATGGAGATCAATGGCGGTTTCACACAGGGAATCTCTGGAGCAACTAAAAGGTATGGGTAAATCCCTTTAGCGCTGACAACTCTTTTAAATTGGTGTCATGGAATTCTAGAGGACATATGCATTTGGTCCAAAACAAAATTGTCTGTGAGTCCTTAGAGAAATTCAATTTTGTTTTATTACAGGAAACCTGGGCTGTGGACCGCTGTTATGGAACGGCTTTGTTGTTCTTTGTTTGCATGGTACGAAAGGACTAAGGGGGCGTCCCAAGGGTGGCTTGGCACTTGCTTATCGAAACAACCAAGATATATCACTGATAAACGAGTTACACTTGCATGCGTCCTGTATCGCTGCTACCTTCAGTATTGCATCCGTGAAGGATACCATCTACTTGATGATTATCAATGTCTATTGGAACGATGCAGATAATGATGTTGGTATGCTTGAAAAACTGCTTTGCGATTTGAATACAGCGCTAGAAGAATGGTTATTATCCACTCCAGAGGGTTTAATAATCTTGGCAGGTGATATGAATGCGGACTGTACCCTAACAAGTAGCGAGAGTGCATGGAGTCTAAGTGGACCTGGTAATAAAGGTACGCGAATAGAAAATAAACTGCACAGAGGGGCTGTATGGTGCAATTTTGCAAAATCTTGAGGCTTTATACGGTTATACAATGATAAACCTACCAGGAAAGCTCGAGGTATATCTTCTACAATTGATTATATTTTTTCAAGTGAACACCTAATTGGAAATGAGGCAAATATGCTTGTGGAAGATAAGTCTGCAAGCGATCATGCTATGTTATCCATGAACATGAATGTAAGGAAACAAAACAATTCTAACAATGAATATTGTGCTCAAACGGTGGTAAATACTAGGGGTTCCAGAATAAAGTGGAATGGTATAAAAACATCTAAATTTAATAAACTAATGCTGCTTGATTTTGAGAATACTGCTTTAGAGGAGAAAAAGAATATATATTCGGTTGACACATTTGGTGAGTTACTGGGGTCAACGCTAGCAAAGATTGAGCATCCACGATCAGGGGGAGCCTCTCATAAAAAAAGTCATAAACATGCATTTGATCTTGAAATTAAGCTGCAAAGAGCAAGGCTAAATAGGGACCTGCGTACCTTAAAAAAACAGATGATGCCTGAAGCTGAACTTAAGGAACAGTGCAGAGTGAGGCGACAGGCGTACAGAAATTGGAGGATCCATCATCATTCCTGTCTATTACAGAAGGATAGTGAAACAATGCTTAAAGCCATGAGGGAATCCAACTCAAGAAATTATTGGGCTCTGATCAACAGTACGGAGATTGCACAAATTCAATTAAATGCAAATCCAATTACTAAAAAGGTATGGTACGAATACTTTGAGAAATGATATGCACGCTCCAGTAGTGACGACTTTGTGATAGGACAGATACACTATAATTGGATTCTTGATGTATCTGTGGAAAAAATAGTATCTATAATCAAGAAAATGAAAGCCTCCTGTACTCCGGGACCCAATAATTTATCTATGGCTTTGATTAAGGAAAATGAACTTCTGTGGGCAAAAATATTACATTTGATTTTTAAAGATGTAATTGAGCTTCAAACCATGCCAGAATCGTGGAAAGTTTCATATGTAATACTGATATTTAAAAAAGGCAATCGGCAGAATCCGAAAAATTATAGACCGATATCCTTGTTAAATATTGAGACAAAGATATTTTCTGCTATAATCCTAGAAAACCTGTTGAAATGGATAGAAGATACAGATATTCTCGATGTCCGCCAGATTGGATTTCGGAAAGGCCTGGGTACTGATGCCGGGAGTCTATTAGTTACCATTCTGCAGAATCAAACATCCAAAATGGGGAATGTACCGATTTATGCTGCGTCTATGGATCTCTCGGCAGCTTTTGATATGGTAGACAGGCCGATTTTATAGCAAAGACTCGTAACACTAAATATAGATGGGGGGCTACTCTCTATGCTTATTCATTTGTACTCAAACACTACTTTAAAGGTTCGACTTAACTCAGAAAGCTTGATGTCTAAGGATATCTTTTCTAGGAATGGGTTGAAACAGGGCTGCGCATTGGCAGCAATCTTATTTAACTTGTATGTTTCTGGAGCAAATGCTAGATTGCACTCCTCTGGCTTAATAGCTCCTAAGGTGGGAGGAATTGCGATCAAGTGGATGGCCTATGCGGATGTCTTTATGCTCTTTGACAAAACTAAAATCGGTCTGCAAAGGCTTATAGATGCTTTTGCCAGTTTTGTCAGAGATCCGAAACTGAAAATTAATCCTCAGAAAACAGTTGTGATTAATCTGGGTGATAGTAACAAGAAATGTGTTAATCCTGTATGGTTTGTAGAAGGCACAGCTATTCGATTACAGAAAGCATTTAAGTATTTAGGCTATTCTTTTGCAAGCAATATGTCCTATAGTTTTGTAAGGAAATGTCTGGAATTAAAGCCATTAATGCTGCTAAACAAATGAGAGTGATCGAAAGTAAATATGGTAAATTCTCAATGGGTGCGTGTAGGGACTTCTACCTAATGAAGGTGATTCCAAGATTGACATTAGGCCTGGAATTCTATCCTGAGAAAGAAGTACTGCAGCTAAAAACTATTGAATCTAAAATTTGGAAAAAGTTATTATTTTTTCTGCCAAAATGTATACCGTTTGAATTAATAAGATATGAGTTTGGCATGAACTCCTTAAAATGCTGTATGGACTGCAAAAAAGCTGTGTTATATAGAAAGTGTGTCCTAGATAAGCATAATTCCCTGTATCAAGTATGTTGTAATGACACTGGGAAATATGTGCTGAATCTGAAAATGGAGGTGGAAAACACCTAAAGCAATATTGGGGTCTCAATGAAATGCCTTCTAGAGAGACCTGCCAAAACCAAAACGATGATTTTAGCATTTGTCTGGGCCGCGAATAACTCGGTAATAATGAATTAAAAACTGTATGCTCAAGTCTTATCAGTATGGAAATGGTTCCCGGAACCAGAACAATATCTCACAAAATGTCCTTCACGGAAATTGCGTCATAGTATTAGGAGATTCCGCTTTAATGTGATGAATACTAATGAAATTGGAGTTATAAGGAAGTTGATTCTCGCGACTATGAAGGTTTGTAGATTCTGCAGGAATGAGGATTTCTCAGAAAGTTTGTCCCATTTGTTATTGGGTTGCCCGATGTTGATGAAAGAAAGACTTGCTTACTTTTAGGACTTTGTATATGACACTTCCTATGTATTAAGAGAGCAATTACGGTATGAAATGCTTCACGGGCATAATATCATACTGAAAATAAGGTTTGTAGCGTTTTTGACTAAGGTCTGTAAAGTGACATAAAAAGAGCTTTGAGAGTTGAGAAATGAAATGATTGCATTTAGATATGAAAATTCTGGGTGACATAAAAAGAGTTATGAAAATTGAGTAAGTGTATATCAGTGGCTGAAACTTAAATTTAACAAATTTAAATTGTAATAGAGGAATTCAAGAATTGTCTGTGAGATATTTTTATGTCAAACCTGGTTTCTGTGTTTAAAACGGTTTTTACTATGTATGGATATAATGATCATTTTTATTATGTTTCTGTAAAATGATAATGTATTTTAATGTTATATGGTTTGATATTGAAAATTTGTAAAGGTTTGTTTAAACCAATATACAATAAAGGAAAAAAAATAAAATTATTGAATTGTGATGTTATTTTTAGATTCCTTTTTTAAGTTGTACTATCTGTGTCTAAAACGTTGTTGCATTGACTGTATTGTACTTAAAATCAAATAAATCAAACATTGAAAGCATAACGATCAAGAAGATGAGGGAGAATTGGTGTATGGCAGGGGCTGAATGAGATATCAAAGCAGTAGCACACCAGGTGGTTACTCGCGAACAAAACAAAGGGTCTGTAATGGCCAAAAGCATCCTTCTGCATGTCATCTATAAATACGCTAATATGTAAGTTCTCAGTTATAAATAACGTTATAATAACAATTCTCCTAGCAATAAAGAGGGCAAAACATGCATTTCCTTCTTGCTCCCCTAATCTTGTGTGACATGGGCCAGATATAATGAGGAAAACAATTCCTCTCAAAGCAAAGATTTTTTTTTTTTATTAAGTGGGAAACCTACACTCACTCTATACAAGCACCACCTGTGAACCGCAGCACAGAAATATACTATTTGATTCTATCACAATTTTTGATGCATGTGTTCAAACTAAATCTATGTTTTGATAACTTTAATTGGACTAACTGAAAAAAGTATGCTTAGATGTTAGTTGCACTGGCTTTACAAGTCTCAGAGACCTCTTCTTCGGATGTTGGTCACACGACCAATGAGCAAACAAAGAAAATCGCACAGTGCTGGATGTCACTTTTAAATAGAAATAAAAAAAGTCAAGGTATTCTCCCACTTTCAATTCTGTTGGCTCCGGGAAGAAAGTATGCAAGGAATTCAGTTAGGCCCCTTTATCTAGAGGGCCATGGCATTGGAAAGGAACCAACACAAACTGAAACAATGTGAATACAGCAGTTCTAATTGCTCATAAAGCAGAGCTGTGTTATTCACCCAGTGTTTTGCATGTAGTGCGTGATATGTCCAAACATCATGGCTCTAATAAGTGGAACCCAGTATGGAAAAAAACAACAGTGATGCTGTTGTAGAGAAATTCCAAAATGTTATCCTCAACATGCCAAAATTTGAAAGGAAAGGATATTGCACACCTTGCCTGCACAGTTTGCGATTGATCACATGTGCATTGAGTTTCTAATGTTTTAACAAGCCTCACTTTTTTCCAAATAAAATGTGTAATCCCTTGCATCCACAGCCAAATAATTGGTTGCAGTGATTGTAATGCCCATTCAAATAAGAAAAACACCCTGCACCAGTGAGATAGGACTAAAACATTTTCAGATGTTAATGTGTATTTTTTGCAGCCTTCATGTTGTGCTAGGGTCACATAGTACATTAACCCAAGTTAATCAGACCTATATGTACGCATATGGTGTGACCAAAACAGAAATCTCACCTAAGCTTCAAAGATGTTACGTCCAAATGTATCCTAGATATGGGTGACCAAAACAGAAATCTCACCTAAGCTTCAAAGATGTTACGTCCAAATGTATCCTAGATGTGATTTCACAGTGCCTTATTAGCTCGCATAGAACGTGGCAAATACAAAGAATGGTGACATTTCTATTGCTAGCTTGTAATGTATCCTTTTCAATAATGTATACCAATCATTTGTACTCAGACATCCAAAATGGCCATATATGATGTCCGTGTCCTTACTCATTCAGGGTTCTGAAACATTATGTCGAGCATTCATATGTGAGAGGTGGTAAAGGCAGGTCATCATGTGGTACTGTTGATGTGGTTACCTTGAAGGTCAAAGTAAGCTATAGTGTTCCATTATCTATGTTCAGACAAGCATTTTTCAGGTTGAGAATCTTGAAGCACTTGAGCTCCCATGTTCTTATTTGTGTGGTATTTGGGAGGCCACCTTCCAGTACCATCACTGACAGGTCCTGCAGTGTGTGTCCATCCTATGTAAAGTGTTGATCAAACAGTGTTTCTGTTTTGCAGTTCAGGATGGTGTGTCTATGCAGGATTATTCTTTCACGTATGGAGTTCCTTGCAAGTCTCACCAACTTACTTCCTGAATAACCAGCATCAGTTTCCACTGTGAAACAATTCTGTCAGAACCTGCAAGCGCAACACAAAGAAATAGTGCCTGCCCTGATTGTCAAAGCTGAACTACTGTTTATGTGTGTTTTTTTTAAACTTGTTTTTATTACAGTTTTCTTAAACAGCAACAATGGGACAATCCCCTCTGTCCCATACCCATTCCCTCCCTTTCCTCCCCCCGCACACCCCGCCGGTGTCATTGTTCTCCTGTCCATGAGTGCAAAATCTCTGGATTCTTTTAGTTTATGTAAACAAGCCCAAAATACGTATTTTATGTGGGCACCACTGAACCATATAATCACTCTGTAGATATTCTAGTGTCGCTCCCGAGTCTGTTGTACAGCTTTGGTGTTCCCCTTGAATGTTGTAAGTGATGCGCTCCATCACCAACTGGGACCAGACTCTTTGGAGCCAATCCAAGTTGGATGGTGGTGCTTTCTGCTTCCATTTCTAAGCTTATTGCTAGCCAGGCTGCTTTTAGGAGCTCCATAAAGTTCCTTTTCTGAGTTTTCGTCAGTGTCCTGTCTCTGGGATTCCACATGCCACACATCCATACCTCTTCACTCAGATTTTCCGCTCCCTTAAACATCGCCTGCATTTGTGACTTTACCTCCGTCCAGAATTGGAGTAAGTTCGGACAGTCCTACCAGATGTGTCTCCAGTTACCTTCTGTGTTGCATCCTCTCCAGCATTTATTGTGGGTGGTACAGTACATTGTGCGTAGCCTTTCGGGAGTGTAATGCCATTGGACCAGAATTTTTGTCCACGCTTCCCTTATCTGTATTGCTCTCGTCCATTTGGGGATGATGTGCCAGACATACTCCCGTTGCGTTTTTGTCACTGCTCTCCCTAAAGTTGTTTCCCACCTCTTCATATATTGCCACTTGATTTCTTCTGTCGGAGTGTTGACTAATTTGTATGTGTCAGAGACAAACTTTTTCGACCCTGAGTGTGTCATAATGTATGTGTCAAATGGGGTTAGGGCTCTGGTTGCCACCTGTGTGATCCGCGGGGTGGATAGCCAGTGGTGTAGCTGGTCGTATTTGTATCTGTCTTTTTCTGAGAGGCCGAGGAGTTCTTGGCATTCTGCGAAGGATGTAATCTGTTGGTCATTGAACATATCGCCTATCTTAGTGCAGGCGGCCTAGTCCCATTTTTGGAAAACTCCCTTCTCCATTCCTGGTTGGAATTCCAGATTCCTGAGTATTGCCATAAAGGGGCAGGGTCTATTGTCAGTATTTCTTTTCTTTTTGTCTTATTCCATATCTCCAGCGATGCTTTCATGACTTGACTTATTCGAACATTCTGGTGTCTGTGTTTGGCACTAGTCCATAAGAGCTGGCAGAGTCGGGTTTTTGCCACTGCCCTGTCCTGTGCTTCCCATATTTTCTGGGAGGTGTCCGGGATCCATTCCTTCTGGGCCCACAGTTGTGCTGCCTCATAATATTTCCAGAAATGTGGTAGTGCCTTGCCTCCCGATTCCTTCTGCGCAGTGAGTATCAGGCACGAGAGTCTTGGGGCCTTTTTCTGCCAAATGTACGCTGATACTGCTTTGGTGAGGGCTTTAAAGAAGGAGGGTGGGGATTTGGATGGGAAGCGCCTGGAAAGAGTACAGCAATCTGTGCAGGACTGTAATTTTTATCACCGTCATCCGTCCCCACCATGAGATCGACAACAGGTTCCACTTTTCCAGATCTCTTTTGGTCCTTTCCAAAAGGCTCGGAAAGTTTCCTGCATAGAGGTCTTTAATTTTATTCGTCAGGACAACTCTGAGGTATTTGACCCCTTCTTTTGCCACTTTTAATTGGAGCTTCTCTGCTTGTCTGTGGATCTCATTCTCTGTTTCCGCTTAAATTAGGATTTCAGACTTCTGCTTGTTGATTTTCAATCCTGATATGGTGCCACAGACCTCTATTTCTCTTATGAGGGATGGTAGGGACCTCTTCGGGTCCGACAAGGCCATCAGCATGTTGTCTGCATAAGCCATCAATTTGTGTGTAATCCCTCTCATGTCTATGCCGTTGATGTCTGGGGCCTCTCTAATCCGCTCCAGGAGTGGCTCTAGGAAGATTGGATATAGATGTGGGGAGAGAGGACAGCCCTGTTTGGTGCCTCTCCCTATCCTGATCGTGTCTCAGAGTTCCCGATTTACCGCTATACGGGCTGATGGTGTGTTGTAGTTGCCACAAATCATCTTAATAAAGTCCTCTCCCATGCCAATCTTCCCCGAGATGTGGAATAGCAATGACCACTCGACGTGGACGAACGACTTCTCCGTGTCTATCGCCAGTAGTATGGCCGGGGAGTGTGTGTGTCCTATCTTTTCGATCAGGTGGGTTATCCGTCTGATGTTATCGTGGGTCATCCTGTTGGGTATGAACCCTGATTGATCTTGGTGAATCAGTTTAAGCAGCACCTTTGTGAGTCTATTGGCCAGGATTTTGGTGCATAGCTTAGCGTCCAGGTTTATTAGTGCTACAGGGCGGTAAGAGCTCAGGGATTTCAGGTACTTTCGTTGCTTATGGAATACAAGGATTTTCACTTTGTTCATGGATGGCGTGATATTGGCTGCATCTTTAAATGTATTAAATAGATCCGCTAGGATTGGGGACAAGTCCCCTGCATAAGTTTTGTAGAATATCACTGTAAATCATCCGGTCCCAGGGCCTTGTTATTCGGCAGACCCCGAATCGCTTTGATAACCTCCTCTTCTGTAATGGGACGGTCTAGCTGTTGTTTTTCCTCCTGAAGAGTAATATTTCTCAGATATGTGGATTGATTTTTCTCACTAGGGTTGTCTGACCTGTATAGTGTTTGGTAAAATTCTTTAAATATTGTTCCCATCTCAGTTGACAGAGTGCTCTTCTGGCCTTGTTCATTTACATGGGCTTTAATTGTTTTACTTTGTAGTTTTCTTTTTATCTGCCTTGCCAATAATTTGTCAGCTTTATTCACTTTTACGAAGTACCAGTGTTTCTCTGCTCGCTTGGTCCAGAGGGATTCTAATTGTCCCTGTGCGTGTCTGTAGGCTCTCTTCAATTTCGAGGAGTGATCGCGTGTCATTTCCTCTCATACTTCCGTGCTCTTTGCTTCTAGTTCGGCTTCTGATTTACTGCTTAGGTTGTCTCTTTGTGCTTGAATGCCAGTATGTGGCCAAGTATTACAGCTTTGAAGGCCTCCCAAAGGGTTGCTTTTGTTATGTCCGGCACCTTATTATCCTTGAAATACTCTACTATGCGCTCTCTGATTTCCTCTTTCATGACGGGGTCCTGCAGAATTTCCGCCAGCAGCGTCCATCGCCAGATACTAGATTGTTTGTGAAGCGTGGGGAGCGATATCCATAGAGGGGCGTGATCTCAGAGAGAGATGTTGCCCACTTCAACCTCTCGTATCTTCCCCAGTAGGCTTGTGGAGGTCCAGATATAATCAATCCTGGAGCTTGTGCCATGGACATGTGAGAAGTGTGTGTAACCCAGCGTCGACCCCCAGATTTTCTGCCAGGTGTCCTCTAGGGCCAGCCTTTCCATAGCCTTCTGCAGGGCCTTTGACGGCGTTCCCTGCCACGTGGATTTGGGGGTTGATCTATCCTTGTTGGGCTCCCATGCTAAGTTGAAATCTCCGGCTAGTATTATTTCCGCCTTCGCGAAGGTTTCCAGCTTATCTATGCTGTCCCTTATGAAGCTGTCCTCCCCGTATTGGGGGTATAGATAGTCGCCTGTGTCAGGGGGAGGCCTTCGATCTGCACATTCACGAACAGAAATCTACCTTGTTTATCTGGTAGGGCTTCCTGGATCCGTACATTGAGGGAGTTGGCAAAGGAAATTATTATGCCTCTTTTCTTCTCTTTGTCATTTGCTTGGAGGATTTGATTAAAGCCCTTTATGCAAATCTTCCCTTATCTTGTTTCTTTACATGCAGTTCGTGGAGCATTATTATATCGAACTTCTCCTTGTGTAGAAAATGTTCCACCTTTTTCCTCTTTTCAGGGGAGTTTATTAAATGTCAAGACTTTCAGCCCCATCTTCTGCAGGTAGTGTCATGCCAATTGTGTTTTGGTTGGGTTCGTTTGCTTGGTTCCTTTGCCTTCCAGTGTGTGGTCCCTCCCCCCTCCCTGGTGACTGGATTTGGGATTTATGGTTTTCCACCCTCTTGGGGCTCTCCGCCCTAGCATGGGTTCTCCGCCGCTGGCTTGTTCCCCATTCTTTTCTTGTATGTTCATAATCCGTATGCCTTCCTCACATGTGGTGACTCTCTGTTCATTGCCCTCCCAGGTAAATAAAAGTTCCATTTTGTCTTGTGATCAGTTCTTTTGTTATTGGTGCCATTTCCCTGCGCTTCTGGAGTGTCGTTTGTGCCAGGTCCTGGAAGAGGCGTATTCCTACCCCGTTCATCCTTATATGATCCATCGTCCTCGTTTTATGAAGAATCTGCTCCTTTTGCGTGTACAATGCCATTGCGACTAGGACATCTCTAGGGCGGGCTCCTGGTTCTCCCGATCGGCGTGGGCCCACTCTTTGGACTCTGTCTATCGGAACCTCGGCTTCTTCCTCCTCCTCTAATATGTCTCTAAATACCTGTTGAACTGCAGATCTGAGGTCCTTTTCTTTGACTGTCTCTACCATATTTTTAATTCTTATATTGGATCTCCGGGACCTATTTTCTAAGTCCTCGCATTGGATCGCTAGGTTGCGGGACAGTCTAGCAAGTCGTTCAAGTATTTCTGCATAGTGTTGCGCTTCCTCGTCCATATTCTGGACTGTTTTCTCCAGAATGTCAGTTCTCCCTTACAGTTTTCCTACGTCCACTTTCAGTTCTTGCACTGCCTGTTTCATCTCGCCCTTCATTGTCTCGAATTGGGAGTAGATGGAGGCCATAAATTGTTCTTGAAATTCCCTAAACCAGTCTCTCATATCCTCTTTGGTGGTCATGTCGGCTCTCTCTTCCTTCCCCTTTTGCGTTGTGGTCTTTGGGATCCCCTGCGAGACTGCCCCCCAAAGTTGTACCAGATTCTGGTCCTGCTTCCCCTTGGTGGTTGTAGCCTGTGACTGACGTTCCCTGGATTTGGACATGTGTGCTATCCTGACCCTGGTTGTGGCCTATGAGCTTATCGGTTTGGCCCAGCTCCCTTAGTTTGGTTCTGGCTTGTCGTGGTGGGTGTGTTTGCACTGCTAAATCCAGGTTGTGCCTCTGGCTGTGTCGTCCCAGCCTCCCCTGGCGTTTGCGTGGTGTTGTGGGTCCTCGTGGGGGGAGAGAGTGTCCCGCGTGTTCAGTCACACACTTCTTTATTTGTCCCTCTGGCCTTCTATGATGGCTGTGTTGTTTCTCTACGTAGTTCCTGATGTTGGGTTAATTTGATCTCCCCGCCTATTTTGTACTGTTATCCTTGGGGGCTCTATGGGGGGCTTCTTTGATGGTGGATCCACCTTGCTCGGGTCCCTCCCTTTCTCTTGTCCATTTATGCCACCCTGGGAGGGTCTGCGGCTTGTGTTCTCCAATTATGTCCCAGGGGCCCCTCTCAGGATGAAATGAATGGGTTTCTTGTGGCATGTGAATGTCCGCTGCGGGCCCTTTCTGTGCTGCTTCCTCACCTTGGATGGTCCTGTGAGGAGACCGCTGGCTTGGCGCTCCGGTCCGATCTTGTGAGTGTCTGGGGCGGGCCTGCCCTTAAACCGCTCCATGGTCCTTAGTTGGTCTGCCGTATTCTGGGCCTCCTGGAGTAGCAGTCCGCGACTCCTCGGGCCTCTACCTTGCAGTGGCCCCTTCTCTGCGTGGAGCAAATGTCTTGGGGGGGCTTCCACGGACTCAGGTTCCCCCGCGAGCTCTGTGTCCCCACTCTCTTTCACCTCTGGTCCCTCCGCCCGTTGTGTTCCTGATGGTCTTCCAAGGGGACGGGGTTTCCTTGTGCTGTTTTCCCTCCCAGATGTCAGGAGCTCTGTATTGTGTGTAGGGCTCGGTGTGCCCCGCTCGCCCCAACCCCTGGTGCCGTTCAGTATCTTCTCATCGGCGGCTGGGTTACCTTGGAGCCTGGCCTTCATGTCCACGCTATGCTTCTCCGGTAGCTTGAGCAGGCATCTCTACTCACCTCGGTCCGCCCTTTCCTCCTGCGTGTATGCGCTATCGGGTAGCAGGGCTTTCTCCGTCTGCGGGGCGAGTAACTGCTTGGTGTGTCAGCTCGGGAGGCGAGCCCTCCACTTCCCCCAGCCTCGCGCCCGCTCCCACGTATGTTTGTATCTGTGGGTCCTCCCCCGGGCCTCGTTTCTGCGGGGTGGTCGCTCTGCGCTCTGGCCGTATGTCTGCGGTCTGGGTGGGCCTTTGTAGTTCTGCCAGAGCTGCATTGGCTGGCCGGTGGTGTTGCGTACTATGCTCACTCACCGATCTTCGAACCTTCTCTCATCTCCTTATCGCGTCCACCAGGGATCTGAGCTCTCATGGGGCCGTGGCAGCTTTGTTTATCAAGTTTTATTATTGCGGCCTTGAGCTGGGAGACGGAGCACCGCTCACGCACGTCTACCCTGCTCGGCCGCCATCTTATAACCTCCCCATTTATGTGCGGTTTTAATGTCAGACTGCCAACACCAATAACTGAAAACAAACGTTAATGGAAATAATGTTTTTCTGTTTTAAAACTGATTTTGTTCACTTTGTGCAATCACACATCTTTGTGTCAATCCAAGCAAAGCTTTGGTGCATATAAATGCAGCCGGATACTATTGTAAATATAGTTTTGAAAAACGTAGCATCCGAAAAGTGCCAAATCTAGCTGTGGCCAAAAAATATATATGCTTCAGACCTGATGTGATATCGATAATGAGAGTATACTGTGAAAAAGGTGATAGATTTGCTTCAAGTGTTTTTTTTGAAAACTTAATACAGCTTCAGATGACACACTTCAACAGTGACTCTTAACTTTGAGAACCTCATGCACTTTTTCATTTTCATTGAAGTTCTCAGACAATCCTACATATCATTTTCTGTGCATAAAAGACTGGGTAGCACATTCTCAGCTAATATTCTTTGCGGTTCTGGGAAACACCTCAGCCACAGCCAATTTATCCTCATAGCCATTTTCTTACGTTGTCCAAATGAGCATATGTGGTTCATGGTTACAAATGTTTTAATATTAGGACGTGTTTTGTTTACAATTAAATGAGGACTAAGCAAAGTGTGCTTTATGTAGTAAGTGATTAAAGCATGCAATTCCTTTGAAACAGCCATATTTGACAAATGTAAAGATCTGCGGTCATAGCCAGGAACATTCACTGGTGCTATTTGCCCCTTCCTCTTTCTTTTTTAAAATTTTTTTTTTTATTGTTGTTTTGGTCAGAGGTTAATCTAACCTTTCAACATTACAGATAAAAATAATAAGCAAATAAAAAAAGTAAACACATTCATTTAAAACATTACAGCAATAATATAAAACACCAAAATATGGACATAGCTAGATCGTATGCATTCTTCACATTCAAGTTATTTCTATTTACATTAAAGGTAGTCAACATGTACTAACATACAAAAATGTTTTTGGATGGTTCATTGTATTACATTCAACTTTGAGATAGAGAAATATTAATTCATGCTTGATTCACCCTTGATGTTTCATTCACTCCAAATTTGTGAATGGCCTTAGGCATCAGTTGATTAAGATATTTTACAATAGCATATCTTAAGGGTTTAGACATTCCCACAAACAATTTTATCCATAGATCATCCTTGTATAGTGTATGATTAGTATCAAATAAGTGTTTAAAATATAATATTCTTGCAGGCAATAAAGCTTCACATTCCACCGCTAAGTGTTTCAAAGTCTCATTATCTTTCATACAAAAGCGACATTGGATATTTTCCTTTGGGATTCTACCCCATTTTACCATTATTCCCCTTGTAGGCCATATATTTAGCCTGAACCTCAAGAAATCAGAGCGCTGAGACGGGCTCGGAGATTGTATCAAGTATTTTTCAGTTTGACCGAGACATTTATGATTAAATGGGTTTTGATTGAATTTTTGCAATGACAGGCAGGCCGTTCTTGTTTTAATCCAATCAGGCTTCCAAAGTTTAGATTTTGCTTTATCAGGGTTCTCAATTAATAGTTCATAAGATATATTAGCACCATTCAAAATTTTGTAAGCAAAGGAGCGCCAGATCTTTGCAAATTTATCATTAGAATGTAGCAAATAATTAGACAACATGAGAAGCAATCCATTCTTGTTTTCTGTCATTATGCTTTTCCTGAAAAGTTGGCAGATTTTCCACTTATATATTGCATAAATTGAGAGCAAACTCAACTCATGTCTGATGACACATATGGATTCCGACATAGGAAACATCAGTGACTTTTTCCAATATGTACTTTCAAATTTCAACCGGTAGGAATAAGTTTGACATTTTTTAGACTCCGATCCATACAGTATAGTGGGTATGTATTTTTGTTTAAAGTATACAATTAATGGTTTAACTGAGAATTTGCAATACTTTTTGCGAATCAATGACATCTGAGATAGAGCTGTTTTTTGTTTTATCAGGAGATGCTCCTCGTATGGTTTGTCCGAGATGTCATCATTAACGCAAGTACCCAAATAGATGTAAGAGTGTACGACTTTCAATGCCACTTTTTGCAGGCACCATTGTTTACTCTTTTGGTTCTTTCTTTCACCAAATTGGATAACTTGGGTCTTCAAAAGATTGATGCTAATGCAATTTTTACTAGCATAAATATCTATGACATTTAGCATATTGCGTAAACCAATTGGTGTTTGAGAGATGAGAACCATGTCATCCGCATAAAGAAGCCGATTAATTCTCGCTTCTTGAAGCTTCACAGGATCGGTGATGAGATTTGAAAACCCGTTTCCAATATCCCAGATGAAAAAATTAAATAAGGCAGATGCCAGAAGGCACCCCTGCTTCAAACCGCGAGCCGTACTTATCGGTGCAGACAATAAGCCTATATTGTTTAGCCTGATTTGTATGGATGTGTTAGAGTGGAATTCTACAATCCATTTTAGTATGTACCAAGGACATTTAAGGTCTAATAACTTCTTAAAGAGCAGTTCTCTTGGAGCAAGATCAAAAGCAGCATAAGTAGGTTTTTTCAAGTCGTTCCCATGCATAATAATGGCTTGCAAGACTGTTAATGGCCATGTCTAATCCAGGAATAAAGCCCGTCTGGTAAGGATCTCTATAGTTCAACCTGTCTAACCAATCTTCAAAACCAAGCGAGCAAAACGTTTTCCTGGACAATCCAACAGGGTGATTGGTCTATAGGATGAAGGGTTTGTTCGATCACCTTTTTTATATATGGGGAGAATCACAGACATTTGCCAGGAATGAGGCAGTTTCCCCGAGCTCATAATTTCTTTGAAGATGAGATATAATATTTCAGACCATAATTCATTATCCTGTTTGCTTTGTGCATTGTGTAGGCCATCAGGTCCTGTTGCTCTTGACGTGCTTAATTTGGCTATACAATGTAATATATCTTCCTGGTTGAAGTGTATTTCATGATTACCAACAATTTTATTCCATTCCAAACTAACATCAGGCAACGGGGAGTTAAATACGTTAGTAAAATACGCTTCCCAATTGCTTTCAGAGATTGAATTGATTTGAAGTGTAATTTGATGTTGATTACAAGCAGAATTCAGAAGTGCCCATATTCCCCCTGAAGATTTAGACATTATTTGCCTTAGCATGGCTTCGCCATCGCGCTGATATTGAAGCACTCGACGAATAAATAGTCATCTTTTATATTCAGATTTTAATCGTTTTATTTCTTCAAGTTTACTAGCAAAAGGTTATAGCGAGCCTTTTAGTAACCTTCTCATCTGCTATCTTAATTCAGTCTTCTTATCTTTTACCTCAATGTCAAAGGTGTGGAGGTGTTTTACACGAAAACCCTTGACATTTCGGGAATCAGATGAGAATTGTATGTGTTATACAGCTTTCTTTTAAGACAAAGCAATTTGGCTTTAGACCACTTGATGCGATTTCCCGAAATATTAACTTGGAGGTTTGTAAAGTTTGAGTTATAGATTCTTGAGATCAAAATCGGCCATCTACAAGTTACAACTAACTGGCTATGATCGCTCATTTTAGTTTGTCTAATTTTTAAGGAGATGATATTAGAGAAAAGCTGATCGTTGACATATATATAATCCAGGGTGGAATGACTACCCTCATTATGCCAGGTGGGTCTGTGAGGAACATCACCTGGAATTGTGCCATTTAACATTGTAAAGTTCCTGCTTTGCATTAGCGTTGACCAATGATGTTCATCAGGTGTCTGAGTAGATGGAGATGTTGAACCATTTAGTAAGTGCATATTAAAATCACCCATTATGAAGATTTCCAAGATAGATGTATCTTGTGATAGTTGGTCTAAGGTATTATTAAGTGTATTGAAAAATTCATCTGATGTTAGATGTTTTTTACCCCACATACAATTGCATTTTGTTTGAACTTTATAATTTGGAAATAGGGTGATGGAGACTGCTGTGTGATAATTGCAAAGTCTCGATCTTTTCGAAAGGCAGTTAGAAGGCCCACCATAGGTCTGCCAACAAGAGTAACAATCGCAGGCACTAAATATACTTCATATGAGTCCCATGTTGGAATAAAGCTTAGCCAAGTTTCCTGGAGGACAATTATATTATATTTTAGGATATCGAGATTACTGCTATTGATGAGATGCTTAAAACCTCTAGTATTCCAGGAAAGTAGGCTAATATGTTCATCTGACTGGGATTGTTATGATGATTGAATACAATCTTGGTTCACCCATGCTTTATAAGAATTTGATTCAGGATTCAGATGGACAGAGGTTTTGTCGCCATATATTCTTGACTGCTGCAAGGTAGATGTAGCCATAGTCTGAACCTTCATCGAAGGGTCTTGAGAGAGAATAAACCCTATGTTATAAAAGGCTGTTCGGGCTAGCCATAGAGTGTTGAGTATGACACCCGATCAAATATACAATCGTGCCTCAGAGAGGTCTGAAGGGTTGGTAAACTCAACAAGATCAATGTCCGCAGAGGTTAAATCTTCCAAGGCTGTGATCTCAGCACAAATGTTCAAAATACTTGCACGATTCAGATCGTACCTATTAAAGGGAGAGTCTCTGCATTTGATTAACAATCGATGATGTTTTTTAAATTGTGTTTGATTCTTAGATACAGTAATTGAAGGTCCAGATTCATTATGAAAAGATGAATTCGGACCCTCAACTGGTGGTTTCCGTAAGCTCAAAGACGCAGTTTCTTGTTCTCGACCATGCAAGATCGGACCCCTGAAGAGTTGTTTAAAATTGGGATATGCGCTTTGTATCAAATTTGTGGACTTGTTAGTCACACCAGGACATGATTGTAGCAGAAGCTGCTTGATGTTTTCGTTTTCTCTTTTATAGGTTGCAAATGATGTTCGTATTTCATTGCGAAGGGTGCACTCTGTCAGATGGTGTCGCAACTTGCACTGAGCGACTATCAACAAGCAAGTCAATTTCTCGTTGTTGAGTGCCATTTGCAGCATCAATTGAAGGGAGCATTCCTGCAAAGCTCATGGGATGAGTTGTATTCATCAATGGTGTAGGCAGCAGAATATTTTTCATGATTTGATTGTGAGTATGATTAGGGGCTTTTTCCGACGCCATTGAGGCGGAAGCAGCCAAAAGATCATCGAGCGGCTTATAAGATATGGGTGCTTTTGTTTGACACTCCACAACTTGTTTAAGTTGTAAGCGTCTCTTTTTCTTTGCTGCCGTTATTATTCTTGCAACCTTTTTATGTTTGATATTTAAAGGCAGTCTGTCAGAGGTTTGAGCTGAATTCGATATCAAGGCATCATTTTCGAGGGTCGAAACACCATGTTTAAAGCCAAGAAACATAGGAGCTAAATTAGTTGCCACTTTTTGCTCTGATCGGGCATCTACATCTGACCTAGGGGCATATTGCAGATTGCCAACAGCGACAATTTCAGAAACAAGAGTGGACAATCCAGGTTTTGCAAAGACCTCAGATACCGCATTCACAGATTGCCCACAAGCTTGTTGAGAATCACATATGACAATAGCTTCAGAAACATTGGTAGACAAAGCAGGTTTTCCGGAAACATCAGTAAACACATTAGCAGAATGAGGAGTAAGAGACACAGGCACAAATGGTACTAAAGGCTTTAAAGAGGCTTTGGCAGTGCAGATGGTTTGAGTACCTTGATCAATATGAGACCTAAGGTGCTTAGCATCTATTTGCGTCTTTAAACCCATCTCACAGATAATATGATCGTGAGATTTTATCATGCGTTCAGTGAGGTGATGTATTTTACCATCTAAAGTCTCAAGATGCTTAACCAATGACTTGTCATCCATTTGAGACTTTAAACCTATTTCATGAACAATATAATCATGAGATTGTAACATGCGTTCAGTTTGGTATTGTATTTTGCTATCTAGATTTTCATAAAGTTTGGCCAATGACAAAAGAGCTGTGTTCATAGCTATCAAGGTATTATTAAGAGCGGGAGCTTCCGGGAAAGAGAATCTATTAGTTCTGTTCAAAGTTTGCGGATCATGTATGAAATATGGATGACCACCAGCATTTTCCTGAAACTGTGAACGTCTAGGGGTGGGAGCTACAAATGATGAGGACTGATTGGAAACACTAAATGATTTTTCGAACATTACTGACGATTTGTACAATTCTTGCTTTTCAGAGACTTCCGGCTTATTTGGAGAAGCAGGAACTGGTGGAACAATTAGAGAAACCGGGATCGATGGAACGGACGGAGGACTGGATCTGCATGATTTATCATTTAATTGTATTAGATCACCAGTGTTTGAACAGATGTATTGCACATCAGAATTACTGGTGTCATGAGGTGAGGAGGAGTTATAAAATTCAAAACTCTCGGCATCTATTTCACCTGTGGAAATGTATTTTTCGTATTCCTTTCTAAGTAAGTGTTGGGCCTGAACTGAACATAATGGTGGGTTTGTCGGTGGTAAGTCCACTAGTGTTTGGGGAAGTATTCTAGATAGTTGGGACACATGTATTTCACCAGATTTGCATGCTAAAACAATAGAAGCATCAGCAAATTCCTTACTCGTCACAATTTCAGAAGAAATGTATGGCACGTTAATTTCACTTTGTACAGTTACTTCACTCTGCATTGCAACAGTAGACGACGGAGTCGCTATATTTGTTTTCGGGGTGGTGGATGCGATGTTACAGAGTGGCTTTTGAAACCTTACACCATCAGTTTGACAAAAAGAACGAATGTCAACAGTCAAAGATATGGACCTTTTTTTCTTTTCCTGGTTCTCTTTGAGTCTTTTAGCTAGGAAGACTTTTCGAGATTCCAAGGGAAGAATATCATAAGGTCCGTTACCAATCTTGGGCATCCCTGACTTTAAGGACATTTTTGATTTAGGCATGTCACAGAGAGAGGCCATAAATGTAGGAAAAATATCACATACCTGAGGAAATAGAGGTCGGGAGCCTATTAGATATTTATCGATTGAAAATGGTTGCTGATGCAAGGATTCAGGTAGTACACAATATCACTTGTAGTTTTTAAGCACCAGCAACTAAGTCACACCAGACAATATCTAGTTAGGTTAAAAAAAAATGATACCAAAAAATACAAGAAGAGCATTTAGAGAAGAGGATAAAAGTATTCAGAAACGAAAAAAAAAATAGAAAAGAGATTATAACGACCCCCAACTTGCGCCGCGCACTGCGAACAGCAAACAGTACTTAATGGTACTTAGTGTGCGGCGCGAGTGCGCCAAGATGACAGTATTTGTAGAGGAAAAGGAGGGGCCAGAGAGATACGTGTCACGCAAGCAGAGTGGGCGGGACCTCCTTCAGGAAGTTCCTTAAATAAAAAGAGAAACAAATACACACTTAGTATAAAATAGAATGTGTAAAGCCACAACAAGTATAACTCAGCTTGAGTCCAAGAATGTCAAAAGGAGTCCAAATAGTCCAAATAAAAACGAGGCAAGGAAGTCCAAATAAGTTTCAGGACAAACAAAGAGATTTGGCCGTGTAATCACCTTGTTGGTAGGAAGTCAGGCAAAACTGGTGCCGCCTGCAAAGACGTCCTCCTGGACGAATTGTTCCTCGTTTGCGCGGCAGTGTATTCGTAGGTGTAAAGCAATTTCCTTTAGTTAGAGTAGGGCTTCCAGCAAGAACAGCAAACAGTACTTCATGGTACTCTTTCTCTTTTGGTATTTTAGGTACAAATGGAGCGTTCCAGTCCATAATCTTGGAATAATAGTATTCTGACTGAAAAGCATTTATATGGTTATTGTAGATTTGGATAATGTGCTTTGCGCATATTTAACTGCGATAATTAGAACTGAACATTTTTAAAAAAGACAGTTAACAGTGTTGTTACAAATAAATTAGTAATATTTGCTTTAGGTACTTCATTTGCTGAGTGTCTTTTGGGAAGGATCATGCTTACGGTAAAACCAATGATTCCTTTCTACCGTGTGCACCAAGGCAAAGCTTCTTTAATTGTGCATGCTGTGCACTGATTGGTTAATAGCCCTGTGGAACTCAGACATTTGTTATAGTATGCACAAACATGCTTAGCTAATAAAAAATAGAAAATAATAGATATAGTTGTACACCATGTAGCCCTGCCCTCTGGTCCCATACAGGGCCTGTCAGAACCCTGGCAACCACCTACAGAGCCCATGCCCATCCCCATAAACTCCCCCAGACTGACAATGCACCCTCAGTGTAACGTGGACGTTTCTGCAGGAGACAACCAATGACTATGTGTCTCCATATACCAGACTGGTCCCCACCTCAGGGGGAGCCTCTGTTGCTTCTGCTCTCATTCTAATTTCAACCATAACAATGTACAGGACCCTAGCCCTTCCTCAAAATAGCTGTGTGTTTTTCTCAGGTTGCACTACTTTCAGAAACGGCTAGGGTGGGTGTTGAGGGTGACTGGCGCCCCCCGCGCGCTTCGCCGTAAGCCCCGGCCCCAAGAACTCAGACCAACACGTCTGTCTTGGTTCGGGCTTCCCAGTCGCTCTCCCGCGGCCGGGAACGCCCTGTTTATTTATACTGCACGCGACGGCGTGCAACGTCACGCCGCTGCGTGCGCGCCTGTCATCGGGCAGCGCCACACTCCTCCTTTTTCAGGGAGAACCAACAACTATCATTGAACTATTCACTGCAAACTATATAACACTGCAATTGAAACAAGTCATGAGAACAATGGGACAACGAAAACAAATCACACAACCCCTGTTCCATGAACACCCCTTTATTGGCATCCACCCGGGTCCCATTAGCTAGACTTTCTCACCCTCTGGATCTTCAGCCAATTGTCCCAGTACGTAATCGGTGAGGCGAGCTGTTTCCCTCGTCCAGTCCTCTGGGGGTACCTCCGGCTCGCCTCCGGCACGGGTGATCTGTCCGCCGACGGACCCCGAACCGGGGACTCCGGCATGCAGGGTGGGTCTCCCTCGTTATCCAGGACTCCTCCCAGGTCCGGGTCAGGAGGTGGGTCAGTTCTAGGGTCTCTGATCTTTTTGAAGAAACTCACGTTGCGCGTCACTTCCGACCGTCCATCCGACGCAGTCACCATGGAGCCCCGGACGGCCATGACATCCAGTGGCTCAGGCTCGTACGGCAAAGAGAGTTTTCCATGCGGGTGTCGATTGCGAATGAGAACCTCATCGCCCGGCTCCAGCTGTTGTGGGCGAAGCCCCCTCCGCACGTTTTCTTGCTCAGTTCTTGCTTGCCGGTCCATCTCGACTCGTTGGTCGTCAATCACCGCAGGTTCTCGCTCTCCGACCTCCGGCAACAGCCCTCGCGGACACCTTCTGAACATTGCCTCTGCCGGGGCCACCCCCGTGGACGCATGTGGCGTGGTGAGGTATACCCTCAAGAATTGGTACAGGGCTCTCTGTAGGGACTGCCCCTGTCCTTGGGCAATTCTAAATGTTTTATTGAGGGTCCTCATGAGGCGTTCCGCCTCCCCATTCGCTCGAGGCCACAGAGGCATGATCTTCCGGTGCACCACCCCGCAGCTCACCATCAGTTCAGCAAATCGTTCACCCTGAAAGGGCGCACCATTGTCCGAACACAGCGTGTGAGGGAATCCATGAGCCGCGAACAACTTCTCCACCGCCACTACCACGTGTTCAAACGCCACGGACTCCACGAACTCCACCTCGGGGTACCGGCAGTACTCGTCCACCAGGACTAGGAAGTGGGTTCCCATGGTGGTGGACCCAAAATCGGCATGAACCACCTCCCACGGATGGGTCCCCCTTGGCATCGCCTCGATGACCGGCTCCTGCTGTAAGGGCGAGGCTGCCTGACACCAGACACAAGCCGCCACAAATTCGTCCACCTTGCGTTCCAGTTCGGGGAACCACACCTTCATCGGGAGGCGGGCCTTGGTCTTGGCGGCCCCTTGGTGGCCCCGGTGTGCCAGCGCGATCACCTCACCCACCTTTGACTGGGGAACTACAATCCGATCACCCCGAAGTAGCAGGCCCGACGCCGAGAAGGACAGTTCCTCACGAACCTTCCATAGTTGTTCTAGAGCAGTCCGGGCCTCGTGAGTGCGTCCCGCCAGGGCCTCGAGCGCTGACTTCCAGGAGCCTTGCTGCATGGACTGCCTCAATACTTTGAAGCACTCATCCTGTGCCGCCGCAGCCTCTAGCTCCTGGAGAGGCATGGCAATCGGCGTGGCTGCCTCTATCACGAGTTGGACATGCTCCTCAGCTTCTTGTTCATAGATGTCACAGACTCCTTCTCCAGGCGCTCTGGGGTGTCTGGATAGGTAGTCAGCTGCGTTTTTTACCCCTGGCCGGTAAACCAGGGTCACCCCATACTCCCAGAGAGCCAGCATCCACCTCTCTATGCGTGCCGGCGGTTTGGATGACGACCCCGCTAGGATGGGCAGAAGAGGTTTATGGTCAGTAACCACCGTCACCGGGCGTCCGAGTACATAGAGCCGGAAATGGCGACATCCCCACAGCACCGCCAGAGCCTCGCGCTCAATCTGCGAGTAGCGTTGTTCGGCGTCTGACAGCGCTTTGCTGGCATATTCGACTGGCTGGAATCCGCCATCACGGTCAATCTGTGTCAACACCGCACCCAGGCCTAATGGGCTAGCATCAACGATGATCTCCGATGATAGGGCGGGATCAAAGAATGACATTGTGTCCTCGGCCGTGAGGGCGCCCCTAATGTCATCCAAAGCCGCCTGTTCCAGCGGACCCCAATTCCAGACGGTGTCCTTTCTTGTCAGGGCCCGGAAGGGCTCAGACCTGGATGCCAGGTTCTTGATGAACCGGCCACAGTACGTGACCATGCCCAAAAAGCTTTGCACCTCCGACACAGATTCCAGTGGTTGGGCCTTCTGTATGTCCAGTACCTTTTTTGGGTCAGGAGACACCCCCCCCTCCCTGAACACAAACCAGAAGAACTCCAGGGAGGAGCGCAGAAATTCGCACTTCTCCTTATGTAATGTGAGTCCCAGCGACTGCAGCCTCTCGAATGTTTTTGCCAGACGCCTCAGGTGGTCCACCTCCGTCCTTGCAAAGACCAGAATGTCGTTGCTTATGTTTAGGACGCCCTCGAGGTCGGCTAGGGCACCCCGAATGATGTTCTGGAATACTTCTGCGGCCGAGGACACCCCAAAACTCAACCTCTTGTAGCGATATAGTCCCCGGTGCGTGGTGAAGATGTTAATGTACCTTGAGTCGGGGTGGAGGACGACCTGATGATATCCGGCCCTGAGGTCGAGCTTCGAGAAGAACCGAGCACCCTGCACCTCCGCAATGATGTCATCCAGCGTCGGTGTGAGGTGCCTCTCTCTCTTGATGGCCTTATTGCGGATTCTCATGTCTACGCAGATCCTGACTGCGCCCGGTTGTTTGAGTTTCCTTGCCACCACTATGGGGGACACCCAGGGAGTCGGTCCCTCCACCTTCTCGATAATGTCTAGATCGACGAGGCTGTCCAGTTCTTTGTCTACCTGTTCACGGAGGTGGAAAGGTACCCTCCGATGTTTGAGGGCCACCGGCTGTACCGACTCATCAATGTGCAGCCGCACCGGCTCCCCGGCCATCTGCCCAATCCCCTTGAATAGGGCATGATGCTTCTCCAGCAAGTCATTAATGTCCTCCAGGTA
The DNA here is from genome assembly GCF_040938575.1 of Ambystoma mexicanum. Lineage (NCBI taxonomy): Eukaryota > Metazoa > Chordata > Amphibia > Caudata > Ambystomatidae > Ambystoma > Ambystoma mexicanum. Next base: position 759,325,543 of record NC_090929.1, on the reverse strand, counting down.
GACGGAGTACGCAAAGCTTACGATGCCGAGAGCCTCCGCTGCTGCACAACTCAACAAAGTGTTCTTACTCACTGGGGTCACGTAGAAGCGGGCTGTGATGTGGGAACCATCGTGTTCCACTTTTGCCACAAAGGCCCCGTCCAGAGGGATGGGCTCCACACCACCGAACGCGAAGATGCGGGCCTTTGGCGTGACCAGCCTGGGCACCTGATCCATGGCGTTGTAATGTTCTTGGGCCATGACGTTCACCGATGCTCCTGTGTCCACGAGTACAGGGACCGGAGACTGGTTCACTTCGACCACGCACCTTGGTTGACGTCGATTCCTGCCCCTTAGAAGCTCCACACTTGAGACAAAGAATATGTTCTCTTCATCTTCTTCTTCTGCTTCTTCCGCCTGAGCCTCCTCCTCGCCCTGGTCCACCTGGGCGACATTGGACGGCCGTCCTTGGCGAGTGGAGACCGCTCGGCCCTGGCCCCTTGGCACCAGTACGGGCAAGGCCGCCCTACACACCCTTGAGAAGTGGTCTGGCAACCCGCACCGCACACATGTCTTTCCAGCTGCAGGGCACTCCGCTGGGTGAGGCAGGTCGTATCCGCATTTTTGGCAAATCTCGCCTGCCCTCCCAGCTCTGTCCCGTGTGCCGCCGCCATATCTCCTAGCACCTCTCCCACCTCGCCACATCGCGCAGATCTCTTCAGTTTTAATGGGGCGCGACCCGGCCTCCATTCTTGCCGCTCTCGCCTCTGACACCTCGTGGCTCCTTCCTAGCTCAAGGATGCGCTGGAGCGTTATCCCCGGCTCCCTCAGCACTTGGTGCCTGAGCTTGCCTGATGAGCACGCCTGGATAAGCATGGTCCTGATCATGTCCTCTGCATCGCCCCAGGCGCAGGCGAGCGACAGACGCCTTAGGCGCCCATAGAACGTGTCCAAGGTCTCGTCATCTTTTTGTTTGGCAGAGAGCATCACAAATCGCTCATAGTCCGCGTTGGCTAAGGGCAGAAAGTATGCCTGGAGGGCGGCCTTTGCATGATTGTAGGTTCCATTCCCTTGTGGCAAGGATTCAAAAATCTCCTGGACAGAGGGCCCTGCCGAGTACAACATTGTGGCCAGCCTGGTGTCATCATCGACCACTTGTGCAGCCCTGAAATACATGTCCAGGCGGTTCACCCACCTTCTCCATCGGGGCCCCAGGCTGGATGGCGGGCCCGACACATCGAATTCGGGGATGGGCTGCAGGGCAGCATGCGCACGTACCTGCGCCATGGCAGGCACTGCCTGCTGAACACCGGGAGCAGCAGCAGGTTGAACTGGGGGCTGAAGGGCGGGAACCGCTGCCTGACCATCTGCTGGAGCTGCTGGTTGCTGCATTGGAGGTAGAAGACCCTGCGGGGCCACTGGTGCACGAGGATGAAACTGCGTCGCCACACCGTGTGCTCCATCCTGGTCATCGGTGTCACTCATGAGTTTGAGCGCACAGGCACCCCCATAATGCTGATAGGGGCCGCAACTCAAACATTCAGCCCAAAGTGATCCTCAGCCTGGACCACCCCTGGATGCATTGTCTCCTGCCACCTCTGTGATGATGAAGAGGATGAAGATAGATGGAGTCACCAGGATGATGATGAAGGGGGTGAAAAAGCAGAATGCCTTTGTGTGTTCCAAAAATTGGTAGCCAAAATAGTAACTGGATACAGCAGGCCCAGTCAAGATAGGCCTTCTCCTAGCTTCCACTCGACGTAGGAAACCCAAAATTGAGTCGATGCACTAAATGGGCATACCTCCGTGTAGATGTAGCTGTCAGCTACTGAAATGTCCAAAAATTAGGCCTGGGGTCGTTTCAGGGCCCAAACCGGAGCTCCTTGAAATCCCACAGCCGTTGCACAAAATGGCCGCCAGCCGTGTGGGCAACGCACTACCCGCGGCATGAAACGAAGTCTGTCCTTCGGCCTCGTTCCGGTGAAAAATTATTCAGATTATCACCGACGGGCCCGGGCATCGTTTCCCCCACTCGTCGCCACTGTTGAGGGTGACTGGCGCCCCCCGCGCGCTTCGCCGTAAGCGCCGGCCCCAAGCACTCAGACCAACACGTCCGTCTTGGTTCGGGCTTCCCGGTCGCTCTCCCGCGGCCGGGAACACCCCGTTTATTTATACTGCACGCGACGGCGTGCAACGTCACGCCGCCGCGTGCCCGCCCGTCATCGGGCAGCACCACACTGGGCCTAGCAAGAATGCACCTTACAATGTGACTTTACATCCAAAGAGAGAGAGAGAGAGTGAGAGAGAGAGAGAGAGAGGAAGAGATCAAGTGAGAGAGAGACAGAGATAGAGAAAGAGAGCACAGTGATAGAGAGAGCTTGAGCGGCTTATGACATGCCAGGTACAGGTATTAATCATTCAATTCACTATGCTTTTAGAGGTTACTGGTACATCCTCCTTCTAAACACCGTACAGGTGTTATTTTAACCAATTTCATAGTACTGAATCTATCGACTTCAGATGGGCAGAGAAGTCTCTAACAGATTTCAAACCTGTGAATGCAGGTTTGTGAGCCAACCATTTAACTCGCCAAGCCGTCTTATTAACTTGAATCAAGTTCCTTTTCTATAATGGTTGCATTGGTTATGACACACAGACACCTAAGCCATGATGAAATGATGAGGCAAGGTGGTTTTGATGTTTAGTTACATGTGCCATGTTGAGCTTTCTTCACCGCGAAAAATAGTGTAGTTTGAATCATGCGGTACCTTTCCTGCGCTTGGGTACTGTGTTAATAACAATCCAGACTATCTCAAGATGCACTTTGAACTGAAGTATCGTTTGGTGCAGAAGCAGTAAATGTTACACTTCCGTACTCGCGAATCAAAAGTATTGACAAAAAATAACTTGATAATGGGAGTCTTCAAGGAGGTGCTTTGTGACCAAGAAGTAAAAGAGTACTCTGGTACAGCACTCCGAACACAAATTGGCTGAGCGGAGAAGACACCTGGAAAAGTGGGATTGTGACCTCTGACAGCCAAGTGTGGAACCAATTTAAGGAGACCTTGAGGAGAGCAATACAGAAGGGTGATGCCGCTGACTTGCTGCATCTATAGGGGAAAAGGACGGTAGAGAGTGTGCGGCTTAATGCTTTATTGGGGACTGTTGGGTGTAAATGTACGGAGGTATTCAATAGATAGGGCAGATCTGCGGATTAGAATAAAGTGATGTATTTCAATTAAATCAATGGAATACGCAAGAAATCATAGGTTCAGAAAGAAAAAAAAACTAGAAACGAGTGCCCCTGCAAATAATGTAATAGGGAAGGGGAAATAATTATTCATATGCTGCTGAGGTGTAAAGAATTTACAGAATTACGGGCCATTTATATTAAACCTTGATTAAGGGAATGTAAAAATATGCACAGAGGAAACAGCAGTAAAACTGTAAATAGCCTCTCTGGAGAATGGCATTATTTTAGCTATAATTGAAATGTGGTCTGTGAGGCAGAGGAAGTTGATGAATTGATGATAGGCGGGTATGTGATTGTTGTATTCACTTTGGAAATGTGATTCGTTTGTTGTTTTGTAGTAATGTGTGTACTGTCTACATGTTAGTGTATGAAATTAAAATAGGTATTTATTAATTCACCATGAAACATGTGTCTCATAAATATGACTTTCTTTAGTAATGTTTTTTCTCCTGGCCATGATTAGAACTGTATATTTTTGTAGTTATTCCCTGCATGACAGTGAGAATATGAATGTTTGTAAATCTATACTTTTGACTACTCCTAGCTAGAATGTGTGTTTATTTTGAATTGTCATTGAGAAGCTCATACACTCCTGGCTGTATTTGTTGCATTCTCGTTCTAGAAGTCGTCTTGCAATTAAAAATGCATCACTACAAGTCCCAGAATTCAAAGCAAAAATCTCCTATGACAAGTCACTTGCAGCAGACATGGAACAACTTGAGAGCTCTGTTTTGCTTTGTTTTGCTTTGCTTTGTTTTGCTTTGCTAATTTGCTGCCGTGACTTGCCCTGACTGCTAATTTTCTTATGACTCATACCTGAGTGATTCCCTTGCTGAGGGAAGCCGGGATTTCACTGAGGCAGGCTATGTGGAACCAGATGCCTGTTTTATTTACAGAAAGCTTCTTTCTCAAGTGATCATGAGAATGTTGGTTTTGATAATGAATTGGCAGATCCCACGTTCTCCTGTAACGCTAGTGCTGTGATTCGTGTGTGGCTTGAGGGCCTGTCGTTGCTACGTCCCTTCCTCTAAGGAACTCGGAAGTCTCCATCAATGAAATGCCTGCTCCATTCTGTGGGGGGTGGAGAGGTGAGGTGAGTGTGCCTGCTACCCGCCAGGCGTCATTGGAGTTATTGGGGGAATGGACAGAGGGTCCATCCAGACACCTGGCCAGGCTGGGCTGTAAGTAGTCGCTGGCTCCAACTAGTATACACATTCACCCCTGATTGGGGGCAGTCTTGTGTGCCCTACATCGGTGTCTTGGTACACAGGTACTCCACAGATTAGGCTTGGAAGGAGTGAGTGTGTGAGCAGTCTTCCACTTCATTATATAGAGGCACAGTGACTGTGGGACCCCTCTTGTAGGGTCCCTTTGAGCTGTGCCAATTTGGTTATTTTTATACATATCCCATGGAGTGGAAGTGGTGTCCAAGTATGTCCATGTGGCACAGGCATTTGTAGCCCTTTTCCCTTGTTTACTTGGGTCATTGTATTTTTAAATACTGGGCAGGGTGTTGCAGGAGTGTTGCCCGGGTTGAGAAAGGCAGTGTCTGAGGTGGTGAACCCCTAAAAGAAGAAGTCAGTCTTTCCTGCTTGTTGCTCCTAGGAGGAGACAAATTTTGAGAACACATCTCACGACGCAAGTGTTTTGCGTATTCCCTGGTTTCCTTTGGCCAAAGGAGGGCTCCTTCCTGGATTTCTTGCAGAGTGATTCTGGCTAAGTTCTTTTGGTCTGCAGGAAAGCAGCATATGGAGATGCATACTGACATGGGAGTTCCACAGAAGACCAGACACAAGGTTGTCTGTAATTTTTAGCAAGTACCTCTACTATGGCTGGTGGCTGAGACAAGTCAAGGTAATTCTCCCATACTACCCCTGCAGGTTCAGCTGTGTGATGACAGGGCCTGAAATGAGTCTGGAAGTATACCAGGGGGCTGATTTGTGGGGGTTGATATTACAGCATGCAGGAATGAGTAGTTCAAAGATGTCGGAAGCAAAGGTAAAATTGGAAGAGTCAAGGAACTGGAGGTATTCAAATTATTTGGGAGAGCAGGGGCAGCAGGCTCTGCTTTTACTATCAAGAGCCAGTTGCCGAAAGCGAGTGAGGTGCATCATGTATAAGAGAGACTGAATGGGTGCAGGACCGACTTAACTTGTCAGAGTTGACTGACGCTGATCTGTTGGCCAGCATTGCAACATTGCCGACTCGGAGGAGCAAGCTAGGGGGTGGTTGGAGCCCATTGTAAAAGCTGTACTTGAGGGATTGGAACTGGGTGAGGATTTAACATCTAATTGTGTCGGAGAGGAAATTTCCATGCCACGCCGCATGGACATTTTACCAACATATAGTCCTGGTTTGTTGTCGGCTCCGCTATGCACTCAATCCTTTGCTCCCACCCCCAGCTTAGCAGAGCAGAATCCTTGGCAGCCAGGGTGTCCTGTGACATAGCAAATATCTCGATGCAGCTCAAGAACTGTAAGGACGTAACAAAGTCCATTCAAAATGACTGTGCTGTTACCTAACGAAAGTTCAGTTTATCCAACCAAGAAGCGTAGGAGTGTTGAGTCACCACATTTTTCAGGAGCCAGTGCTGTTCAGCCCCACATCAAGAGGTCCATACCTCTGAAATTCGGGTTCCAAATTGAACTAATTTGAGACCCTCTACTATGTCAGACATTGTCTCTTTGTCTTCCGATTCATCATTTATTAGAAGGAAAATGCCAAAAGTAAGAAGAGGCCAGAAAATTGAAAGAACTCAAAGAACTAGTAGTGTTAATACTCTTGAAAATCCTGCACATTTTCAGACTCAAGTGAGCATGATGTCTGCATTAACAGTCCTTGGACCCTTTTTTAAAGCTTTACGATGTGATTAATGCCAGCTATAAGGATCAATCTACCTTGACAGCTATGATGCATTCTAAATTGATCTCTATTGAGTCTTTTATTATATGCCATCCCGCTCAACCATCTCTGCGATAACCTGGGTATCACCGGTCAGGTCCTGGTGTGGCTGACTTCTTTCCTCTCTGATCAACCCTCCCAGGTTCAACTTGGGTCCTTCCTCTTCTCTATCTCTATCTCTACCGGTGGTGTTCCCCAGGGGACTAACCTCTCTCCCTGGCTGTTCAACCAATACCTGGCACTTCTTGCCCACTGCATTGCCACGCTCTGCCCCAACTTCCAGTACTATGCGGATGACACACAGCTCATTTTCAGGCTACCCTGTGCCACCTCTTCTCCCTCTATCATCTCTGACTGTCTGTCTGCCATCCAGGAGTGGTGTGCCGCCAATGATATCTGCCTTAATGCCAGTAAGACAGAGATTCTGCTTATCGGCACACCTGCTCCCTCCTTTCTTGTCACTCTCTGGCCGGCCTCTCTTGACCCTCTCCCTGCTCCCACCTGTGAGGCTAAAAACCTCAGGGTCATCTTAGACTCCACATTCTCCATCTCTCCTCATATCTCTGACATCTCTAAGAAGTCACACTACCAGCTGCACCTCCTCTTCCTTTCCTCTCCTTCCTCCAGAAGCTCACTGTCTACAGAGTGCTGGTTCTTTCTAGGCTGGACTACTGCAACAGCCTCTTTCTAAATCTGCCTGCTTCTACTAACTGCCCTCTGCAACTCACCCAGAACAGGACTGCAAGACGTGTCCTTGGCCTTAAGCCCAGGGATCGTATCTCTCCAGGACTGAAATCTCTCCATTGGCTCCCAGTGGCTGTGAGGATTAAGTTATAAACCCTCTGCATTGTCCACAAGGCCTCCTAGGGCCTGGGACATCAATACCTTCAACTCTCTCTTCCTAAATATCTTCCTTCTCGAGCTCTTCGCTCATCCACCTCCAACTCCCTCAGGGTCAGTCTCTTCTCCAAGCAACGAGTTGGTGGTAGATCTCTTTCGTCGGCTGGGGCCTCCCTCTTTAACAGCTTCCCTGCCTCCCTGAAACTTGAGGAGAATCATCTCCGGTTCCGGAAGCACCTCAAAACCTTTCTCTTTTCTTCTGCGTTTTCTCCTCCTCTCCCCTGCTGACTTCCTGGCTGAAACTGAAACTGCACTTGTTACCTGCCCACCTTCTCATCTCGGGCCCAGGTCCCCTCCCCCGCCAGTCGCACACCGCACGGCCTTCCTGGCAACCTCCGCACTTGGGGACTGTTTCTGTATCCCGATAGTCCCACTACCAGCACTTGACAACTGATGTCTGCAGTTACCCTTGCACTTGCCACCTGCTGGCCGTACTTTAACTTTTGTTTATTTATTCTATTATCCTATGTACTGCACTGTCCCTACCACTTGCCCCCGCACTTTGCCACTTCTCCTTCCCATGCACTTGCGCGATCTGAATGACACCTGGCCTAGTAGGATCATTGTCTGTCTTCCCTCTGTTACCCCTCCCTTGCCTTGTTGCGCCTTGAAACACTTGTGTATAGGCACGTTATAAATGCCATATCATATCATAACTATTAAAAATAGACTGAATTGAGAAAAGGAGACAGAGAATTTAATTCAAAAACACCTCCAAGAACATTTTATGGAGAGTATGTGTCTAGGATAAAACACTGTTATCCGCGATGGTAAGGGAGACGTTGAGAACACTGAAGCGTAGTAATGATTTGAACTCCATATCAGGGCAAACTGTCAATAACACATATATGAATATGAATCTGAATACGAACAAATCAAGTACAGAGACCGATACATGGAGATCAGATGAAGTTCAAATGAATACGAATGGGACCTAAGGTGTGGATGATGTGTGAGCAGTTGATACCCGTGGCTCGACATCGGAAACCCGACGTGGGAACAGAGATGGGTGTAGTAGAGCCCTTGAGAAAACCCCTCACCAGTGAAATGGGGCTTAACAAAGTGCACGTTGTTGTTTATCACTCGATGGAGAATCAACTGAAACAAACACTGATCCCATTTTAAATGCGCCCATAGATCTGCAAGATGACAATAATTATTCAATATTTTGTACACTGTGAAAGAACAAGCAGCTCATAAAAGGTAACAAAAATCCACAAACAAAAAAACCAAAGAATATGCCCCAAACAAAAAACCTGAAATCAAATTGGTCCATGCAATTTCTTTGTAATCTGAGATGCTACTCCCCCGAACTTGCGACAGACCAGATGCAACGAAGGAGTAAGATTACAAGGAGAACTGACCTTCAGCAAGACTTAAATCTGTCTACTCAAGAGGCAAGAGGGATCTTACAGCTAACTTTAAATGTAAAACGATTTGATGAACATTTCGTTATACGAAGATGTAGAAATAGAGAAGTCTTTGTTAGGTCATTCATTACCTAGAGCCAACTTAGATGTATCCAGACACAACAATCGAAAAGAGACGCAGGTTGCTAGTGGAAACCGAGAAAGGTCGAACAGGAACAAACAAAGTGACTTTTTTCTGGCACTCCTGAAAAACGTCTACAGGCCGACAGTCTCTTTAGAAAAGAGGAAAGACCAACAGTTGACTTTACCAGGTCATTTAAGGGACTTGCGGACAAACGCCTTCATTGTACTGTAACCTGAAAAAGACCGAAAGAGTATCAACCATGGCAACATTGGTAAATCCTGAAAAGAAAAATCCCAGGGACGCTTTCAACAATAGTAGGGGATGCAGCGTGTGGTGGTAATACTTTACTATTGGAGAGTCTCGTGACAATGGATGACGGTTTGATACTGAACCACAACAATGTTTTGCGTCTTTTTTACCACATTCCTAAGTTGCATGTAATTGATTTCGCCAACATTTCTGTGGTGGAATTTGTTAACGAAAAAAAGTTTGACTGGGTTTTCCTGCATATAAATTCCACTCTGATTTGCAATGCATTGGTTGATGCCTTAATATCCCTTCTCGCCTTAGGATTTTACATGATAGAGAGTAGAAATTACCCTATCATGATCAGTGAACAGGGAGGAGATGGGTAAGGGGCTCAGTTTAATGCAGGGGGAAGACCTGCAGGTACCAGGAATTGATGTTAAATATCATATTCCTGTTCCAATAAATGAAAACCCTAATGTAGTCTTGAAAGGAGGGATAGAGAAATAAATCCCCTTAAAACAATATTTAGCTGTGTAAATACTTCACAAAGAAAGATAACTGAAGAGAGGCATTCCAAATCAAATGTGGCAAAGGATGATTCTCGGGGTTGATGGCTCAGGCATTGAAATGCCATAAAAGACGGTAATAGCAAGAGACAGAACCCGAGGGGCGTGTGACCAGGTGTTGCTGGATTACAAGTTTTTTTTCTCGCTTATTTTGTTTTTGAGAAATTAGATATCTTGTGTCTTCAGTAAACATGGCTCAGTAATAACCCTATTTTGGATGGATTTAGCATTTACTTAAACCGTGCTAAAAAGGTCTTAAAGGGAAGGCCCTCAGCTAGCCTAGTAACAATTATAAGGAATGGGATTGGATTGAGAGTGATAGAGGAGCGCAACTCCAACCCGTACTGTAAGGAAGCCATGGTATCAAACAGTAAGACAGACACAAGTGATCACAGTTCAAGGGTGTTTATTGAACTTCAACTGGGTTTGAAAAATGCCAATCTAATTCTAAATCTAAAGACGGGAGCAAGCTACGATCATCAAATAATAATAACGCAGTCCTAGTGGTGTCTGTCAAAATAAAAGGGCCTATACTAATAAACCTATTGCCAATCCTTACTTCTAAACACAAAATAGTGTGGGAAAATGTTGTATGCAAAAGAAAAGTGTTCAAGAAATGATATGTGTGGATTTTCAAGCCATTGGCTTCCCTTCGTCAGGTTTTCAGCACGCGATAAGGCGGCACACTCGAACTTAGCACAATCTCTGGCTTCTCTAGCACGAGGATGCAGTTCAAATCTCAATATCATGGCCTTCAATGTCAAAGTCTCTTTGCCATTCAAAGTCTCTTACTTAAGAAGGCCTGATGCGTCAAACAAACATTCAAAAGTTCCTTTCCCCAGCAGGATTCTCATGTGAAACTTCTTGGGTGATTTTCAATTCACCCCGGGCCTGCCTCTGCCGGGCTCAGACCCACTTTAACAAAAAGCTTTCAATTGATCTCCCTCTGTCGGGCTCAGACTAAAATCCATGTTCTCAAAGCTTTTAATTGATCTCCCTCTGGCGGACCAAATCCATGTACTTTTCCAAATGTTCTCTACTTCATTGAAATCAAAGCCTTTCGACTGTGCGCCGGATTTGACTTGACCCGTCGCAGGACCACTTCGATTCACATTTATTTATTCTCTTTCAATTGATCTACCTGCACTGGACTCAGACCAACTTTATCTACTTTTATTACTTCTCAGCCGGGTACCTTACAGAGACCTTCGATTGAGCACCCACACGGTGCCAGATCACTCTGTGAAAAGTATTGTCGCTTGCTTTAAAGTTCGATAACTCATCAGCATGTTAACTTCATTTGCGTCTCTTATCGCATGAGTTTTACCAATTTTTATTCCAGCACTCGCCACACAATGTTGCTGCTTGCAACCTTGGCTTAAACACAGACTGGTCTTGTATCGGTCTCCCCAACTCACCGGCTGTGTTGCTTTCACTGAAGCAGCTTTGTTCTTGGAGCCAAGGACAGTACCACGGTGGCTTGAGATTCTCCTTGCTTTGATTACTGACATGTGAGGGCCTTGGATACCTCTGACATACAATGCAGGATTCTTCAGCCTGGTTTCCTGGTTTTATGCTTTCTGTTCTCGAGGTTTCATGAAAGTAATGGTTCCTTGTCTTAAAGGTCAAGGGAACTTCCCTCCTTGCAACCCCCTTCTGTTTTGCTGTCTTTCTCCTCTCGTTAAACTGCCATCTTGGAACTGCTAATTCCTTGTGTGTTTTGCCTCTCTCAGAGTGTCCACTCGTGCTATGCCTTTTATCCATGTGCGGAAGTGAAATGGAAGTCAGCTGTGAGTGATTGTCGATAATTGCCTGACCTCGTCTGACCATCCTATTGGGACATGTCAGGTACACAGCTTGTGTGTTAGTCTATATTTCCTTTCGAGTGGGCTGTCAGTGATACAATGTTTGTGTTGTAAAAGGGGGAGGGACAGAGTTCCTAAATTTCCTACCGGGTAGGATGGGGTAAAGGTATTAGAGGGAAGGGGATACTGCATCTCACCATCCAGTGTCCCATTCCCACTCCCCGAAGACCCCTCACCAAGGTGATCCACCCACACTGGTCCAACCCCAGGAACTGGATTAAAAGTGATGGCCGTATCTTGGACACCTAAATGACAGATCCCGGGGACTAGTGGGTGAGACCCCATCTGGTTTCTCACAGTACATACAAATACTGATAATCGATTTTTGAGAAACAAAACCCGGCGATGAACATCATGCTAGTGATTGTTTATTTATATTGGAATGCTGTGGCATAGAAGTTGGTAACCTTTGTTGATTGTGTGACATTCTTGATCAATGACTTTAATATCTCAATGTCAGACCCAATGATTCTCCTGTGTGGTGATTTGAACATTGATTGTTTAGAAGTAGGTATGCAGGAATGCAAGGTGGTTAACAGAGCGAGTTCGGGAAAAAAAAGCCACAGCAGCCATTTATGTTGAAGGATTTAGATGAGAGAAATTTCAAATGCTAAATGGACAAACGTCTTTAGAGGTAATCCCCATGCATAACAGTGATCATGAATTACTGAAATTGACATGGTGCCTGTCCACTAAGTTGAATAAGGAACAGTGGACGATGGATGTGGAGGTTGTTTCGGGTGGTAACAGGCTGTGTTTGAACCTGTCAGATGTGTCTTTATTGACAGAAAGATATTCGACCGCCGTAAGTAAACAGTTGATTGGAATTCATTATATTCCTGTACTTTCTGACTTCACTGAATTCAAATCAGATTGGGGGGAAAGTATGTTTTAATCCAAAACACACTTTAGACAAAGAGATCATTACCCAAAAGAGAATGTTACACCAGGACATCAGAACAATGTGACTTTTACCAAAGCTGATAAGAGAAGAACTGTGTAGAAAGAGTAGGCAATGTTACAAGAACTGACTGGTCTCACATAACAGTATCATGCACCAGAACAATGCGGAGATTATGCTTAGAATGATTTTGGCTAACAATACTAGGTATTTGTGGCAGGGCTTGAATAGGATGGGGAATTCTCAGTTGGCCTTGCAGTGTAACATGGTGTCAGAAGAAAAGTGGGTTCAGCATTTTGGGAGCCTGTGTGCAGTCCCATAAAACAATGGACCTGGAATGTCTTTCCCAGACCTAAAGGTGTGGGAAATCCCATTTCATAAAGAGGACATATTGACATTAATTAGGAAGGTTTTAATTAGGAAGGTTAGCAGCTCTCATGTTCCAGACCCAGATGGACTGACTAACAGTATGTTTTTGGCCTTGGATGAATGGGCAGATTTGGGGATGAATCTGTTTGACCAAATCATGAAGGAAAAAGAAGTCCCTACATCATGGCCATATTGGTCCCAATGTTCAAGAAGAGCGATAGGGGAAATCCCCAAAACTATCAATTTATGCCCTTCTGGATGTTTTGGGAAATGTTTTACGTCTTTGGTATTGGTGCGCCTGAAGGAGTGGGTGACGTCATTTGAGAACTATGACTGCCGGCAAACGGGGTTTGTAAAAGAGGTTGGCTGTTACTTAAATTTATTTTTAATCAACCGATTGAAAACCAGATCTACAAGGGACGGAACCAAAATGCATTTAGCCTTCATAAACCGGCTGCAAGCCTTCAATAGCCTAAATAGAGATTTCCTACATAAGAAACCTTTAACCTGGAAATGCCCGGGAGATCTTCTCTTGGCAATTTATGTATTACATATGGAAACATAAATTCAGGTCAGGTTGAACCACACTGGGCACTTGTCTGAAATTATTCCTTCAAAAAAAAATATTAAAGCAGTGGCGCACATTGGCCCCTGCTTTGTTCAATCTGTTAATTTCAGAGTTTTGGGATGTGATTGATTCAAATGACACTTGACCTCCCAGAATAAACGCTGATCCAGTCGGATGGATGATGTACACAGGCGATTTGGCCATCCTTGACCAAACACCCGTTGGACTACAGCGCAAATGGAACATTTTGTACGACTATGTGGAACAGAATGGGTTAAAGATCAATGCAGTTAAATCCAAAATTCTGTTGTTTCAGAACCTAAAGGGGAGAAAGGAAAGCTTGTTTCCGTGGCTATTAGGAGGGGAAATTGTTAGACAGTGGAAACAAAAAGGTACTTAGGAATGTAGTTACATTCAAGTGCAAAAGACGCTTTGTGGGTCGCCAAGCTAAAAGCAAAAGGAAAAAGCTTGGCAGCTCAAGGCACAAAACATTTGGAAACATCTCATTAATTCCAGTTTTCAAATTTTATAAACAGAATGTGTTATTATTGGGCGGAGGTTTCACTGTGCCTCTCAAATTTGGGCTACCATGGAGGGCACCTTTTGGAGAAGGATCCTATGTCTACCAAATTCCGTTCCAACCACAGTCATAAGATGTGAACTGGGCCTTCTTTCAATCTACGCCATGGTTCTTTGGAAATCACTTTGCTTGTATCATAAACTCATTACAGATGAAATCCCTCCTCAATTTGCAGTTTTATGAGAAAGGAAAGCAGATAAATATGACTGGGCATTGAAACAGTAGATTAACTGGTGTATAGAGATTGTATCGGAACTGGGTGTAACAGACCAAATGATAAAGACCAACCCTAAAGATTTTAAAAAAGAAGACTCTGGCTTAGAGCTTGGATCGAGACAGAAACCAAGGAAAAGGAGCATATGTTCTTTGTGAATTTAAAGAAAGAAAGAAAACCCTGAACGTATTACCAAAATATGTGCTCAAATTTCCTAGCTAGTACCATTGTGATTTATTAATGAGATTTCAGATGAACATGTTTCATACAAAGGAAATTTTAAAATAGCGTACCCAAGGGGGGATCACAAATGTCGATTGCAGATTGTGTAATAATGCAACAGAGACGTTTTTCCCCCTGAAAATTAGCAATAGTCATGTCATGTACAAAGCAGCTGAAAAGACATGCCAGCCAGTCACATTTTGAACCCATTGACGAATGTGACTTCCCCCACTGCATTTGCCTTGAATCTTACCCCCAGTATTAATCGGTACATCAAATCATCAAAATTGATGCATGTGACAATACTTCTTAACTATTATGTCTGGATCTGAATAGAATTATGTTCTATTGTTTACAGCTTGGCACTGCCACTACAGGAAAATTCCTCACAAATTGAAATTAATCTTTGCCACTTTAAATGTGGAAATATATCTAAGATATATTTTGCTCAGTGCGGCAAGCAACACACAACCACATTTATGTGCTGGACCAATTATGCTTCCTCAGTGAGATGTATGTTGAGTACATAAAACAGAATTCTAGCTAACAGATTTACCAGGTGTTAGAAAATGCTTATCCAATCATTTTCATCCTTCACTTTTTGCTTTTGTGAGTCCTTCTCCACCCGCAAGTAGGGAGTTCATGGCGAATTTGGCTGACAAGGTTGCTTTGATAATAGATTCAACCTCTAAGGACAAATAGGTTTGAGACACATGTAGTATGGCCACAGATGATCAGTCATTATTGATTGCTCTTTGTGTGGGAATGTTTGGAAGACATTTTCAAATTGCTTGATAAAATTACATTTAAGTTAAATATTGTGAAATCTAATATAACTTGTTTTTTTTTATATAAATTCAATTTGTCTGATAGCCCAACCCTTCAGAAATAAAATTGTGTATCCCAGAAAGCTAGAAAAGGAATGGTGCAAATGTAGACCACAAACAGATCTTTTGAATCGCTGCTTCATCAGGTTCTCACTGAAAAGAAAGTTGCCACAATGCTAGATATACCTAATATACTGAGGCAAACACAATGGTGGGCAACCAGTCATAGAACATTTTAAATACTGTGAAAGTGTGTCTCCCTCCAGTACTCTTTGGAGAAAAGTGTCCACGAAAATTAATTTCTTTGCGGAAAAGCTATGTACAATTCAGGAAGATTTTAAAAATAAAACATGCAATTAACAAACATGATAGGGTAATGTGCACTAAATCTTGTATTGATTACACAAAAAGTCTACATTTGAACAGTCAATTTTATTTGTATTTTGCAATGCATAAGTCAATCTGCCTATCTTTGTCAATATGCCAACATTTACCAAATCGGGCATGTGCATATGTTTAACCCACTGAGGGCTTTCTCAAGATACAAAAACTATTTGTTCTTTTGTTTTCAGGTTATCCCCAATGTTTACCTAATTTACTGTATTGGATCAAAGTTCACTTCACTTTGATCCAAGCTTCATTGATTAGTCTTTACACATCAATTTACACATGTATTTCTCGAAGCCTACTGAGGACCTGCCTGTCATGGTTCTAATGTTGCTCCAGATCTTGGGAATAAATCAAGGTATTATTATAGACTACAACAAAAATGTCTATAAATACCCTGAGTACCTTATTGATGAAGTACTGGAAGGCTGCTGGAGCATCATGTGTGACATATCTTTTGGAATATGTGAGAGTATATATGGTGCTGAAGAGCAGGAAATCCCAACTTTCTGGAACAGGGAATCACAACATCTACTGTAGAAGAAAGGAGGTCAAGAGGACATGACTTCTATAAATCAGTATAAACATTGTTTATTTAAGATGATACAAAATTAGTAATGAAATACATTTTGAATGAATCAAAAAGGAACAACTATTAGATGCAGGTAAAATCACAACTATAAAATGCAGATGACACAAATCATTCCCTCACACCAATTAGGAAATATATCCTATATCCTTATTCAAGCATTTGGCAACAATTCTATTCACATTTATACAAATCACAAAACGACATTTCATATCAACACCAATTAATAAACAACATTAAAAAATGTTTTTTGTCTTTTTGGAATGGATCTTTGTAGCTGTTTAATAGAAAATGATCACATTTCCAAAACGATTACAAGACCGACTGGTTTCGACATCTAGGAGTAGTTTACCCATGAATTTGTCATGGGACATAAAGCACTCTACAAAAAAGAATATATATAAACATCATGTGTAATCAACCAATCACTTGAACCTATATTATCCATATAGCAAGGCTACCTATTCAAGCACCTGAGTGTCAGTGACTACCATATAAAATTCACCACATGCAGGGCAAACCACAGTGACTCACAAGCGCTCCTCCAGTAACTTTGGAGCCACAACCAACCATGCCCTCAGCAGGCGAGTGCTCCCACAGATAGGAGAAATCTAGCACCATAACGTTATCAAAGGAAACAATTAATTGATGCTACCGAATATGCTGCACAGTCACTTCATCGGAGACAGATGGAACGCAGTATTTTGTTTATTTTGGTTATTATTAACGACCTGAGAAGGAAATGGAGGTTTATTTTGTATAGTTATCAAATTACATTGAGAGCAGAGGTTGGTGCAAGTCGGGCCGAGGGTGTCCTAATCTCACCTCGCATATCTTATTTAGAAGGCATACTGCAGCTGAAGTCCTTGAAGTCAGCGCTGTATGCTCTGGGGATCCAGCGATGTAATCAATCTTATCCTGAGAAACCAAATGGTTCAATATTACAGTATGCCATACCAGCTTAATGGCAATAGTACTGGTGGGCATAATTTACAAGCCTGCTGGTCATTGTTTAAACAATAACTAATTAATTCAACCCAGTCACATGCTGGCTAGTAGATACCCACCACGAGTAAAATAATGGGTTACAACAGATTCCTCATGACAATATATAATTGTCTGTTCACTGAAGTGAAGAGCAATTACTCAGACGGGATCCCCACTTGATGGACAAACACCTGTGTCCCCCCATTTTAGCGTGACCTTAGGTCGAGCAATAAGAATGTTGTAATCTACAAGCATTCGTACAATTTACCTTACACAAGTCTTGGATTTCCTCCATGTAGGGCCAGCATCACATTGGTGTAAGTCCTAATTGGAGAGTTTGGCACTGTCGTACTTCTATGAATGTGCAGGGATCATGAGACTGAACACGTATTACATGTATGCAGAGTTGATCACACCCACGAAGCCTAGAATGTTAGCCAGCACTTTTAACGCCGTGCTTGACGGTGCACCCAGAAGTGTACCGCACCAAGAGGATTGTTGATTATTGCACGTCTAAAAACATCTAAATATGAGGACATGTGAGTATTGGAAAGAAAATGCAACAGTGGGAATTCAATGTATCCGAACCCATGCCACATAAATACAAGACTCATTGGGCCCATGGCGGGTGGAATATTTTGGCCAACATTAAAGAAGCTGAGCAACGCGGCATACTCAGGTGTCCCACGAGTGAAAAAAAATATGCACTATTCTTTGGAGGACATCCTGATTTTTGGGCAAATAGAATACATGAGGACAAACTAATTATATCATCCCGCTGCTGGCCCACCATGAGAATTGGGACGTTTTTTTACAAGAAGACCCCCGTGCCACACATAAACAACATCATAGTGGTGGACTCGCAGGTACCCAAATGTACTAGTCTGTCACATGAAATACTATTATGCTATGCAATTATAGAGCATCTAGCACTGGGGAGATCCTCAGCCATAGACAACTGGGCTCCTACCTATGGTATAAATGTTTAAGCTCAAGTTCTAAAGTCCCATAGTTCTTTGGAATTCAGGCCTCTTTGAATTGTTTTTATATTGAATATCCATAATTGTTCATTATAGGCTAGCTTATTGGCTTCCTGTACACTACTAGTCTTGTAGATGATTTCAATGCAGAACAAGGAAAAGTCCTCCAGACTATGTCCCATTTCAAGGTAGTGCAAAACCAATGGTGCATTTAGGGTGCGAGTGGAGATTTTGTATATTTGTATTTGTATTTTTATTTTTGTATTTTTATTGTTCTTTATATAGTGCCTTTATCCAAAGCACTTTACATAGAAGATCAACAGTACATCAGAACAGTGGAGCAAACATGGATCAGGTACAGGTAAAATGGAGTACATAGGAGATCAAGAATACATAAGAACGGTTAAGCAACATGGATTAGGTATAGGTGGTAACAATTAATGAGGGTTCTGAAGCAGGTTTCAGGTGGTAACAATTAATTAGGGTACTGAAGCAGGTGAGTTTTTAAGGAGGAATAGAGAGTAAGAAGTAATAGAGCGAAGTGACAGAGGGAGCAGATTCCAGTGAAGAGGGGCGAGGAGCTGAAAGGAGCAAAAGCGGGATTGAGCGCAGGGAGGATGGGGAACGGTAAATCTAAATAGATTGGAGGAGCTGAGAGAACGAGAGGGAGAGTAAAATGAAAGGAGAGATGCAAGAAAGTCAGACGCCAGTCCGTGGGGAAATTTGAACACTAGGCAAAGAAAGTTGTATTTAAGTTGAGGGTGAAAATACAACCAACCAAGTGAGGCAAGAGAAGAAGTGATTGAGTCACGATAAGAGAGAACACAAAGTGAGTGAATGGCAGAGTGATAGATAGATTTAAGAGGAGCAAGGTGCGAATGAGGAAGACCAAAGAAGGTGACTGACTTTGGATCGGTGTTTGTTGATCCTTAAATGCACTTTCCTCAAAGTCTACCCAATGTGACACATTTTACACAGGCATTGTATTGCATATATTACATTCTTGCTTTTACAGATGGTGAACATCCACAAGTCCCAAATTCTACCCTCATGTTCAAAGGCTAGTGTTTTTTTAAGAAATGTGCATACCACACATGAAATACATGGGCAATGTCCCACCTTTGGGTTCTGATGGACATTCTGGACTGTCGTACGTTTGACTGGAGTACGGCTTGCTTTTGTTAGCCTTTGCTTCAAATTCTTGCTTTTCTTGAAAGCAAATAATGGCTTTTCAAATTTCACATCGGTTGTATTAAGAATCCTCATTTTTTTTAAAATTGTCCCTTTAATGGCTTCACTGTGCTGGCAAAAAGGAGATGGCACACTAGGGCACACACTAGGTGGTCACCCAGTCAGATTTTGTTTTAGCAATTAGTAAACTGTCCCAATTGGTAAATCTCACTCTTTTTTTACACCGTTTGATTAGTTTTTTTTGCGTAACCCTGTTCCAGAAGTCTAGTTCGTAGAACGTATGAAGGTTCATTAAATCTAGCAAAATCTGTACAGTTTTTGTGCAGACATAAGAACATCCCATATTGGAAGTTTGAAAGTAGACTTTTAGGATGCTGACTTTTGAAATGTTAAGTATTGTTCCTTTTGGTCGCTTTCCTATACAGTTCTACTTGAAGAGTACCTCATCATAAAAGATGGATAGATCCAAGAATTAGATTCTTGTAGCCGAGTACTAATATGTGAAGTGCAAGTACAGGTTATACAAGAGAGTTGCAATTATACAAGAACAGGTCGATGACACTCTTATAATGACTGTAGGGACATAGGAGCACAGTCACGGTAAGTCTTGGGTGGACAATCAGACTTTGGCATTGCGCTTGAAGGCCGGGAAGGACAATTCAGCTCTGAGAGGGTTAGGTAGTGAATTCCGTTGCTTCGCTGCTAGGACAGGGAAGCTATGTCCACCAGATCTCTGGAGGTTCAAGCGCGGGATAGCTAGGCAGTTGGTTTGGGGACTTCTGAGTGGTCTTGAAGTGGTATGTAGTGTGAATCTGTTGTTTAGGTAGCTAGGCGCTTGGTTGGCGAGGCTTTTATGTGTAAGCGCAAGTGCTTTAAGAGAGACTCTTTGAGAGACTGAGAGCCAGCGCAGGTTCCATCTGGAGTCAGAGATGTGGAGGTTCGTAGGTATGTTTAGAGCCACTCTAATGGCATTATTTTGGATGATTTGTAGTTGTTTTAATATTGCCTTGGTTGGTGCCCAAATAGAGGGAATTGCAATAATCAATTTTTGATAGGACCAAGGTCCTGGGTAGAATGGTGCAGTTGGCTGGTGATAGGAGGGAGCGGCATGCTGTGATCAGCTTACAGGTGTATGATGCGGCCGATGACACTGCATTAGTTTGTCTGGATAATGAAAGAGTGGAATCGATGTAGATTCCAAGAGTTTTTGTATCCTTAGACACTTTGAGAGTATTACCATCAATGGTGAAAAATAAGAACGAGGAATCTAGATTACTGAGTCTTTGGTGGGAGCTGAGGATGAGGAGCTCAGTCATTTCGTCATGCAAGAATAATTCGTGATGGGCCATCCAGGCCTGGATGACTTGATAAATGGCGTTAATGGCTAGAGAATTGGTTTAGTAGTCACCTGTGATAGGGATAAGTATCTGGGTGTCATCGGCGTACTTGGTATAAGTGATACCCAGATAATCCAAGATGTCAAAAAGGGATTTAGTAAACACATTGCATAGTGTCGGGGACACACATGAGCCTTGAGGGACTCCACAAGTGACTGGTGAGGGTTCCGCGGAGGCATTAGGGGAGAAGACCCTCATGGATCTATTATCTAGGAAGGAGGTGATCCAGGCTGTAGCTTTGTCTGAGAAGTGGGCAGCAGTTTTGAGGTGACAGCAAAGGATTTGGTGGTTTACTAAATCAAAGGCCACGGAGAGGTCTAAGAGTAGTAGAATGGCCAATTTACCCTTAACTTTTAAGTCTTCAATCTGAGTTTTTAGGTCTAAGAGAGCAGTTTCAGTACCGTAACGCAGACAGAAACCAGATTGCCTCCGTCCCAGGAGGTTGTTGGTTTCCAAATAATCTTGGATCTGCAGGTATGCAGCACGATCAATAATTTTTAAGAGGAAAGCGACCGCAGTGATCGGTTTGTAGTTGGTGCAAATGTTAGCGTCCAAAGTCGTTTTTCTAAGGAGACGAATGACCCAGGCATCCTTGAGGTTGTCCGGGACAATCCCAGAGCTAAATGAGGAGTTTATGAGTGTGGTGATGAAGGGAGCAAGGTGATGCAAAGCCTCCTTAAAGATGGCAGCAGGGAAAAGGTCCCCCTGGCAATTGGACGGTGTTGGTTGTTGATAATGTGTTCAACTTCATTAATGGAAAGAGGTGAGAAACTGAATGGTTTCAGGGCTTTCGAATTGGAGTTGATGTTGACCTGAGGAATTTTGTGTTGCAGGCTAGACTGTAGACTATTTTTTTTGTCGTTGATTTTAGTTTGGAGGGCGACAACTTTTCCAAGGAGGGCCTTTTGAATGTTAGCACACCAGGTACTGTCTTTGGAACAGGTGTCTGGTGGGGTGGCAGGAGATTCCAGTTCCTTTAGGATTTTGAATAGCTCCTTGGTGTTAGATTGGGCTAGTTCAATGCATTTGTTTTACGTCTCTTTTTTAGCCTGAAGTATGGCTTCTTTGTAATTTAGAGAGGCTATAACAGTACTTGCTTTGTTAGCATCAGTTGGATTGCTTTTCCAGCGTGCTTCGAGGGTCCTTTTTTCCTTGCGTAGGGTTCTCAGCTGTGGTGTGAACCAAGAGTTGAGGTGGGCCCTAGGTTTAGGTTTTCTGAGTTTGGCGGGTGCAATAAGATCAAGGGCTTTCAGCAAAGTCTGATTGTTTGTTTGATTGTTTGTTTATTATTTATTATGCGCACCAGACCGAAAGGTATAAGGGCGCAGTAGGAAAAGAAGGCATACAGCTTAGATCAGATTACAGGTTACAAAGTGTCGATGGTAAGCAGATTAAACAGTCAGAAAGTATTTACAATTAGCAATATTAGAATAACAGTTATAAACAGGAACCGAAATTCTATGTAATCAAGTACATTGGTTGTGCATTCATTAGTCATTTTTCTCTATTATCCAACTGATCAAGTTTTGCCTGAATTTAGTGAAGGATTCTTCCATTCTCAAAGTGGTGGGTAACTCGTTCCACAGTTGGGCTGCTTTGACAGGGAAACTGGAGCCTCCAATAGTGGAGAGTTTGAAGCAGGGAACTAGGAGGCGATTGGTGTTAGCTAATCTCGTTAGTCTAGAAGATGTAGTTCTAGAGAGTTTGTCAACTAGATATTGTGGGGCTTTGTTATTTAGACATTTGTGTGTAAGGGAAGCAGTTTTAAGTCTGATTTTCTCATAGGTGGAAAGCCATTTGTGCTTCCTTCTAGTATCCGAGATGTGTTCTCTCTTAGGGATATTCAGTGGTGCTCGAAGAGCATTGTTTTGCTGTATCTGTATTTTATTAATTGTGGATTTAGTCGCTCCAATGTAGAGGGCATTGCAGTAATCTAGTTTGGAGATGATCAGGGCTCTGGCTAAGGTCATGCAGCTGTTTGGGGATAGGAATTGTTTGCCAGCTCTAATTAATTTGCAGGTGTACGCTGTTGATGAAGCCAGAGAATTTACTTGTTTGGTGAATATAGAGTGGAATCTAAATGGAGACCTAATGTTTTCACTTCCTTTCTCTACTTGTATGAGCTTCTGATCGATAATGAAGGAAGAGTAGCTTGGGCTTAGTCTATTGAGAAGGAATGTCATGCCTAGGATGAGAAGTTCTGTTTTGTCATCGTTCAGGCAGAGACCATGGGTGGCCATCCATGCCTGAACTATGCTGTAGATTCTGTTCACCATAGCTAAGTCCTCACTGTAGTCCCCAGTGAGTGGCAGGAGGATCTGGGTATCATCTGCATAATTAGTGTAGGTGATACCCAGATGGTCCAAGTCATCAAACAGAGGCTTAGTGAAGATATTGGGCCTCATTACGACCCTGGCGGAAGACCATGGTGCTATTAGCACCATGGTCCATGCCGGTAAGGTAACGACTCCGCCATGGAGAAAGGGGGAATTACCACCCCATTACAAGGTTGGCGGGGCGGTAATTCCCCCTTCCCCCATGGCCCTTCCCCATTCCCATTTTTGCCCCATAGGGCTCAATGGGAATGGGGAAGGCGCTAAGTACGGTGCGGCAAATTGCAGCACCGTAATTAGCACCAAGGTCCCTTTGCGGGTCCCTACTTTAGCGGCTGGTTTACACCAGCCGTTAAGGTCGGGTCCCGCAAAGGGACCTCGTAATTAGGTGCTAATAGCTTAACGGCACCGCAGCCTTTTACGGCGCCGTTAACCCATTAGCGCCTGGGTCATAATGAGGCCCATTATATAGTGTTGGCGAAACACATGAGCCCTGTGCGACTCCACAGGTGATAGGGATGTGGTCAGCCGCTGCAGATGGTGAGAAGACCCTCATGGTACGGTCACTAAGAAATGATTGAATCCACGGTATTGCCTCACTCGAGAAGTGGGCTGCTGAGTACAGATGGTTGCATAGGACTTTATGATCCACTAAATCGAATGCCGCAGATAGGTCCAGTAGGAGAAGTAATGTGGGTTTGCCATTGTCTCTTGTTTTATCTATTTGGGCTTTAAGATCAATAAGTGCGGTTTCGGTGCCGTGTAGGGGGTGGAAGCCACATTGCCGAGAGCCCAGTAGATGGTTGAGTTATAAGAAGTTCTGGATTTGGATGTATGCCACCTTGTCCAGAATCTTCAGCAAGAATGGCACAGTTGTGATTGGTCTATAATTCGTGGGTATAGTCGGGTCTAAGGTTTGCTTTTTGAGGAGTGGGAGTACCCATGATTCTTTTAGGTTACTAGGTATAGTGCCGGTGGTGAAGGAGCCATTGATCAACTTGGTGATGAATGGTGCCAGGATCCTAGCAGCATCTTTAATCAATTGTGCTGGGCAAAGATCACCTTTGCAATTGGATGGTATGAGTCTGAGTATTATTTTCTCAACCTCCATTATGGGGACTTTAGAGAAATGGAATTGGGTGGACAGTTTGGTTTTAGTAGGTTGTGTAATATTGGGCATAGAAGCGGTAGCTAGTGACTCCTTTTTCAACTCTATTTTCTTTTGAAGGTTTAGTACTTTATTGGCTAGTGCAAGCTGGATATCCGAGCACCATGTTTTATCTTTGACACAATTGTCTTGAACTGTTATGGGATTTTTGAGTTCTCTAAGTATGGAGAACAACTCTTTTGTGCTGGAGTTAGCTTGTGTAATTCGATTGTTATAAGTCTCTTGTTTTGCTGAGAGGATCTCTTTTTTATATTGAGATGAAATGTTGATTAGTTTAAGTTTATTATCTGGTGTGGGGTGAAGTTTACAAGTATTTTCACATTTTCTATCTATTATATATCACATATTATATATCTAGTCTGAGGTTTTTTAGGTGGGGGGTGAACCAGTTATTCAGATGACTAAGAGGTTTGCTATTTCTAAGTTTTAATGGGGTGATGTTATCAAGAGATTTATTCATGATTTTGTTATATTCCTCGGCTTCGAGGTTAGAGTCTAGGTTGTCAGGTAGGGTGTTAAGGGTGGGCAAGACACCTAGGAGAAGTTTGTCTGCTGTCATGTTTTTTTTGTTTCTAGTAAATATAGGTGGTGCATAGGGTGGGAAGTTTAGACTCTAATGTAAAGGATATCAAGTGATTGTCTGTCCACATTTAGGGGGAGATAGTTAAGATAGAGATGTTACAGTTATGGTCGGTGACCCAGTCTAGGGTTCTCCCTTTGATGTGAGTTGGCTCATTCACTCTTTAGGTGAAGCCAAGTTCCGTAAGGATGTTAGATGCTGAGTGGCTTGTGGGTCGTTGATGTCATTGAAGCCTATATTAAGGTCACTGAGCAGCAATGTTTAGGATGTATATTTTAGGTTTTCTGAAAGAATAGTGGATGGGTCTTCTATGAAGGTCTTTTATAGGACCGGGAAGTCTATATATTAGGTGGATGTTCAATGTTTGGGAATTGGCAGGGGGTATTTTAATAGACATTGTTTCGCAAGATTCAGTTACAGGAGAAGGAGATAGTCTCATGACGAGCTTAGGTTTGGCTATAACGGCTAGGCCACCACCTCGGGCTTCACATCTATCCGCTCTGAGTAGTTGTTTGGAACAGCTAAGGACAGTGCTGGGCCTGATGCCTCATGAAGCCAGGATTCTGTAATAGCTAAGAAGTCATAGTCTCCGGTAGAAATAGCTCCAGATATTTTAATGGCATGTGCGACTAATGACTGAGCATTTATTAAGGTGCCCTTGAGTTTTGATATATGCTTAGCTGGAGGAGGGGTTATGGTGTGAGTTAAACTTGTTGGGCTGCTGGTAGGTCTTCCTCTTTTTGCCTATGGGTTGTTATTGCTGTTGTGATTATAGTGGTTAGATTTAGAGGTCATTTTGGTGCGGAGGATGTGGTTTTCATATTTGACAAGAGGGTCGAATATTCTGGGAAGTCGTGCTCGTAGTCTAGCATTTCTAAAGGCTATGTTGCATGGTATAGTTTGGTGTGGTGTATTGTGCTGATGGCTGACTGGTTTTGGAAGCAGTGAGTGTTTATTGAGGGTGTCTGATATACCTTCTGAGGAGGACATTATGTGGAGTAACACTACTGTAAGTAGGGTGCACAAGTGTACTGAGATGGCCAGTATCAGGTGCATGGTGTAGGATGTAGTGTGCAATAAGTCTGTATCTAAATGCGTACTCTACGTGGAGAGAGTGTATTAGTCAAATGGGGTTGTGGCAATCACAATTATTAGGTAGGCTCTAGGCAGCTTATTAGTCTGGCTATAGGCATATCTAGATTCTAATTTCTAAGTATAGCAGAATTCACAGTTGTGTCTACTATGATAATCACAAGTATAGGGTAGGCATATCTAGATTCGAATTTCTAAGTACAGCAGAATTCACAGTTGTGCCTACTATGATAATCACAAGTATGGGGTAGGCATATCTAGATTCGAATTTCTAAATACAGCAGAATTCACAGAATTCACAGTTGTGCCTACTACTATTGTATTAGTCTACCAAGACTGACGGATCAGAGCAGGAGGAAGAGAGATCATTGAGAGCAGGGAGGATAAGTGGGAGTAGAATGGCGCAGGTTATGTTACGCTTATTCTTGTTGTGGTGGCGTGTGCAATATTGGGACTAGAGTGGATGATTCTGTTTGGGATGCCGAAGGTGATGTCTGTCCATGTGCATGGTTGATTGGATTCAATATTAGTGTCACAATTTAAGACCGCTATCCAGTCGAGAATCCTGCCCTTTGAGTGGGTAGGCATGGTAACCTGTTGAGTAAAGCCTAGGTTAAGTAGCAGGTTGTGGACATTGTGAGCGGGGGCATCATTAGGGTCTTGGTAGCCTAGGTTGAAGTCACCTAGTACAATGATTTGAGACTTGGTCTTAGTGTTGTCAGTGAGGATGTGGGAGAGGTCCTCAGCAAATGTGAATAATGGACCAGGAGGTTCTGTATAAGACATGGAGCGTGATAGTCCGGTTAGGAGTGATGGCTAGCTTAGCTGTGAGTAGTTCAGCTGATGTGATTTGGCAGGGAGTGGTGAGGCGGAGATTGATAGAGGTTTTGTGTATGATGGCAACGCCACCTCCTTTAGTTTGATCAGTGTTACGGTCACTTCTAATGATAGTGTAGCCTTCAGGGATAGCTAGGGATAGAAGAGGTCCTGAAGCGGCATGGAGCCAGGGTTCAGTAACAGCTATGAAGTCCAGGTTGTGGGTTGTGATGAGGTCAGCCAAGTCAAGTGCGTGGGCCATAAGGGGCCTGGTATTGATCAGTGTAGCCTTAAGAGGTGTTGTAAGGCTGTGCAGTTGGGTCCTTGAATCAGGAGTGATGTCCAATATGGGTGTGGGTGCGTGGTGGTGGGCAGAGGCTATGGGCTTGAGGCGAGATAGTTTGGCCAGAAGATACTGAAGTACACAGCTTGGTGGATGCCTATAGTATGGAACAGGATAGTGTTGAGCATGAGCATCTCCTAAAACAGTATGTTGAACAAAAACAGGGTATTCAAAATTGTGTCTTTAAACGAAAGCATGCCTTTGATGTGCAGATTGTGAAACGAAAAAGACTCATGCGTAAAGAGCTCAGACAATGTGCAAAATTAACCAAATAATCCCACAGTGAGAAAAAAAGGTCCATCATGCAAAAATATAAAAACTGGCTGATTTCTCACAAGGTATTCATTGAACATCAAGACGCAGATGCTATGCTAGTGAGACTAGGCAATAAAGACTCTCGGAAATCTGGAAGGTCATAAATGAAGAAAGTTGCTCAGCCCAGGCGATACAGACAAACATGGTGTCCGAAGCCGAATGGGTGAAACGCTACAACCAGCTCTGTGAAAAGAGAGGCACACAGAGAGCCTGTGATGCCATCATTAGATCAATGGGACCTTGTATTCGAAAAAAGTGACATTCTTGATATCATCAGACAAATAAGTTCGTCTAGAGCTCCTGGCCCTGATGGCCTCACAAACTTTACCTTGAAAATACATCCTGAGGAACGGGCTGAAGTTTGTGTTCTCTTGTTTTCCAGAATTACCAAGGAACATTCAACACCGAAGTCCTGGAAAAGTGTGATTGTAGGCAAACCCTAAGGACTATCGCCTGATCGTACTTTTGGACGTTCTGGGCAAAGTGTACGCCACCTTACTTCAACAGAAGCTCTCGACCCAAGACAAACCGGGTTTGTGAAGGGTATAGGGTGTGGTCTTAACCTCACGATATTGAATATAATGACGGTGGAAGCAATCAGAACTGGAAGAAAAGTCTTCCTTGCATTTATAGACCTATCACAAGCTTTCGACAGTATTAATCGTGAAATACCGTGGACAAAGATGAAAAACTGGAACTGTCCAACAAGCTTGCTGCTCGCAATAATGGAATTGCATACTAACACTGAAGTAAAAATCAGACTGGGTCAGCAAGGAACCCTCTCTCACCAATAAAAACATTTTGCGGGGTAAAGCAGGGATGTCCATTGGCTGCAATTGTATTTAACTTGTTTCTATGAGATGTAGGGGTTACCATCGAAAGCATCCCCTCGTTTCCACCAAAAATACTTGTAAAACACATAAATTGGATCCTCTATGTGGATTACCTGGTCCTGCTGGTCTCCACACCCATAGGGCTGCAACGTAAACTCCACGCCATCGAAGAGTATGTTAGCAACAATGGGCTGTGTATAAATATCAACAAATCTGAAATGTTGACCATCCAAGATTTAAGTAAGAATAAAGCACATTCAAATTCCAATCTCCAATGGCATCTTGGCAATGAGTAGGTGAAGAGCGTACTCCACACAAGATACTTGGGTATGACGATCAGTGCTAGCCTGAATGATACACCATGCATCGAAAAAACAAAAGCCAACTGCCGAAAATTGGCAATGCAAGCAGCTGTGTTGCATTAAACATTTGTTACGTTTTCCCTAAAACCAGTACTCATGTTCTACAAACAAAAGGCTGTTCCGGCAATGATTCATGGGTCAGAATACGCTCGAGGAAGCTCTGATACCTTGTGGTCCACACTGGAAAGAAAAGTTTGGTCAAAGGTGCTATGGCTCCCGACAGGAGTACACACAGTCTGTATTAGACATGAATTAAATAAACGCAATAATATGCTGGAATATGCTTACATCATATCGTAAAATGACAATGGAAAAGGTACTGCCACAATTTAAGATAGTTCAGGATCCAGGAAGCGCAGACAAAGCAAATATCTTGACGATGTGGGCTGAACATTGTGAGAAAACTATGCAAGATTACGAAATAGACATTGGCATGCTGCAAGGAAACCTGAATCACGCAAAAGAAAAAGGAACTGTGGTTGCGAGATTGAATCGAGACAGGAGCACAGAGAGCCAAGCATAAAATTATGCAGTTAGTGCCGGGTGAATCAAGAAAACTAAATGAGACACAAAGATATCTGGAAAGATTTCCTGATAAACATTGTAGACTTATATATGTGAAATTCTATTTTAATGCATTTAGGACTAAAGAGATACTATCTCACTGGGAAAAGAATGAGAACAAAGACAGAAAATGTAGATTGTGTAACAATCAAAATGATACTTTGAAACATTTGAAACTATTCTGTTCTGCCATAACAGATGAACGAACGAAGCAGTTAGGAAACATCATGGCAGACTATAAAACGATGAGTGCTGAGGACTGGTGGTCACTCTATTATATTTTACAATAATTACAAAATTTGATGTTCGAATTTAGTAGTAGCAACAGTTGAGGGTTTCTCAAGAGGCACAAATCCTCCAGAAGGTTAGTGCATCCACATGAGATGTTCCTTTATTAAAAACTAGACTCCTTGTGAAATACACTGGTTTGGAAAATGTAAACATTGTTATTTTTACCATAGGAAGACAGAGAGTTTTTAACCTGATGATGGGGGACACCATCTCCCAAAACGCATAGTGACTACAGGAATTACATAAGACAACATACTATGGCCAACATTAATTGACCAATTTCTGCAAAGACTTCATTTTGTCATTTATGAAATAATTGTTTTATGTTGAAATGTACTTGTCTAATGGTACAATTGTATATTATTGTAGAAATGTGCTAGAGCAACGCAATTAATACTCCTTATGTGTTGGAGCAATTAAAAGAATTGTAATTGAAACACAGTTGTGGATCAATATAAATATATTTGTTCATATACTTTTTGAATTGTTATTTCATTAATAATGTATTCAAAATTCACTAATTACATTTATAATTTATCCTGGATTTTTCCAAGGAACATTCATTTGTTTACTATATCTCCTTAGCCAGGGATATTTACCTGGAGCACCTGAAAGCACCCTTATAAGAATCTAGATATGTCTGACAACAAGAAGTTGTGCCCCCCCCCTTGGTGAAGGTTATTGTTAAGCCCTATGCCAGAGAAAGAGGGAGACAAAAGTGGAAGAATATGGGTCAAACCGATGGCATTTAAGTGTCCTGACAAGGGAGCCAGTTCAAAATTTGAGGAAGGCCAATTGGTTACCCCCCATAGAAAATACATTCAAGTGGAATGGGAAGCCGCAGACTCCGGTAAGGGTCTACTCTCCCATTTCTCTGCTCCCTTATGGGGGAATTTATTATCAGGCCCGTAGTTCTACAGTGGTTATGTTGAATGTCCCCAGACTATCGTAGTACAAGAGGGAATATTTTGAATCTTTGAAAAACAAATGTGTGCACTGGATTCATAACACAAAAGTTTGCCTTTCAATAATCAGAGGAGACATCAACAACTGCTATTGTGACAGGATCACAAACTCTGACTTTGACTACATAATGGTTGTCTTTTCTTCTAGGTGTTTAGCTGAAGGGCATTTGGCTATTGACTATTCTTGTTATCAGAGTAGGTCTATCTCAATCTCTACGAGATCCCCCTTCCTCTACAATCTACTCTCAACATGCAGCAAACCCAGTGCTAACAATTTTCAACCTGGGTCTGCTCCACAACCATCTGTTCAGCCCCCAATCATAAGGCACTCCACTCAGAAGTGGGTCACCTACTCCTCCGATTTAGTGGTTTAACCTTCTCTCTTAGAATACACCTGGTGTGTTGCGATTATTGAGCATCCCAGAGTCGTGTACGTTTATTTGAAGGTTCAACATTATTGTTCTTCAGGAGATGTGGGCAGTTGATCCAATTTTGCTTCAGGGATACCAGTCTTTTAATATTCCTGCAGTAAAGGAGCAGAGAGGTAGACCCCAGGGAGGCCTTCTAGTTTGGAATTAGGTTACCTTTGGGTGGGTAATAGAGGTCATAACATCATCTAACCCTGACCTTCACTGTTACTTATTGAAATTAGCAAAGATTAATCATTCTGCCTGGTCAATATTTATAACAGACAATCGAGCCAGTGTGGTATGGTAAATCTGTTGTTTAACAGATCTTGGAGACACACCAAACTCCCCTGTGGTCCTCCACCTAAATATATACTAGTGGCTGGGGATTTTAACCTGCAGTTGGAACCACTGAGGGAACTAGAGGGGTTGTGGAAGGACCAAGATTTGGCCTGGGATATTCGTGCCACACGTGCGAGCCATCCTGTGAGAGAACACATCACCTAGCAGTTGGATCTCCATGCATTATGTATAATCTAAACTTAAGAGATGTAAATGGAAGATTTGTTTGTGACCAACCAACTAAAAAGACTTTTATTCCCCTCTGGGTGTAGATAGGTTTGAGCTGCGCTCCCTAAGAGCTAATTACAAGAAGCTAGGTGTAAGGGTAGATACATCCCTATGCAAGCGCTCCAAGAAATAGGTATCTAGTTGCATATACCGTTCGGTGTCCATTTTCATGAGTAAAAGTAAGGACCTTTAACTTAAAGTGAACACCAATAAGACAAAATCAATGGTGTTCAGACCCCAATTTGCAAAGCCATTGTCCATTCATCTTGAGATAGAGGGTGCTCCAATTGAAAAGGTGAAATGCTATGATTACCTGGGAGTAAGGTTTCAGGAACGTCCAGGATGAACGTCTTAGGTTGACAAAGCTGCTCTCAATTTAGAAAGGTTCAGTGAGCTACTCTGTCTTTTTCACTCGCTGCAGGAATGGTGCATTATCTCCTGCTCTGGACCTTTACAAATGCAAGTTTTACGAGCAGTTCTGTATGGTTTGAACTATGGGTGAATGTGAATGTCGAGAGGATTATTGTAAGGGAAAATATGTTTTTGAAGAAATTATCATTACTCCAACTGAGTGCTCCAACTGCCTTGTTTCACATGGAATATGGTACTTTGCCTGTTTGCACTGCAGTTATGTTCAGATGTGCCCTCTTCTGGACACAGCTGTGGAGTCATGCAAGGATGGTACACCGTAGGGATGCACTGATGCACTTATTGTCCCTGAATGGGGTCAGAAGTATTAAATGGTTTGCTCATACAAAACATTGTTTTAAATTAGATGCAGCTGATCTTTGGGAAATTCCACAGTCAATATGCTCTTCAAGCATTGGGCACCTAAAAGCAGCTATCAAGTCGCTTATGAACAGGTCCAACTTATGTTGGCTGCAATGAAAGTCAAGTTGAGCATCACGCATCTCATTCAAGGGAGGGAGATGGGAAGGGCCTCATCACGAGTTGGGCTGTAGCCCTTAAATGCGGTGGTGACGGTATTACCGCCTCATTTAAGGGCTGGCCCTATCACGAGTTGGGTGCTAAAACGGCTGTTTTACCTCCAGCTTTTTTCTGGAGGTGAAAATCCCTGTTTTCGGCTGTATTACAGCCGGCTGTATTAGCCCGCAGTATTAGCACCGAAAATTCCCCATTGGATCCAATGGACCCATTCAGGAATGGGGATTTACCGTTAAGGCCCAACCCGTGATCCGGTGGTAATACCGCCGGACCGGTCGGCGCTAGGGCTATTACAGTCAGCAGTATTACAGCCGGGAATACAGCCCAACTCGTGATGAGGCCCTTACTTGGATATTATCACCCCAAAGTTTAAAAAATCTTCGTATTTGCTGCTTAGGCTGGGTGTTTTCCGAGTCGCTAATTTCACTCATCTATGGAGGGATTATGAATCTCTATGTTGTGCAATGAGTGGGGCCGCCAAAGAAACTGTACTTCATTTCTTTCTAATTTCTGATTCAACTTTATGTTTAAGATTTAGGTACCTGAGGCCAATTTTGCAGCAAGCCGGTTTTCGCTTGACAAATTCTGCAATTTTATTTTTGATTCAAAGCCCTCGTCTTGCAGTCATGCTCGCTAATGCCCATTATACGCATAGAGCTTGGCTGCAAAGAAGGAGGGCCTTGAAATAATTATATATGTGTTTTTATCAGGCTGATGATTTGATATTAAACAAGGTTGCAAACTTGCTCACCTTACGTTTTAAATTAATTTTACAGCTTGCACATCTAATAACTGTATTATTTTACTTTTCAACATGTTTGGATGTTTTATGTACTATCTTAAAGGTTTTTTACTAAATAAAAGATTTTTAAAGAAGAAAGTTATGGTGAGATGATAGTTGTAACGATTTCATTCTTATTTGCATATAGACGGTCTTCATAACCTACCAAATCATTAATTGTCCCCTTTCTTGATTAGTGCCGCAATAGATGTTTATATTCTGTATAATTCGGTTCCGGTGTCCAGTCATAATTTCGAAAACATAATTTCGAAAGTAAAAAAAGTCGAATCAAAAATGTCGAAAAAAAAAATGTTGAATAGTTTTTTTTTTGATATTATTTTTTGGCTCTAGTTTCTGTGAAAAAAATAGGTAAAAATAAAAAAAAGGGGGGTTGGGGGGGGAACCCCCCCATTTCGAAAAAAAAACGTCATTAAAAAAAAATTCGACATTTTTTTTTTTCGAAATTTTTTTTTCGACTTTTTGACTTTCGAATATTTTGTATTCGAAATTATGTCTATGAACCTTCGGTTCCAAATGTCTCATCTCTAAAAGATAGGAGCCAGTTGTAATAACCTAGAACATATTATATTAAAATGTACATATTATTTTGTTCAATATATTGCTAAATAACTTTGTAATTTCTCCACACAGTTCTGGACTATTGTTTATCATGGCTGTTGATCAGTTCAGTTTATATTCTGGGTAATTATCCCTCAAGTGAAAATATTGCTTGAGTTATTCTAAAAGCTATAGATAAAGTCATCAATTCTTTGACTCTAACTTCATAATTCCTTATTGTTTATTGCTGTCAGGTACAGAGTATCCTATAGGGTTGTGCGCAGGGTCGGAAGATACTTTTCTGGTTAAAATTGTCATTTAAGAATCAATTACTTACTGTTGGTTAGTCCTTGACAGGTTAGATTAAGAGATTGGAGAGTGCCCCAAGCCAAGTTGGTGGTGGGGCTGCAGAGAGCTGATAGGCTGAGTTTGAAACCTGTGCAGTCAGACAAGGTTCTAAACTGCCTTTCATTCCATTGTCAACCAGGAAGGTCCAGTTTGCGGAGTCTCCAGTTACATAGGCCTAAGCAGCTAAGAAAATAAGTAATTCACTTCAAGAAAGCAAGATGCACATGTGGAAGACAGTGTGGCGCAAAGTTGGGAGCACAGCGTGTTTTATAAAGACAGCGCTCCAGTTAATGGTCTCTATCCTTTGTAGCTGTTTTAGGGATACCCTTAAGATTTGTAAATACTAGCTCAATTTTGCAATGTAAAAGTGAATCGGAGGGATTCCGACGAGAGATACACTATTACTGAGTTTATCTCGTTCTATGTAGCTATACAGCTCAAAGCAGTGTTCGTTATTCCCGAGGCGAGGAGCACTACTTGAGACCAGAAGACACAGTGCATATGATCAGGAAGTTAGGTGGTCAATTTTCTTTTTAGCGGATTCTGGGAAACAGGGTGGAGTCTCTGCCAACAAAGTCTTTTCCAATGCCACAGGGTAGTTCCTTCAGCGTTCCTCAGCCGTACAGCCACTTCCTGAGAGACTTACTCGGAACATGTACAAAGTAATACAATAGGCAACAAAGTAAACAGCACTTAGGCCTCTTCTTAGCGACAAAGTAAGATGTGATCACCTATAACGGACATAGATTTTACTGATACCACAAGAAGAACAAGCAAAAAGATGCACGCACAGTCCCTTTAGATCAAATAACTTTGTTATACTGAAAAAAGTTCCGAAATATTCCTAAAAAATGCCAAAACTCAGATTCAAGTGAACTAGCCCATTATTTCATGCAAATTGTTATTAATAAAGCACTTAATACCTTTGATGTGGTCACGTGATGCGATGGCAACTTTCTGCCGTCGCGCGTTGTAAGCGATAAAGGGGGCAGTTCCGCAACATGCCAGAGCGTGCCGAGAGCCCGATACGCTAGGACCTGTGTTTGTGTGTTCCTTCCAGGGAGGGGTGGGACAAGGCCTACATGTGGGGGTCCTGGGCAATGCATATCACAGCATTGGCGATGAGGATGCAGCTGGGCAGGGGGAAGGTGTTCCGATGTTAATTACATCTCTGGCAACCTAATTCAATGTCTGTCAGGTGCATCGAGCATCATGGTAAGGCAAACACTGCCATTTTGAGTTCCCAATGGCAGTGGCTCCACACGTGGACTGCTCCTGTGCCGTGTGGGCAATTTCTGGAGCCCACAAGGCTCGAACTATAGGCAGGGCCACAGGGACCCTTTCAACAACAAAAAAATAAGAGGAGAGATTTTTATTTTCTTCTCTTATTTGTCTGCAATCAATCTTTTCTCAGTCAGACTGAGTTGCTGTCTGGAGGAGCATCAGGGCATGGTCTCCTGGAAGGAGCAGAGTGTGAACACTGCAGTGCCAGAAGTCCCAGAATTGAGCCAGCAGGTGCAAATCGTGGCCTTCTTTTGCAAAGGTGGTGCCTGTGCGTTCTGCAAACATGAGCGGTGAAGATGACTTCAGGGGAGCCGGTCAAGAAGGTGCAATGCCCCTTCGGGAGAGAAGGACACCACGCCAACTAGGGACACTGGCCCCAATGCCAGAATTTGACACTTCAGGCACTCTCTCGAAGCTGGGACCGAAATGGTTGCTCTGGGATGAGAAGTTGGACATGTATTTTAGAGCAACTGGTTAAACGGATGATGCCAACATCGCAACCCTCATATACTCCACTGGGTCTTAAGTTCACAACATTTTCAAGTCCCTTACTCCCATCGGCAACTCAGATCAAGCAGCAAAAGACAGCCTCAAAGAGCACTTCTTTCCACTAACTAATCAGGACTACGAAAGGTTCTTCATGTGCAGTAAAAAACAGAAGGAGAAGGAGGAGGCCTCATTCAATGGCAGGCTCCGTCAACTGGCAAGTTCGTGTGCATGGGAGAATGAGGACGGAATGGTGAGAAACCAAGTGATACAAGGGTGTGCTTCAGGGAAGCTCCGCTGCCAAGTGCTGTGTCAGCCTGGTTTGTCGTTAGCCTGCATTTTGGAAATGGGCAGATCATATGAGCTAGCGGAGAGCCGCACAACAAAGAAGGACGCTGCGATTCGTTCACTGAAAGTGGAGGATGCATGCTCAATCTGCGCCCGCAAAGTGCTGGTTCAACAAGGCCCAGATGGAACATGGGGAGAACTGAAACACTGCTGCCTGCCCCAAGTGTGGTTATGACCTTCCGCATGCTGAGGAATGCCCAGTGAAAGGGAGAGTGTGTGGACGCTGCAGAGCAGTGGGTCATTTTGCACGGATATGCAAAGCCCCCAAACCAGTGACTATTCCCAGAGGGCCCAGCAAGACACACAGTGACACTGTATGGCGACAGAGGCAGGTAGCGGCTGTCGAGCAGGTGGTGCCAAGTCATGATCTGGCAGAAGAGGAAGAGGAGGAAGAAGAAATATTTTTCATCTCAAGTATAGACTCCACTAAGGAAAAGAGCAGACAACTCATGTGCAAGGATGGAGCAAAGACACCAATACTCATTTTTTTTTGTTGCTATTTTTAAAGCGCTCACACAGCCTGCGGGCATCGAGGCGCTGTTGCAGGAATTGTTTTAGTTGCATAATAGTTTTTTTTGTCTTAGTTGCGTATTTATAACGCGCTTAAATACCCATAGATTTCTCAGCGCGGACCCGGGGATCGAACCTGTGTAGCTTCATGTCATCTTACCTCCAAGGCGAGCACGTTCCCACTGAGCTATCCTCCCGGGGAAATCCTGAGCTATCCTCATGGACACTGGAGCGTTGGTGTGCATGATGGTGATCCATCGCTATGAAGAACTCCTGGGGTCTCCAGCGCTCTTGAAAGCCTGTGCGAAAATCTTCACATTTGGTGGCACCTGACTGATACCTCTGAGAGGGATGTTCATTACCAAAGTGGCCCACGAAGGGAAGGAGATTAGGGCTGAATTCTTTGTCACTGACATAAGCACTCACTCTATATTGAGCTACACAGCAGCAGAGGCCCTTGGAATAGTACATTTGGCTTTTAGTGATTATGCCGAAGACAAAAAATGAGGTCCTTGAGAGGTTTAGGGTGGTGTTTGAGGGAGTTGGCAAACTACAGGGTGAGCCCATCAAGCTGCACATCGAAGAAACTGTATGCCCGACAGCACTGAAAAACTGTCGGATCCCTTTTCATCTCAGGCAACAGGTACAACTGGAATTACAGAACCTGGTGAAATTGGACATTATAGAAAAAGTGGTGTCCCCCATCATTGTGGTGAGCAAGCCGAAGCAACCAGGGTTGGTACCTATGTGTGTCGACATGAGGCCTCCTAGTCTGGCGGTTACGCGTGAACGACACATCACCATGACTCTTTACAATGTAGTGGGAGAACTACAAGGTACAAGGGTGATTTCAAAGCTAGATCAGCGGTCAGGGTACCATCAGCTGGAGCGCCACCCGGACTCATGTTATATTACCACTTTCACAAACCACCAGGGCCTCTACCAATACAAATGTTTAAGCTTGGGGTCTCCTTAGCAGCTGAAGTTTTTCAGAACTTTATACAGGGAGCCTTGGCTGGTCTCAAAGGGGTCATCAATCTCAGAAATGACATTCTGGTCTATGCCACGGCAGAGGCTGAGCATATGGCACGCCCAGAGAAGACTCTGGAGAGAATTCAGCTCCTTGGGCTCACTCTACATCGCAAGAAGTGCAGGTTCCTGAAGGATAGCATAGAATTCTTCGGATGCGTATTCTATGAGAAGGGCATCTCCCCGGACCTCGAGAAAATTCGCAACATTCAGGAGGCGATCCCACCAGGGAACGTGTCTGAAGTCAGGAGCCTGTTGGGGATGGTGAAGTACTGTGGTCACTTTATACCATACTTGGCAACCTTCTCCGAGCCCCTCAGGATGTTGACGAGAAAGGACAAAGTATCGTATTGGACCGCCAAAGATCAGGATTCCTTCAAAACCATCCAAAGGGCACTCACGGGGAAGGAGTCCATGGTATTTGTCGATCCGAGGAAGGAGTCAGAGATCATTGTCGATGCCAGCCCAGTTGAGCTGGGTGCAGTTCTGTCGCAACAGGATGCACAGCGACAGATGAGACCGTTTGTGTATGCCAGCAAGGCACTAACCAACACAGAGCAACGCTACTCTCAGATCGAGAGAGAAGCCCTGGCCGTTCTATGGGAATGCTGACATTCTTGTATTTACATACTGGGCAAACCGGTTATGGTGGAAACTGACCACAAACCGCTACTTCCCATCATGGTGGGGTCCTCGTCCAAGTTGCCCCCAAGGATCGAACGATGGATGCTGGCCCTGATGGAGTATGAAATGGTGCTGATGTACAGACCTGAAGCCCACAATCCAGCTGACTACCTCTCGCATCATCCAAGGAGCAGAGGTGAGCAAGAAGACACAGCACAGATAGCAGTCAAAGAACATGTTTGCTTGGTGGTAGAGGAGGCCAAACTGGTTGCACTCACCATTCAGGAGGTGAAAGACGCCTCGTACAGGGTTGAGTGTTTTCCGGTGGTCTGTGCGGCCATGATCAGTAGCGAATTGAAGAACGTCCTGTCCAAACCCAACCGCAGGAGTCGAGAGGCACAACAGGACCTAGAGCAACTGTTGCAGGTGAGACACAAACTGTCGGCAATGGATGAAGGACTGATCTTACGGGGACATCCGTTAGTGATCCCGCAAGCACTGGTGGGAAGAGCAATGGAGCTGGGACACTGTGGCCATCAGGGAACGGCCAAGACAAAGTCAAGACTAAGACTGAAGGTCTGGTTCCCGGGCCTGGAGGCGAAAGTGGACGAATATATCACCAATTGCATTTGGTGTAAAGCAACTGCCCCAGTCAACAAAGAGCTGAGGATAGAGTCCATGCATCACAGTGACCTGCTGTGGGACATGTCTGTGCAGACTTTGGGTCCACGGGCAGGGGGATAAACTTCCTAATGATGACAGACCAATGGTCTCGATAACCCCAAGGTCGAGCTAGTGGAGTCCACATCATTTGATCAAGTTGTGCAAGTCATGGGGAAAATGTTTACAACACATGACTTCCCCGGGATCATATGGGCCGCCATTTCAAGAGGAAAACTTTGCCGAATTCATGGCAGACTGTGAAATCACACACCAGAGAGTAACACCAGCCTGGGCCAGGGCCAATGGGAAGGATGTACGCTTTATGAGAACATTGAATAAAGTGTTCTGCATAGCGCAGGGTTAAGGAAACAAACTAAGAAGAACTCTGTACCAATTCCTGATGGAATACAGATCAACACCTCACCGGCCCATGGGTGTGGCCCCCGCAGAGGCACTTTTCCAGAGATGCCCCCGAGGACTCCTCCTGGAGGTGGAGGGATGGCCTCCAGGGACCATTGACGATGATAGAACATCAGAGGATCAGAGGATATATAACGACGAGGAAAACCTCGGACGGCACCTCAAGCCACCAGACATAGCCTTTGGGGACATGGTTCTGGTGCATAATCGTCACCCAGATGGGAAATTATCCCTCACCTATGAGCCCTCCCCCATGGGGGTGGTCCAGGTCAAAGGCTCGATGGTGACTGCCGCAGAGGAAAGTGACTCGAAACTCCAGTTTTTTTTAAAGGTTTGGTGAAAAGGAGTGACTAGGAGAAGGAGAAAAAATGTTCCCCTGACTGGGGCCTCAGGTGTGGAGCCTCCTCCATAAGGTTGAGAGGATGACGAGGTGCCGACATCAGGTGGGGCAGAAAGATATGCCACGAAGGAGGTAGCCGGGAGAAGATATACCAGTCGAGAAAGCAGAAGATTCCCTGCTTGAGTTTGAGACTATATAATGGGTGACTAGGATTGAAAGGACCTGTGCCAAAGCACGCCACCCAATGTTGCCCACGTTGGGCTTAACCCAGTTTGGTATGTTACCATGTTTGGCCATGTTTAAGACCGTCATGTTTACACTGAGTATAGTCTGAAAAGGTTTATTTCATGCTTATGAAAAAGGACGAATGAGATGTGGGGCATGGCGCAATGGCAATGTCGGGAGCTCGATACGCTAGAACCTGTGTCCATGTCTTACTTCCAGGAATGGGTGGGACAAGGCTGATATGCTGGTGTCCTGGGGCAACACAGATCACAACAATACCTGGATGTTTCTAAGTGTGACCCCTGGGATCGGACTTGTGTTGCTCCGCATTGTCTTGCTTCCAAGGCAAGCATGTTGTGCCTGAGCTATCCTACCGAGTGAACGTATGTCATGAACAGCTCTAAGAATAAGTATATTAATTCTAGACAAAGTCCTGAAAAAAGCACATGCCGGATATTGTGCAAAAAGAACATGTTTTACAAACACGGAAGGTCTTCTTGTTTAATTTCGAAATTGAACGAATTACAGATTACACAGGCCTGCAAAAAGGTAAACATCTAAACCGCATGACCAATCTTCACAAAAAGTATGATTGTTACCACTTGCAGCATGTCGACGAAGTGTAGAGAATAATCAGGAGTCCATCGTCCAAAATGTCTAGTTCCATAACTTTATGGAGAATGTATAGCCAGAGAGAATATTTAAGCCATAATACCTGAGATTGTGGGCTGTAACAGGCAAGAATGAAGCTAGCGCCCTCAAAAAGATTTTCAAAATCATTTTAAACCGGTACAAAAAGCAGACTGCGTATTAATTCTATTAGCACAAGTGTACAAGCAAATGTGTTTCCATAAAAGAAAGCAAAACACCCATAGATGGCAGCTGTGGGCACTGCAAAACGGGCTCAATAGAAAGAACCTCCTTTCTAGTTCTATGGCGAGCATGCAGCATGACCAAGCCACAGTCAGGCGAGGCAGACGAAAAAGACAGCAGGCGTGAGTTATTTTTTTCCCTTCATTTTTGTAATTAACAGATGAAGAGTGGGTAGCGGAGTGGAGGTGTAGGACGGCGAAGCCATTCGATTTTTGAAAGCGTAGGCTTCAACATTAGGGTGCTAATTGCTGCAAGTCACTTATTAATAACAGTCAAATGATATGCGTGTTAATAATAATGGATGTATAATGCATTTTAATAGGTATATTATAAATCAGAGAAGCAAACGCTTATCCTGTATGGGCATCTATCTTTAGCTGGGAAGGAAGATTGCATTTGCTTTCCACTAAACCTCCAGATTGCCATCTTATTCCATTTGACCGCACGCCTCTCCCAGGAAATGATCTCAGACTCCTGCATATTTGTCTGCACCTGCGCCATCTCTCTCCCTGCAGAGTTAGCTGTGCATACTCTAATCAGGCACAGTGCCAGGATCTTCCCTCTGCCCGCTGATCAACGAGAAGCAGCACCGCAATTCCCCAGCTAGCCTATTAAATTGACCAGGGAGGATCCTTTGGGGGAAAAGTCTCTTTATGAGTGCCTGTTTTATTTAGACTGTAGCACAGATTATACACCAAACAGACAGTCAAGGAATTTCTAGTGTTCCGCTGCTTGCAAAGAGGTTAGGCACAATCTGCGAAAATTAGAGTGATTGTTAAACTGCTCTCTGCCGGGCCATTGTAAGGAATGTTGGGGGCCTATGGTGCAAACAACTTTGGGGCCCATCTCTACTAGAGAAATGAAGGGACACAGAATCGCTGGTCAGGCAATAAGCCAGGGATTCCCATTAAATCCCCTTGCGCTCCTCATTGGAATCAGAATAATAAACAAGTGGCATTCCAAGGGCAACGTTAGCAGTTCATGACCAGGGTACTCGCGTTCTAGCATAGATACATAGAACACTGTGTAACAATAGCAAGCACAAGGAAGGTGAAGCTGTGTGAAGAAGTGTCAACATACCCTAGCATAGCCAGAGAACTCGGATTATCAGCCTTGCTGAATATAAAGATGCTCAAGCATAGATACTGGAGATATATTGTAAACCACGGGAATGGTGCACATAGCATAGATAGTGCATACAGGTTAGAAACTGCCATGAAGGCGCAAATACCTGGATTAAGACTGAGATTAGAGGAGAACCACTGTTTACAAGTGGGATTGTTGTAAGTGGGCAGAGAAACACATGCCTTTGGGTTTGTTATATAACATTGGTCACTACTATTGTATATGAAGCAATATTGTGTCCAGTTAAACTATAAGCAAGGATTATTTTAAAGTTCTGTAAGAACTAAATCATTCTTGTGGCCTGGCAATTTTGAAATATTGATGAACTGCAAATATGACAGGTTTATGGAGTTTCTCAGGTTCGCACACTTTATTTTTTCAAGCTGCAAATATTTGTGAATATTTGGCTTTCATGGACTACGATAATACCGTTTTATAGACCTAACTTGGAAAATACACAAAATGCAGAATAACCTTACATTCAAAAAAACGTTATAGAAGAATTGTATGATATAGGTGAATGATGAATGATTTTAGCTTTACTTCCCCCATTACGGAATCATAAAAAGTACCAGCATAGAAATTGCATTGGATTTTAAAGCATTAAATATACCCAACACACAGACATGTGGGTTATTATTTATTATGTGCAGACGAACGTTTGAAATTGAACAAAAAATCAAGAGGTGTTTTCTGACATATAAGCAGGCCTTAAAATCGGTGTGTCACAGGCCTTCAATATTGGGTTGGCTCTTTTCTACCTGGG
The DNA here is from genome assembly GCF_040938575.1 of Ambystoma mexicanum. Lineage (NCBI taxonomy): Eukaryota > Metazoa > Chordata > Amphibia > Caudata > Ambystomatidae > Ambystoma > Ambystoma mexicanum. The sequence goes on along the minus strand of NC_090929.1, from coordinate 759,283,160 downwards.
ACCCCTTTCAATCAAATGGCTAACATAAAAGGAAAGAGCAGGCAGTAACTAAACAAGTTTACCAGGAATGTGAAAAGGCAAAAATGTTCAAAGAAGATGGCCTAGTACTATAAAGCAAGATAAGATGATTTAACCAAGATCACAGTATCATCTGGTGTTAAATCTGGAATATGAGCCGCAACACGTTGGTTTCAATGACTTGAATTTGGCTGCCTAATCGTCGCTCCTCAGTAACACTTTAAGCTCTTAATTATAGTTGCCTTCCAATGTTTACAACACTACTCAGAAGGAGCAGAGCTCTAGAAGTGCACCCTACTCATGCTATGTTCATTTTTTATAGCTATTGTAGTCTAGAGTCAGATTTGCCAGAATGTTGTACTGTGTTCTGGTATATGACCAAAGATCTCTATAACAAGTGTTTAACATACTGAGCTATCTTTCGAACCATAATGGCACTCAAATGTATCGAAATGCATTTTAACTTTTGTTTTGAAAGTAATCAATATATTCTCCACAAAAACGTGAAAATGATACAGAGTTGTTCTATAGTAAATGCACAAACTGTATGGACCAAAGTGAAGCATAGCAAGATTAATTTATCTGAATGGATTGTACGTGTCAAAAACATCTGGGCACCAGGTTTATATACTCACCCGCACTGTAAAATATCCTGAAATGTATTTTTTATGAGTTTAGGTAGCAGTGAAGGGGGTGTTGCTGGCGACATTGGGGTCAAATGGAGGGCAGAGAGCATGGGGGGGTAGTGTACAGACTGGGGGTCACAGTTCTGAAGTGCAGAAATAAAGATGGCAGCATTTGAGGAAGAGGCACAGTGGCTGGTGCAATTTCCACCTATGTTTCCATACCATCTGATTGGCTGAGTGACCTTCCAGCTAATTCTCTAATCGTTTAAACTGAAATGGTTAGTTGGGATGCGGCAACAGCTTTGCTTGCCTATGTTTAAAATCTTTGTACTTTTCACGCGTGTTTTCTCTGTATCAAGTGATAAAGGCACCTGGGAAAACGTCAAGCACTTTCCCCAAATATTCTAGGGCTGGAGTTAGAATAGTAATGAATACCTGTCCAGGAATGTGTGACGATGGGCTTTTAGGGGTGGAGGGAAAAACCGCCTACTTGGCGACTTTTTCCCAGGGGACCTTTTCAGATAGAACCGTTTTTTTCAAATCAAATCAATTAAAAAGTCATCAGTGTCTCTAAGACTGCTTCCACTGTGATAGGGATTTGTCATCATATTCACACGTCATTAATCACACTACAGTGGCCTGCTGTTATGGCCTCCAGAACTTCATGGCCCATCTAGTCTGAATATTATCTCCTCCTGCAGTCTTTGTCATGTTCATCACAACCCCTACTCTGTTGATTTCATCCCCTCCTATAAACTCCACCCTTCTAGATACTATCTCATTTTATGATCCTCTCCTGCTCATCTTTTCTTCTCCTCCAATCCTCACTTTGCTGATTTTATCTCTTCCTCAAATCACCCATCTTGTCCATTTTAGCTCCCTCAGTACTACTATACTGTAACTTCTACAGCCCCCACCCAGAGCCGTGCTGTCCTGCCTGTATTTACTCAGAGCAATGCTGCCCTGATTGCACCCCCCTTTGCACTTCCCCGTCCCCTTCCCCTGCACTTTGTGTTACCACACTTGCATGATCTGAATGACACAAGGCCTAGTAAGATAATTTGTCTTGTCCTCCCTCCGTAACCTCCCTTGTCTTGTCGGGCCTAGAAACACATGTGTACAGGCGTGTTATAAATGACTTATCATATCATATCACGCCTTACTAATCCGACTTCCCCCTATTGACTCATTTTTGCTAATCTTCTCTTCTCTTCACTGCACTCTCCCCCTTGCTAAACACCCCACCCGTATGCTGCTAACCTTTTCGTATCTATAACCTGCTCTCGATGATCTGTCCTTTATTGTTCTGCCCCTATCTCCCAAATGGCATCTCAATTCTTCCAATGCTTTCCAAATGTGTTGACCTTATTTCTGGCTACAGTATTCCACAATGCAGTTTGCACACACCTTTCTACAGACCTCCCCTTGCAGATGGCACCTCCTCTTATTGACACTTGCTGAACAGACCTCATCCGATGCTCCCCAACCATGCTGATGATATTAACTCCTGCATTCCTTCACAGATCTGATTATTCCCATCTCAATTCCCACTTTGCTAATCACGTCGCATATGTACTCCAAACATCAATCTCTTTTCATTCTCAATAATGCAGCTGCTCATTGCCACTGCCACTAGTACAGCATTGCTTTCCCCTACTCTTCCATTTGTAAGGCAGCCTGTTAATCAACTGATTTCCACCCCCTAAAAACCTCCACCTCAATGACATAACGTATCCCCACCCTTGACATAATTACCCTTTATTGCTTTAAAGCCATCGTATTGCAAGTACAACCTTGCAAGAATGAAATTAAAATATAGGAGCGAGGTTAAGAGAGTCATTCGAATGCAAACGCAGGGTTTGCGGCTTGATGATGAACTCAAAAAATTAAAACAGGGTTACAAAAACACAGTTAAGGCATTCAAACCATTAGCCTACCAAAAGGAGTGTGAAAAATGCTGGCCTGTATTTTGGCAGAGGGTCACATTAATTATTGGAGACTTGTTAAATTAAATGAAGAAAAGCAGAGCGCAGTACAAGCAAACTCCATCCTTGAACTTGTATGGACAGCATATTTTTCGAAATTGTATAATCAATCTGCTGATTCCGTTCTAAGCTGGGAGAGTCTTAAAACTGACATTTTGGACCTAGAACACTTGATAAGTAAAATTTAATCCATCATCGGACATAGCAGTAATTCAAGTGCGGCAGAACCTAATGGTCTGTGTAATCGTGTACTTAAAGCAGATCCGGGGCTTTGTGCCTGGACTTCGTTTAATCTTTTTCAGTCAGTTGTTTGTCTAAATAAAATCCTGAGTCCTGGAAAGAGGCACACATCATTCCTATATTTAAGAAAGGTGCAGGCAATGCCCCGGAAAATTATAGGCCTATAGCGTTCTACCTTTCTTCCTTAATGAATGGTTTCCTTAAGCTCAATCAGTTGGGCTTCAGGGTAGGCACAGTTACCAACCTGGCAGGCTGGGAACTAAATCATGTACAGCATTTAGCCTGTCAGTAGACTTATCCTTGGCTTTCGATCCCGTCAACAGAATTCAATTGTGGAAGAAATTACAAACCGGGGGAATCCCAAATTAATTATTAGCAATTCTCATATATCTTCATAATCATTCAGCGTTGAAGATCAGGGTGAATTTAAAAGGTTTGCTTTCCGTAAGTATCCCTACCAGCAGTGGTCTTTACCAAGGATGTATTTTGGCACCATTTTTATTTAACGCCCATATGGCGGACTTGGGGGAGCACCTGAAGTCTGCATCATTTGTGGCTCCGAATGTGATGGGAACCAGAATTTTTTGGATACATATACGCAGATGATATTGTCTAAAAAATGATCTTATCTTAAACACTAGAAAAACTTGCCTGTTCACATTTACTGCGGGGAAGAGAAAAAAGAAAACCTCTATATGGTTGTGGAAGGAAAAAAATTGTCCAGGTTGATAGTATGAAATATCTTGGTCTGGACATTGCAAGTACACCTGCAAAGAAAATGGTGATGGAAGATCCATATGGTAAGGCTCTTAAGGCAGTTGCCCAGGCGAGGAACTTTCCAAATATGAAAAGTCATCTATTATCCCTTTGTTAAAGTTTTATAAAACCAAAATTGTCCCCGTGCTAATTTATGGTATTGAAATTCGTCATAGAATATTGGATGAGGATTTTAATCATCTAGAATTTTTTTTCAAGGAAGAAAGTATTAAACTTCCCTCAGGTCATACCTATCAGTGGCTTGTTACCCATAGAGGCCCATATTGTATGGAAGAGAATCTTGTTAAGTTATAAGTTTAAAGTTCCCCGTGAGAATACATTGCTTAAGGATTTTAAAGAAAGAACAGATCGATTGGGAAATATTTTGGTAAGCAAAACCAGGAATGAATTGCAAGACTGGGGTCTAGATAGGGATCTACTAATGGAAATCCCCAGAGTATATAAGCAAAGACTATGGCGTGCAGACTGGTGTGAAACACAAGATACAGTGGGTGAATATGAGAGGTACACGAATGTCATGTTGGGGAATAAGAAGTTGGGAGTTTGCGCACAATATTTGTGCACATTTCCTTCCTGGAATATTGGCTGTACATTGCTTAGGTTCAGGTTGGACATTTTACCCACTAGTATGAATTGTTTTAAATTGGGGATGAAGGATTGCCACTTTGATAGATGCAGATTTTATTTCTAAAGAGAAAGAAATGCTCCAGCATTGTGGGATGTTTTTACCCATGCATCCAAGCCCTACCATAAAACTGTGCATTACTGGCATTGAAAACATCATGATGGCCAGAACTCCCCAGAGAGTGCACAGGGAAAACATGAAGAATAGGCTGCCACCCATTTTTGCCTATGTTGTGAGCACAGGAGGGCACTGCCTAAAACCGCCATTGGGCTACACACACAGTAGCCTGAAACCATTGGGAATACCAATGCTGATTGCCAAAAGCAACCCAGAACTGTGGGGAATTCATTTTCTTAATGTCAAAAATGGATGCAATACTGGTGCTCACCACTATCAGAAAGCCGGCGTTTTAAAACCACCAGACTTTTGTGTAAAACTGAACAAATGAAGCCAAACCAGGCCAAGGAAAGACTTGCTAAGAGGTGGATACAATGTAAAACTATATTCTGAAATGACTTGAAGGAAGTAATTATTTAATGTATATATAAAAAATAGCTGGGGATGTCAGCAGCTTAAGTTAAATGGTCAGAAAGCCGCTAAAATCGAAATGTTTAGAATAAATGAGTGACCTACTTGTGAGTGTCACATAGGTTGCAATTGTTTAAATGTCATAGTTTTGAACTTAGAATCAGCATTCTAGCTGCATGTGCAAAAATTGTAAGTTGGATTTGAATGTAGAAAACTGGGAACTAAAGTGACATTTAGCTGAATTCTGCCTGACAAACTACCCCCGACAGGAGTTGAACTGGCTCAACAACTCTTCCCAGGCCTGGCTGCATCCTGCTGCCCCCACCAAAAGGAGTTGACACCTCTCTGATTGAATTAGGGGAGTGGTACCTGTAGACTGCAGGAAGTTGAACAAAGCCCTGTCCTGGACTCAGGCAAATGTTATATTGGGGGGGTCGTAAAATGGCTTCCTCTTGGGAGAAACTGGGAGGGGCAGTGCCTGTGAGAGCCAGCTGAGCTTGGGGGAAGTGGATAAACCAGAAATTCCATCATGTGCTTTGGAAAACCACACCCCTTAGGGGCCAGAGCATGATTTTAAAAAGATGGATAATTCATAGTGCGGACTTGTCAAAATTATATAAATAACATGATCATTCTTGTGATTTTTCTGTGCATATTTTAAGAGGTGTTAGGACCCTGTGGTATGTTCTTGGGGATAGTAGCGGAAAAAAAGGTTGTTACTCCAAATGTATGCATGTTAAAAATCTGACACTTTATCATCTGAAACCCATATCCCTGGTGCACATCTGTGTAAAATCTGGAAAGATTTAGAGGTCGTTATCTGGATGAAAAGGGGATAATTCTCTCATAAGTGGACACGACATCGTACAAAGACAGGGATCGGATGGTTTGGTGCTACAGAAAATATGTTAACTGGACCTATAATATTAGAAAAATGGTACAACGATAAATATGTATTTGGGTCAGAAATAGATTTTTGTGCAATTTGACAAGGGGAGGTTCCTCTGACCATAAAAACTACAGCATCACTCAGACACTCCATTTATTTCCCCCAATCAAGGGGGAGAGGAAAGCTTGGCCAATGATAAGTGAGAGGGGCAGGCTTAGCTAGGCCCAGGCACACACCCACTTTCAAAACACATAAAAAGGAACATTGAAACCCAGGTAGAGACTTTCACTTTCCACTTTCTTGCGGGACGCTTTGCCGGGAGACTTCAAACTTCACATCCAGAGATCCAGACTTCAAATCCATAAATCTCCAGAGACCAGAAATTAACTCCAGAATATGTAGCAGAGAGGCCTGAATCCACAAGATGAATCCTCTTCAGCAGGCCTCAAAACCAACCAAACTATTCAACAGCCGGGCAAGCTGTTTGAATTCTTTGCCAAGAACTTTTGCAAGAACCTGTAGCAGTATCCAGAAAGCAGTGCTGTATCCGGAACCAGAGAGAACCAGAGACCAGATCGCTGTGCAGTGCTGAGAGCTGACCCAGATCGGTGTGCGCGGAACCAGTACCAGAAAAACCGCAGCCAATCTTGACCCGATCGGTGACAAAGTCGCATTCCTTTCCAAAATCTAGTGCGAGTACCCCGCTAGCACTGTGCCAAAACCAATCTCTTAGTTTAAAATAATCTAATCCAAACTATTTTACCTTATTAGAACTGCCTCCTAGAATCGTGTCATTCTGTCATCTTTAAAACTGAAAACTGTCATCTGTCATTCTGAGCTTTAAAATTTCAAATCCGAAAAACTACTTTTACTAAATCAGCCGTATCTCCGGAACCGGGCTAGGAGCGAGTTTTAAACTTAGAATCAGCATTCTAGCTGCATGTGTCATCTTAAAGCTAAGATTCTAAGCTTTCCAATGAGCCTAGAACCGACTTCCTACTCCTTATAGTGCCTCCGTAATTGCGCTCGACGCACGCAACTAAATTTGCCGCGATTTGACATTTTGCTTAATTTCAGCCACGTGTAAAAATATTTGTCCTTGCTTTCCTTGCTGAAATTCGTGTACAACCTGACAATCATTCATAGGGCATCGCTAAAGTGATTCTGTACTAATATAAAGTAGCCATCACTCACCCTGAACCTCCTACAGGGAGTTAAAAGCATTTTTTTCGCATATTTTTCACTTAATTGCAACCACATCAAAGTATATTGCCTGTGTTTAAAACTCCTACCTGTTTTCCTCTAAGCTTGCTAGGGGGGAACTGAATTACATTTGATTGCATTACTGAGAACTGTGTGCTTTCCTTCCACCTCTTTACCTTGCATAAAGGGGGGGGGTGAATTGTCAAAGAAAAGTGATTACATTGTCTTTTGTTGAAGTCATATCAAGTTTATTTTCTGTACTGCATTTTCATTCATCATTGCATTGTCCTTGAAGCCATAAAAGCATTCTCAGCTACTTCATCCTCTCTATATCACTTCTAAGCCATCAAAAAGAGTGGACCACTGTAACATTATCCATTGTTGATCACTATCATCCTCACAAGTGTGCTATCAAATATTAATTTACTATAAAAGTGTGATAGATATATATTGTTTAATTTTCAAATAAACCTTTTAAATTTGCAAAACAAACCTACTTCTTGGCTCAGCGGGGTCGGGGGGATTCTGAGAGAGGGTTGTCATCCAGAGTAAATGAACTGGACATAAAAATATATCAATAAGGGTTTCCCTCAGCATCCCAGACTAGGCATTGACTTAGCTGTAGTGTTGAATTGAATCCGCTTGCAGCATCTCCTTCTGTATTGTGAAGCCCTAACGTCTCCACGTGTTGCCTGTTTTAGCAAACTGACTCATCGATATGGACAAAATACAGGAAAGGTTACTTGGGAATTTTGTTGGTCAAAAATGCCATATCAGCTGAGCAAGTCTTTGCTCCAGTTATCAACTATGATTAATTTGGTAAAGACCTAACAAGGCACGTTGGGATGTGGAAATGTAGCATTACATATGGTGCATGTTAAAGAATCAATAATTTGCTGGTATATGTTTTTAGGAATTGTATGTATTTTTTGGGAGAAGTGTGTCTTAATGTATTGAAATTTGAAATTGTATTTTATGTTAAAATATTGTGATGATTTTGTGTAAAGTTTTAATGTGGTTTTAAAACTGAATGCACTTTAAATAAATTAATAAATAATTACCATTCACTGCCACCGTATTGCAAGTACAACCCTGTAAGAATGAAAATAAATAATCAAATACACACTATACTTCTCCACTTTACATTTTGTTTGCCCCATTTACCATTCCTTGTTGAGGAGCTCTTCTCCTATGCACCTTTAGCTGATCCTTTCCTCCTATAAATTCTGAACGTGCTTATGTAATTTCTTCATTATGCCCTCTGCTTCATTGATCGTATATACTTCTGTACTTAACTACTTAGCTTAGGTCATCTCCTGCTAAATTTGCTCAAAGTCTCTTCAAGCTGCCTCACTATCCTTTTTATCCATGGTCTTGCAGCCTCAGTCCATACTACTGCTAAACGGTTTTTCCAAACTCTATCCACAAACCTCTTTCCTCTTCCTCTTGTGGGGAGGTAAAAAAGGTGAAGATGGGAGAAGTTTGAGGAAGGTAGGTCCTTGAAAGAGTTTTTTGTTTTTCTGTCATTTTACAAGATTGTGTTCCTGCAAGAATTATTCTTGTGGGAATGGAATCCGATACAGGGTTCTCGCAAATGTTTGCTTTTGTGGAGAAAGAAAAATGTTACAGTAAATGATCTGTATATTTGTAGTAAAATCCTGCTTGAAAATGTGGGGTCATAAACAAATATTTTCAAAATCTATTCTAAAAGACAAAATATTGCACACATTCTCATTTTAGTTCCTCATTATTTCTAGGAGGCCACTGGCAATTGGTGAAGTGGGAGACAAACCTGCTGCTTCGCTTAGCAGAAGACTGATAATTAGGCAATAAGCCCCGACTCGGGCGGACATTAGCACATTAGGTAATGCCCCTGGGGCCATATTTACAGACCCGAGCATAGTGAGGGCCTTAACGAAGGCCCCAGGGGCATTACCTGTTGCAATAATGCCCCCAGTGAGGGGCTTACTGCCATTATTAACTGGGCCCATTAGGCTGGGGTACTAATAGTGTTTTTTTCTGTTGCGAGAAGCTTTGCGTTTCGCAACCAAAAAAAAAAAAGAAAAAAAATTGCCCGGCCCGCAGTTTGGGACACATGGTCCATTTTCCCTTTCTGTGCCAGCCATAGTAAACAAAGAAAATGGCCACCATGGAACAGGAGACTGGACTGTATGTAGTCCCTTCTGCCTTTCCATGGTGGCCATTAATACAAATTAAAAAAAGGTAAACAATAAAATGGCCCCCATGGAACAGGGAGAAAGGACTATGCGTAGTCCCTTCTCCCTTTCTATGGCAGCCTGTGAGGAGAATCCGATATACGGAAGCAAGTTTGCAAGGAATGGGAGGGAATGCTGGGGACCGGGGCGCAAGGAACACACATTTGCGTGAGAGGGATTAAGGCTCATAAAAGCACCAATCGGTGCATGATGTCAATGTAAATATGGCACTCCGGATACTAATATTAAATACTGCATAGGTGAGGATTTAAAAAGACAGTGGCCCTCATTACAAGTCAGGCGGTGGACCATGGTGCTATTAGCACCATGGTCCATGCCGGATTCCGCCATGGTGGATGGCGGAATTACTGCCCCATTCCAAGGTGAGTGGGGCGGTAATTCCCCATTCACCATTTGCCCTTCCCCATTCCTATTTTTGCCCCATAGGGCATAATGGGGATGGGGAAGGCGCTAATTACGGCACCGTAAATTATGGTGCCGTAATTAGCACCAAGGTCGCTTAGCGCCTTGGACTTTAACGCCTGCAAAAAGCAGGCGTTAAAGTGTGAATCAGGCGTTAAGGGTTAACGGCGCCGACGGCGCCGTTAAACCCTTAACGTCTGACTTGTAATGAGGGCCAGTATTTTACTACTACAACGTGGTCTGACTTAGCGTAACTAAAGCTTTGAAATACAGTTAAAAAAACTTTGGATGCGACAGAGCTAAGTTGAAACACTACAATGCGGCAAATCTTTGAAATTCAGTAAAAAAGCTTTAGCTGAAGTAAAGTTAAGGTGATTGTTTAACACAACAAATCCCTTGAAAGAGGGGTTTCTGTGACTGTGCTTATACAGACCGGCATCAGCAGCTGAGACCCCGGCACAGTAACCTGGCCTCAGAATAACACAAACCTCTCACTGCCCGATTGATCACCACCTTGCGCTATCCTTTGGCATTATTTTTCTTTGCAGGCTGTGACAGATGATCAGTTCAAATCCCTTCTCTTTTATGGCTGCATTAGGATGAGTTGGCTGTTATTGATCATATCAAGGGATTTTCCACATTAGTGTCTTAAAAGGCTCTGAAAAATGGCAACTTACCTCTCCTCTTCCCTCAATCATCATAACACTATGTTGCCACCTTTCTTCTTCTACTTGCTTCTCCATCACGCACTTCTCCATCAGTCAAATAGTCTTCATCAGCATATGCAGCCACCTAATAAAGTCATTTAGCAATGACATAGCATTATTAAAATCCAATACCACTGAGAGTACTTGTGGAGTAGGATAGAGTACAATTGCACTGGCGTGTACTTCTGGGGAAACCTTACCCTGCAGGGTTACTGTAGCACTGACAGGGCCTGCAGGTGGCAGCATACGCTGCTAGACTTGAGACATGTGCGTGAGATTGCTAATGCAGGAAATGCGCTCCATGCCTGTTGCATTTGAGACATGCGTGTTTAACAGTGAGGCCTGTGCAGAGAGCAAAGGGCAGCTGTAAGAGCTTCGTTAAACCAAGTGATGATAGGTGCACGTAATAGCGAGGTGTAATTGTACAGGGACCTGGATGTTACCTGAGTGTCACTGAATGATTATGTGCGTGTGTTATATGTGTATAACCGCACTCCGACATGTGTATTATATAACTATCACACACAAGTGGTGAAGTCAAACGAATAAACAGTGGCTGAATGTGTCATAGTACTTGAAATGAGTCATAAAGATGTTATAGCACAAGTTTGAGTGAGTGTGTAATACAAGAATCTGTACGTTTTTGAAGTACTGCTGCCCACAGAGGTTTGTGTCTTCTTTGTGCTGATGACTGGCACAGAGGCAAGGGTTTGATTTTCAAGAGGTTAGTTGCCCTTAGCAAAGATGTCCTCAAAGGGGGAGAAGCTGTGCTACACCCATGACACCCTAGAGTATGATGCAAACATGTTGGTCATGCTTTGAAATCTTCCGTAATACCTGAGTGTCAGTGTGGTGTGTCCACCGGAGCGTGCCTTCCCATCTACCCCCGTCCTTGTCTATGTACAGCCAGGTTCTATCCTCAGGAAGGCTAGGTGTGGGATAACTGTGAAATGTGGCTCCTCTGGGAGTTTACAGCGCAATATGTCCCACGGAAAACATCATGGTGCATATGGGATCCTACCATGTTCACTGAGTATGCTTCCAGCAAACTAAACACTATTCACAGCAGCTTCTAGCCCACTAAATATCATCACAAAAAATAGTGGTTCTGAGGGGCTGATTTCTGCTCCTCTGAACCACCTCTAAACTCCTTCTCATAGGCGATTTCAACATCCACCCTGACTCCTCAATCACGTCATCCACTCTCTTCTGTGACCCTTGCACCTCGCTCTCCCTCTCCATTCTCTCTTCTGGTCTAACCCACTCGGCTGGACACACTCTTGACGCGCACATCCACTATGATCTTTCATTCTCCTTCCCACTGATCACCCTTCTTCTCCTGGTCAGACCACCCCCTCCTCTCCTCCCACCTGGGTCCCCTCAGCCTTCTGACCTCACCCCCTCCAGCCCTGCCCACCTCTTTCACAAACATCTGTCCGATGAAACAAGTGTCAGCTGCTGCCTTCACATCCACCTTCATTCCCCTCTTTCCCCACCCAAGACTCTAACACCCACTCTGCTCTCGGCAACCTCCATCTGCCCATCACTAACTCTCTGGATATTCTTGCCCCAGTCATGAGGATCCACCTGAAACCTGCCACTAAGCGTAATACTGGGTATGACTCTGAACTTGCAGCCCTGAAACGCAAGCGCAGAGCAGCAGAATGGAAGGTGCAGACCTGTCGCTCACTCTCTGACAAACTGGCCTGTCTCCTGCTCCAAAGACAATACAGACTCTCCATCCACACCAAGAAAAGGGCCCACATCCAGGCTTGGGTCTCTGGTGCATCCAGCAAGACTTATTTTGGCCCCAAGCCCAGAGACCGCATCTCTCCTGCCCAAAAAACTCTTCACTGGCTCCTGGTTGCTGCAAGGATCAATTTCATATCCCTCTGCATCGTCCATAAGGCTGTCTGGGGCCGGGGACCAAGCTATATGCAACTTGCTCTTACTAAAAACTCCCCTTCTATACCTCTACATTGCTCTGGTACCAACTCTCTGTGTGTCAAGCGTTTTGCTAAACAGAGGGCTGGTGGTCGATCTCTTTCCTCAGCTGGCTCCCTCTTATGAAACAGCCTCCCCACCCTCTTCATCTTGAGCCAGATCTCCTCAAATTCAGAAGGTCCTCAAGACTGTCCTCTTCTCCTCCTCCTTCCCTTCTCCTCTCCTCTGCTAATCCCACAGTTTCTGAGATTGGTGACCAAGGTCCTTATGTGTCCTTCAGGACCCTGGCCTCCCACACTCAATCGCCATCAGCCTCCTCCCACACCCAGCACTTGCCTTGGCACCCACTGCCCTACGCCGCTGTAGGCCTGTACTTACCTATTTATTGTAGCTGAAAGCTCTATAGCACTTTCTACACTAGGTACTTACATCTGCTGCTCACCCACAAGCATGGACACTCCAGCAATTACCCACCCCTCTCCCTCTTCCCCTCTACTCTCTTTGCACTTGCACGCTCTGAATACTCACAAGGCCTAGTAGGTCTGTCTTATCTTCCTGTGTATTCTTGTTTTCAATAATGCCCTCATACACTCGGACCTCTCTCTTTCCCCCCATTAGTCACCCTACTCTCCTGGTCTGATCACTCGATCCTCTCCTCCCATCTAGGTTCCATTGACCCCCTGACCTCCCCCCAAAAAGTTGCACCAACCTTGTTCATTAACACCCACATGATGAAACGAGTAACTGCGGGTGTCTTCTCCTCCACCTTCATCTCCCTCACCCCCACACCTCTCACTCTGCCCTCAGCAACCTCTATCTTTTCATCATGAACACTCTTGACATTCTTGCCGCAGTCATGAGGATTCATCTGAAACCTGCCTCAAAGCGTAACACTTGGTACGAGACTAAACTTGCAACCCTGAAACGAAATTGCAGGGCAGCAGAACGGAAGTGGCTAACCTCAGGCTCATGCTCTGACAAACTGGCCTGCTGCCTGCTCCAAAGGCAATACAGACTTGCCATCCATGCAAAGAAAAGAGCACACATTCGGGCACAGGTCTCCGGCACATCCAATAACCGGCTGAACTTTTCAAAATCTTCAGGGAACTAGCCCGCCCCTCGGCAGTCTCCTCTTCTCCTTCCCAGGCCCCCTGCAATGCACTGGCCTCACACTTTGCCACCAAAACTTAGGGCATTCTTACCTCTCTTTCTACATCCCTCACATCCCATCCCACACCCCCTCCCTACCCCTCCTGCCTACTTCCTCCTTTTCCTCTTTCTCTCCTGTCACACCTGAGGAAGTTACCCGAGTTGTCCACTCCATGAAGGTCTCTTCTAGGTTCATAGTGATAATTTCGACTACAAAAATGTCGAGTCAAAATTTCGAAAAAAAAATGTCGAAAAAAAAAATGTCGACTTTTTTTTTCAATGCATTTTTTTTCGAAATGGGGGGGTTCCCCCCCAACCTCCCTTTTTTTAATTTTTTTAAAAATTTTTCCCTTTTTTTAACTCCCGAACCCCTAAAATAAATATATAATTAAAAAAAACGAAAGTCGACATTTTTTTTTCGACATTTTTTTGTCGACATTTTTGTCTGTCGACATTTTTTTTTCAAAATTATGACTGCCCACCCTCTTCTAAACAGGTCTCCGCTTGCTCATACAGGACCATCAAGGATAACATTGGCTCTCTTGCCCTGCTCTTGCTGATTTCTGATTTGCTGATTTCTGCAATCACTCTTTTACCACTGGATCTTTCACCTCCCCTTTAAGCACTCCCTTGTGCACCCACTCCTGAAAAACCTTCCTCTGACCCTACCTGCCCTGCCAGCTATCGCCCTATCTCCATCACTCCCTTCCTGTGGAAGGTTTGGGTGAAGCTGGCCTTACCCCCAACTTAACTCTCACACTGAACTTGTTGGTGGCCTCCACGACCATCAATCTGGATTCCGAGCATCCAGAGGCACAGAAACTGCTCTTCTGAACCCCTGTGAAGAACTGCTCACATCTCTGGACTCCAACTCCCCAGCTGTCCTTATCCTTCTTGATCTCTCCTCTGCATTCGACACATTTAACAATTCCATCCTCATACAAAGGCTTCAAGATACACTTGGATTTTCGGAGCGGGCAATGGATTGGCTGTCCTTTTTCCTCACTAACCGCTCTTCCCAAGTCCTCCTGGGCCCCATCTCCTCTCCAACTTCCATCTCCATCTGTGGTGTCCCCCAGGGCTCTATTATCTTCCCCTGGCTCTTTAACATCTAACTTGCTCTCCTGGCACGTCTCATCTCCTCCTTCTCCTCCAACTTCCAGTGTTACGCATTTGACACACAACTCTTCTTCAGAGTCCCTACTGACCCACTTGCACCCTCCATCATCCCTGGCTGCTTATCTGCCATCCAGTCCTGGTGTGCCTCCAATGATCTCTGCCTCAACACCTGTAAAACTGAGATCATTCCCGTTGGGACCCATGCTCTCTCTTTCTTCCCTCACTCTGGCCTTCCTCCTTGGGCTCTCCCCCGGCTCCTTCTACTGAACTACTGAAGCCAGAAGCCTTGGAGACATCTTAGACTCCTCACTCTCCTTCCTCCCTCACACTCAGGACATTGCCAAGAAGTCTGACTATCAGCTTTTCCTTCTCAAAGTAATTCTACCTTTTCTCACTTTCTAGCAGAGGCTCAATGTGACTCAAGCCCAAGTTCTCTTGAGACTTGAATACTGTAATAGCCTTTTCCTGAATCTTCCTTCTTCCACTCTGCGAACCCTTCAACTTATTCAGAACAGGGCAGCAAGACGTATCCTTGGCCAGCAACCCAGGGACCTCATCTGTCCTGCACTAAAAAGTCTCCACTGGCTCCCGGTTGCTGCACAGATTAAATTCAAATGCCTCTGCATCATCCACTAGTCTGTCTGGGCCCGGTGACCACACTATCTTCAACTTTATCTCACTAAATACTATCTCACTAGACCACTTTGCTCTTCTGGCACCAACTCTTTGTGTGTAAAGTGTTTTGCTAAAAAGAGGGAAGGGGGGGTCTCTCACTTTCCTCTGTGGGCTCCCCCCTTTGGAATAGCCTCCCCATGCACCTTGAGCAGGATCTTCTCAAATTATGGAAGCTCCTTAAGACTTTCCTCTTTGCCTCCTCCTTCCCTTCTCCTTGCCTCAGCTAGTCCCACAAATGCTTAATCAGTGTCCTTGGCCCTTATGCATCTTCGGGGCCTTGACCTCCCACATTAATTATTCCCAGCTCCTGTCTATCCATAGCACTTTGTATCCGCACAACCTCAGCTCTGGAGACTCGCACTTACACCTCCCGCGGCCCAGGCTGTGTAGCACTCAACATCCCTGGCACTTCGTCCTTGGCTCACCCACGAGCTCGGACACCCCAGCACTTATCCCCTCTTCCTTTCTGCACTTGTCCCCAGAACTGAGGCTCAGGAACAGCGGGATCTGCGGAGCTGTACAGGAACAGAAGCCAGCTGGAATCATTTCCTCTAACCAGAGGTAATGTACAGTCTAAGAGAACTTACCTCTAGTTGTGTAGCCTTACCTGCTCTCAGTTGAGACCTGTCTTGGTTACCTTGCAGAGTTGCTAAAGCTTTGCCCTTCACAAGCCTCCCAACTTGTGGCCCTTCAAGTGTTCTATTTTTTCGGAAGCATAGTTGCAGAGTTCGCTGGCTTTCAGCCATTTTGTCATAATTCATCTAAAATTCCCCGTTCTTTAAATCCCACGTCGAGATTCTGAAGATCAACGCTGGTCCGAAGAATGAACAGCCGTCGAGACTGCACGACGGACTTTGGGCCACGGAAGGCCTCTGGCCTCGGCCCAGCAAGTAGGGAAAGGTGGGAGTGGACATACTCACACTAGTTTATTTCTTACATATACTCGCCCGCTGCCATAAAGTAACATATGGAAAGTACGCCATTTAAATTCTGACCCAAGTGCAACCATAAGTTTCCTTGGGTAGATAAGCATAACACTTGTAATCTCTGCTTAGGGATCACTAAGAAGCTAATTGCAGAGCATGTAAGCTCTTTAAAGCTAAGACACTAAAGGACTGCTCCACTAAACGTTGGGCCCATTATGCCAGGCAGCTCGAGGCCATGGAGGCGGTGGGTTCCTTCAGTGATGGCAGCAACGCTGCAGTTTCGGATGGCGAGGGCACAGGGGTGTCGATAGATACCCAAGCGCGAGTCCCTGGCCTCGGAGGATTGTCCGGCGGGACAGTTATGGGGACTAGACTCGGCGACACGAGCGCTACCCACACTACTGCACCTAAGCACACCAACCCCAGCCGAGACTCAACACGCGTGTCGAGTCATCGGAAGAAAGAGGCACAAAGAGAGCGGTCCACAGAATCGGTGTCCTCTGGGCGTTCCAGGTCGAGATCGCCTCACGACACAAGGCCACCGTCCACGATTGCCAAGGGTGCCTCGCTCCCCAAAGTTACGGATGTATGGTTGTCAGAAGACGAATCCGACCTCTACCCCCAAGCAGCACGCTTGGTCCTTTCCACGTCTGCCTCCGAGTCTCGACGCACACCCTCTAAAGCTACAGAACCTAGCCAAACCACCCCCGAATCTCGGCGCCAGGCGTCGAAAGATTCAGAGAAGGCCAAAAAATCAGGGACACATGCCTCTGCTCAGGGTGAAGGGGGAAAAACAGCAGAAGAAAAAGTCATCAGAGAAAACATCTGTACCCCAAGTCTACAAAGACAAACATAAATCTTTGGATAAAGACAAATCTAAGACCCCTGACCCTGTCACTAGGCCCAAGGTTGTCCCTCCCACTCCACATGATAGGGGAATAGAAGAGGAACCTCAGCAAGAGGTGGTCATTCCCAGTTCCAGGGAATGGAGCTCTGATGACATCGACAGGGTGATGAGAAGAATGTCTTTTATGGCTTATTTCTATGAGAAAAACCCAGACTATTTTCTGAGTTATCAGAATACCCCTGTCACCTCTACTCCTTCAGGATCCAAAGACCCTCAGCCACCTAGTAAGAGACCTCGGAAAGAGACTCCAGCTCAGGGTCTGATTTCAGACTCGCTCTATGTGCAACCATACCATCAGTATGCTGAAGATCCAGACATACAAATACTGGACGACCAAGCAGGGGTCGATTATTATGGAGACGACGAGGACCAGGATGAGGAGGAAGAAGATGAGGCAGAGGCCTATAGTCTAGACTCGCCTATCCCCAAAGATCCACCGGTCAATGACTCACCTGTGGATAATCAGCCACTACTGAATGAGGTCTTAGCTAGAGCTGCAGAGCACTTTCACATAGACACTCAAGGGGCTCAAGAAGAGAGGGACTTTGCAGAAGAAATCATGGGGGACAAGAAGTCCGTTGCCCAAGCCATACCAATTCTGAAGTCTATCCAATGCAGAATTGTCCCCTCCCTCCCTCACCCCTAATCTCACCCGGGAAGTCAACCCCAGAATTGAACAACTATTCAGGGCCGCCCCTTCTGACCCACTTTACAAAAGGGGTCCGCTTAAGCCCGACTCATTGGTAGTTACTACCACCAGGAAAAGAGTGGGGACACCTCTAGCATCTGAAGCTCCCCGAGACAAGGAGAGCAAGAAGATATATGGTCTAGGAAGGAAAGTGGCTTCCACTTTCGCTTACCAGGCAAGAATCGCGAATAACACCACTCTGCTGGCAAGTTATAATTGTCACCAATGGGAGCTAGTAGCTGCCCTCATTGCCCCCGCACCAGAACCACTAAAGGGCCAGTTGGCCCAGATTGAGTCAGAGGGTAGATCGGTGTCCAGGTGCATTCTGAAAGCGACTTTTGACGTAGCAGACAATGCAGTCTGGCTCATTGCAGAGAGCACGGTCATCAAGAGACACGCTTGGCTGAGACAGTCAGGGTTCAAACCCGAGACCCAGGCTCCCCTTATCGACATGCCAGTGGAACTGAATGTCTTGTTTGGGAAAGCGGTAGAGGAGGCACTCAAAACTGCCAAAGAAGAATGATACCCGAAGGTCCCTGGGACAATTAACAAACCCACAAAACAAAGAGGGAATAATAATTTTCGTTGCTCACGTGGCCAAAGTTCCCAGAGGGCTTCTAATTACTCACAGGGGCAGGGTACATCGTGGGGTGGCAACTAACCGACTACCCATAGTTACCGTAGAGGTAACAAGAGGGGCCGTGGTAGAGGGAGAGGTAGCCCAGGTAGAGGCGGTGCGCCTCCCATCCAACAGTGACGCTCCGTTCAGGGTCCCTTCCCATGCATCCCCCTTAGGGGGGCGCATTTCCACCTTCACCCAGGCAATGGAAGGGATCACCTCGGACAGATGGGTGCTGTCCACAGTGTCCGCGGGATACTGCATTGAATTATTTGAGCGTCCCTGCAACCACCCTCCAAGACAAAAAATACACTCCCTGGACCACGAAAAGGTCCTCCTCGAGGAAATCGTCAATCTTCTCGCAAAGGACGTGTTAGAACTTGTCCCGGGCAACCAGGTAAACAAGGGTATTTATTCAACTTACTTCCTTGTGCTCTAGAACTGTGAAAGTTAGCACGTCCACTCCTAGACGGAATTGTGAAAGTTAGCATGCCCACACTTAGATAGAACTGTGAAAGTTAGCATGCCCACACTTAGATAGAACTGTGAAAGTTAGCATGTCCACTCCTAGACGGAATTGCGAAAGTTAGCATGTCCACTCTTAGACGGAATTGTGGAAATTAGCATGTCCACTCTAGAACTGTGAAAGTTAGCATGTCCACTCCTAGACGGAATTGTGAAAGTTAGCATGTCCACTCTTAGACGGAATTGTGGAAATTAGCATGTCCACTCTAGAACTGTGAAAGTTAGCATGTCCACTCCTAGACGGAATTGTGAAAGTTAGCATTTTCACTCTTAGATAGAACTGTGAAAGTTAGCATGTTCACTCTTAGAAAGAACTGTGAAAGTTAGCACGCCCACTCCTAGACGGAATTGTGAATGTTAGCATGCCCACACTTAGATAGAACTGTGAAAGTTAGCATGTCCACTCCTAGACGGAATTGTGAAAGTTAGCATGCCCACACTTAGATAGAACTGTGAAAGTTAGCATGTCCACTCCTCGACGGAATTGTGAAAGTTAGCATGTCCACTCCTAGATGGAATTATGAAAGTTAGCATGGCCACTCCTAGACGGAATTGTGAAAGTTAGCATGTCCACTCCTTGATGGAATTATGAAAGATAGCATGTCCACTCCTAGACGGAATTGTGAAAGATAGCATGTCCACTCTAGAACTGTGAAAGTTAGCATGTCCACTCCTAGACGGAATTGTGAAAGTTAGCATGTCCACTCTTAGATGGAATTGTGAAAGTTAGCATGTGAAAGTTGCATTTAGAAAGTGTGCCCTACAGCCTCTCCGTCAAGCTTAGAAATGTGCCCAATAGCCTCTCTGGTAAATTGAATTTAGAAATGTTCCTAATAGCCTCGCTGGAAAACTGAATTTGGAATTATTCCCAATAACCTCGCTGGAAAATGGATTTTAATAGTGCGCCCAGTAGCCACTCCGTGGAAAATTGAATTTAGATATGGGCCCAATATCCTCTGTGAAAGCTGCATTTAGAAGTGTGCCCATTAGCCACGCTGTGAAAGCTGCATTTAGAAGTGCTACCAATAGCATCTATGAAAGTTGATTATAGAAGTGTATCCAATAGTCACCCTGGAAAGTCGCAATTAGAAGTTTGCCCAGTAGCCTCTCTGGAAAATTGAATTTAGAATTGTGCCCAGTAGACGCTCTGTGAAAATCTGCATCTAGAAGTGTACCCAATAGCCTCCGCGAGAGTTACACCTAGAAGTGTACCAAGTAGCCTCGCTGATAAACTGAATTTAGACATGTTCCCAATAGCCTCTGTATGGAAAATTGTACTTAGAAATTCGCCCGGTAGCCTCTCTGGGAAAGTTGATTTTAGAAGTTTGCACATTGAAAGAGCATATAACCATTCTTACCACACCCACGCTTACTCTCTCCTTTACATCACCACTCAACTAGAACACAGAGATACTATGACACCATTCGGTATAACTGTTCTCATACGAACATCCACCGCTTACTCCACATCATTCTATGTAATCACTGCTGGTCTCACAACCCCAGCCAGGCGTCTTCCTCAGGCCTAACGCAGCCACATCCGTTCCGGATAAATCCTGCCAGAACGAACACATTCTCCTGATCTCTCAACCACCACACCTATCAATAAGAATCAGCTATTACACGTATACCGCACGAGCTGCACACATATCCGGTGCACACACGCACCTTTTGACTCTCCCTACTCTCTCTACTGATCTGAACTTCAGTTCCCAAGGGCGTTCAACCTACCAGCGCCTTCAGACCATACCAATGGTATATAAGGTGCTATATAAGTGCAAAATAACAATAACAATAACAATAACTTGCACGTTCTGAATACTCACAAGGCATAGTGGGTTTGTCCCTCTTCCTCTTCCCCCTCTGCTCTTTATTGTGTTTTAATGTATTTCCCACCTTCCATCCCTCCCTGCCCTGTGGACGCTTTGAAACAATGTATTCTTATTGTATAAGCACCTAACAAGCAAACAATAAATACATAAATAAATAAATCCCTTGTTCCGTCACTGTTGCCCTGTGGGCACTTTGAAACACAATTTACTTGCTGTATAAGCACCTAACAAATGCACAATAAATAAATAAATACAATGTAAATGGTATTTTAGACAAGGAGGTGAATGTTGAATACATTACAAATGTAATGTTGCGACTAGTTTGGGAAACAGAGAAAGGAGAAGGCTTTCGTGTTCAGGCCCCTTAAAACGTAGGGGCTTGCATTAAATAAGAAAGGATAGGAATAACAAATAATGGGGTTCACTATGAGTTGGGCGGTAAGGGATGCCGGGCACTGGTAAGGAGACCAGTGCCGGTAATCCCTTTCCGCCCAATTCCGAGGTCCCTTAGCGGGAATCGTAAAGGACGTGTGGTCTGACCACACCTCCTTTACAGGTCCCGATAAGGGACCGGGGCGCTATTAACGGGCCTGTATAGGCTCAAATGAGAATGGGGAACCGTTGGTTGAATGGGGACTTACCGGGTCCGCACAGGTCGGAATGTCCCGGTAAATCCCCACTCAACCAGACCGGTGCCGGACCCAGTATTGGAAGCAGCCATGGGGCAAATAGCGCCATGGCTACCTCCAATCTCGGAATGAGGGCAAATGTGTCTTTCTGGGATTCTATACAGTAATTGCTAGAATCATTAACGTTTTATTTCAGGCACACTTCAGGCAGTGAGTCACTGATTTAGTCTGTTCTTAAACACTTCAAATTCACAGTTATAGCATGTTTTTTCTGCTGTTGTCTCTGTTATGATCATCACAAGACATTCCATCTCAGTGTCCTCGGTCACTTCACAACATCTTTGTGCCTAAAAGCTGGTGTACAGTGTAGAAATGTTTGACCATAGCACATAAAGTGGCCCTTGATTTCATTTTGCCACAATTCATGCTTTGTGGTAATGTGTCTATCTTTCCTATCGCCATGGCATGCTGTTCAGGATGTTTGTTTGCATGTATGAGGTAACGAGTGCCCAGAGTACGGGATGCCGTGTGAGTAAGCTGCTTTCCGTGCGCTACTCTAAATCTTTTAATACACAGTTATGAACCCTCACAATGGTATGCATTTTTCCAACCTCTGAAGCCTGAAAAGTAGATCCACGCAGGCTTGACATGTGGCTAACTTTGCACCAGACCTGCAGATGAACTGGCCTGCTCTTAAAGGATAGTTCCGGGACTTTTTTTTTATTGTTCCTATGGTTCAGCCATGTGTTTTTAAGCATAAATCGGTAGATCGTAGAAAACTTTCCTATGGACCTTACCCGACTTTTCGTCCATTAACGCACTCGAAAACAGCCGCCATTTTCTGATAATCCTATCATTTCCCCCCATCGCCCTGGCTCACCTGCTTTTGCGGCACTAAATCAAATCCCCCGCCCCTGAAACAGACTTGATCAAAACATTCATATTCCCCGCCTCTATCCGTGACGTGACTGAGCTGCGTAGGCAAACGCGCCCAGGCGTCTTCTACGCGACTCCACACAGAACCAGGAAATCAACACAGATGAGCTCACACAACACAGCGCGCCACAATTGGGAATATGACCGCAAGATTGTAAATTTGGTAAAGTACATTTATTTGACATCAAATGTTTTGAGAATATTCAGCGATTTGCATTTTTATTTGCTCACGTTCCAAAAAGTTCGTTTTGAGGCACACGATGTTCCTTTGCTGTACACAGGGTCTTAGATCATCTCACAATACAGCGCCACAATTCGGAATATGAAACTGTGGTTTAAAAGCAAACGGCAAGATTGTACATTTGGCAAAGTACATTTATTTGACATCAAATGTTTTGAGAATATTCAGCGATTTGCATTTTTATTTGCTCTCGATCCAAAATAGTTCGTCTTGAGGCAAGCGATGTTCGTGTGCAGTACACAGGGTGTTGGTTTACGATAAAATAAGCTCTTCGGTCGCACTGATAATCGCATGGCTGTTCCAACAACGAGGCACTAGGCCACCACAACGGTCTGTATGTTGCATCTAGCCGTTAGTACCGCGTAAGGGCATACTTGTACTTGGCGATCGTCCCATAAAATGGTCAGGGTGGTAACGTTGTTCACGCGGAGAAGCAACTGGCGGTTGAAAAACCCATCCGCCGGTGTTTGGTACTCGTGACACAGACAATAATGGATGATGTACCTGTTTGAAAAACATAAAAAATGAAATTAGTCTCACCATCAGATCTTTATTAAAATTATTCATTTTATATATTAGGTCGGGAAATTATTTCATAGCTAGGACAGTGCAACTGGGTATTATACGTCAAGGGGGGGCTGTAGGATACTGAGACAGTCCCCCAGTGCAGGGGTTGACAGGGAGACAGTGCAGGTGGAGAGTGGAAGGGACCAGGACCGAGGTCGCAGACAGTGGACCAGCTGTAGCAGAAGGAGTGAGAAAGCAGAAGCAAAGAGGAAGGTTTTGAGGTGCTTCCGTAAAAGGAGATGGTTCTCCTCAAGATAGTGCGCGGTACAAAACAATATGCCACATAGAACGAACAAGTACAACTTAACCCGTCTTTAAAGCTACTGTATAGTAATTAAATTGCGGTATAAACTCATCTAAAGAGTTACTTACATTATATTTGCATTTTCCATTGTGTCTGTGCGTAGGGCAGCCCCGAAATACCACTCCTTCTATGCCGACGTTATTTCTTCTAATGAACGAACATGAAATGGCTTTCGTTTCTGAAATTATATTCATTATCGTTTCTTACGTTTTTGCCCCACACCCCCAAAAAGAAGTCTTTCGGGATGGTCCAGGCCTGTCAAGGTCAAATAACAATAGAACCTTATACTGAGTCGTGGGCCATTCCGGCACCCGAGCAAAAAATCAAAGCAGCTGACCTTCACTTTGAACGAGCACACATTCCCAGTTAGCTACATTCAGTGTAAGGCCATCTCACAGGACTTGAAATTTACACTCCATCTTTGCATTTTGTCTGCGTGCTTTGCAGCCCCAGAGAACCATAAATACGGAGACATTCTATATTTTTTGAAAAATGATTTATAATACTGTTTGGTTTAATTTAATGCGCAAATGAACAAGGTTGGATATACACATTGCATGTACACTGAGCAATCACTTTTATTTACACATTACATAGATACGCATATTCAATGGGCCTGCGACATGAGGAGACTCGAGAGAACAGACAATCAAATTACAATCATTTAAACCGTGATGTGTATTTCTCAATGAGCTCTTCTTTAGGTGGACATGGAACAGAGGCAATGTTGGGTGGCAATGCAGTTGTCCCCTGCACAGGTTCTTCACAACTCCATTTATGTGCCTATCTAGGACGTCAACAATAAGTCTCTCAATAAACTCATATTGCATATCCTCAAACACTGGTTTGATCACCCATTGTTTACTTCTTTTAGTGAAGGCCTTATTGTAGCGAAGCGTCCCTAAAGTTCCGGTCGTCCTACTTTGTTGACGGCCAACATTATGGTTGTGTGCCAAGACAGCTAGAAGAGTCCGATTTATCATGCCCTCCATGCCAAAATGCAATCGTTTTGGCCTGTACTTTAGGCACATATTGTGGAACACCTCCAAATCTCCTGTGTGGCAGAATTCCGTGAGTCCCCTCAAATCTCTTGTTATAGTTTTATCAAATACAATCTTTTCAATGGCTTTGTGAGTGGGTGATGAAGGAATCAACCACTTCTTCTTCCGTGCCTCCTCTGTGGACAAATGGCCATGTTCACAATTGTGGAAATGTTGGTTTGTGTTCCAACGGTGAACGTTGGTACAGTGTAGCATTACTGACCGCCATTTTTCCAGTAGAATTTCCAACGACCCTCCACATGTTTTTGAGCTCCACCAAAGATGGTTTCTGATTGACTTGGACCACTGTGAAATACCTTGCATATCTTTTTTTTTACCTGCAGCCGACATTTTTTTATTGATTGTTTTTGCAAGATGCCAAATGTTAAATTGGTGATTTATATTTTTGTACTCTTCTCTCATTGTCTTGGCAATTGAAACATGTCTGTCTGTGGCTATCAGGTCGATCACCATTCCCCACGATTGTAGTTCTTGCAATGATGCTACAAAGCCAACTTTCTCCATGGCCACTGAGGATGTACTTTGTGACACCTGCACGACCACCGAACTCACAATTTTCTTACTTTCCATGTCCTGAAAGTGGTAGGTGAGGTACTTGGCTGAAAATCCTGGGCTGTCGCACTGTCCATCACCGGCTAGCCTGAACCGTTTGCCCGCGAATGTACTATCAATAGACATTTTTTCCATTCTCCAAGCTTCGCTAATGGCTGGAAATAGATAATCGGTTTGGTATTTGTAGAACTGAGTTTTCGCAATGAAATGGATTCCCACAAACTGAAAGAAAGACTCTAACTTTTTAAAACTTGAACCACTAAAAAGTGCAGCCGCTGCACAAAGTAGATTGCCTGCTGGCAGTTGCCCCAGCATGGGTTGTGCAGACCATGAGAAAGGATGATATTTTGTACAGGTGGCATGTATTTTAAGGTTAGTGCCTCGAATTGCACGAGTCACATTAATCAATGGCTCCCCACATACTTCCCCACCTACCGAATGCCCACATTTCAACCGAATAATAATATCAATCAAACAACTATCGAATACAATGAATTTGGCCTCTTTCCTTATACTGTCACTCTGCATCCCAGCTGGTTCGGCCTGTAACGTTGAGGACATGTCACTCACATGAAAGGTAGAATCTCTGATATCGTCTTCCGCTATGTTCAGTGATATTGATGGTGTTTCATTGTAGTCCACTTCATTCTCTTCCATTGCAACATCTGTTCCTTCTCCGGCGATGGGTGAATAAGACAATTTCTTCAACTTTCTCGCGGTCTTAGTTTTTGCGGGTGTGGATTCTGTGAATTGATCTCCGACTGCATCCGAACTACCAGGAGGACATTTACTATCAATGGCTGGTGGTGGTATAGCTCCGTTGTCAATCACTTCATATTCTTCCCATTGGCACGATGCATCTCCAGTCTCAAGTCCCTGCCAAAAGGTTTGACAAGCAACATCTCTCGTTCGCTTCACTGTCTGTGTAGATCTAGTTCGTACACCCACTCGCAAATAGAGGACAGATTGGAAAAGGGATGTTCAGTTTAACACAACTTACAGTATTGAACTATTAACAGTGAAAAACAACATAATTTAGTGACCAGGACACTAACCTTCTTTTGCTTTCTTTTCTTTGAAACTTTCTTGCCTCGAACTTCAACATCAGGACGCTGTTGCTCCGACTCGTGTGTGCATGTCTCCACTTCCTCTTGCGCTGCAACGACTATATTTTCATGATAAGCACATCCGTCACGCACTGACGCTCCATCGACTCCCTGAAACATAGAACTTTCATTAGTATGTATAATAATATCGAAAACACAAAATGTACTTGGGGACCAATACCCACGTACATCTCAATAGCAAAACACGAATGAACGCTTTGTGTAGAACATTCAAACGACAATTATTCACGCATTGTTGATCTAGTTAGATGGAACTGTCAAGATCCATACCTCGGGCTCCTCATAGACTTCCATTGATGATATTATTGAAGATGATGCTTCAGTAACTCCCTGAAACACAGTAATTGCATTAGTATGGTTTTCTATTTTGATAAAAAGAACAGAAACTTTGTGCAGGCGTCAACGGCTCATCTAAATAGACCTGCACAAATGATCAGTTGTCTAAAATAAATAATGGATATGTAAATATGATTCGATTTGCTCGATCGTTGGAAGTGTCACCACCCAGAGATCTGCATCAACTACTACGGGTGATGTTCTTGTAGAAGAAGGTCAGTCATCTCCATGAAACATAGTTCTTGCATTAATAAAGAAGGAAGTATAGCGGATGTAATCACGTCATATGATTTCGCTTGATCGAACTGTCAGTATCTATACCTCGAAATGCATAAGAACATCAAGGGACGATGTAACTGCGGTGCACACTTCTGCAAGCTGTTGCGCCGACCCGTAACTGCATGCTCCCCCTTCTTCTTGGACTAATGCTCCATCGACTCCCTGAAACATAGGACTTTCATTAGTAATGAACACAATATTGAAAAAAGAAGACACATAGGAGGGCGACGACAGAAGGACATATCAATGGCTAAAAACGAAAGAAACATTGTGTGTAACAATCACGCTACAAGAATGCAAGATCTGATGATCTCCATCGATGGAACTGTCCGGAAACGTACCTCGAGCATCTGAGTGACATCAACGGTAGTCGTCAATACGTTGGACTCCTCAGCATCTCCCTGAAAGACAGTACTTGCATTATTTTGGATAACAATAATTATAACTGAAAACAAAGACTAGAGGACGAGTACAAGGGTGTACCATTAGGTAAAATAATTACACGATAAATTAAAACTATTGATTTACATGCCTAAAACAAGTCAGTGGCAGAATAGCCAAGTAAGATTACCCGATAGGCGCTTGAAGTGGCTGATGACTGCAATAACGACACGGATGGAGAATCTTCCGCCTTCATATTGAGTGGATACATAAATGGGGAAATTATTGTTAGCTAATGCTACACACTACCGCAAGGCCGAGAGATAAATACGTAAACTTGACTCACCAGTGGAGGGATGTGGACGAATAGAGTGGGAATAGCGGTTGAGAGCAATTTTCGCCTCGCTCGCGGTGTGTTCTTCTTTATTAGCAATGATGTGGAGTACATGTCAGAGGTAAAGTGCCTGCTGCAGATGCGGTATCGATCACCCCTCTTGTCCGCAAATACTTCTATGACTCTACTTTCAAGCTCAGACGGTGGATATCCGCAATATCGGACCCATTCTCTTATCTGATCTATTGTCTTAGGGAAAACATGCATTATAGTACCTTCAGATTTATTATGGGTCTTCGAAGGGCAACCGCCAATGGAACAGGCAGGCATTGTGGAAAGTTCTGAAAAGTAAAGATCAACAATTCTCTATGAATACCAATGTAAACTCAGAACATGTGACTAGTTCCTTGCATGTACTGTCTTGAACGAAAAGAAATTGGACGCAAAATGATTATGGTACATGGCCTTACCTTGACGAACAAACAGTTAGATGCAGGGATCAGAGTAGTTTCTTGTCGTAGAACAGGGAGCAGTTCACAGGTTGCAAACTGAGGAGTTTCCTCGAAGTGGTCACGGAAGTTCACAGAGACGAAGAGCAGATAACCAGCACCTTCACAGGTTGACTAGCAAAGCGCAAAGAAGTGCTCATTAGAAATATGAAGTGGGTTATAAAGGATTCGAAACTGGGGTGTGTTTGTGAATGAATGACGTGTATATGTCGTGGCATTATGCGGTTTGCAGGGGGGCGTCCAGCGTGAGGGGGGATGCTTGGCAGGAGACACGGGGTCTGGAGGTAGACATGGGAACAACAACCCATGCTCTATAGACCACTTTGAAGTGTACATGGTCTTTGGCACCTCTTGGCCTTTATCGCTCCCTGACAGCTCCACTTGCCAGCGCAAGTACCCCGGTGCGAACTGCCTTTGATAGGGCGGGGGGTGGATTGGGGCGGTGGTCATGCAGACAAGACACAGGAAGACTCGTGAATGGAGACACACTTATGTGGATTGCAGGGGGGCGTCCAGCGTGAGGGGGGATGCTTGGCAGGAGACACGGGGTCTGGAGGTAGACATGGGAACAACAACCCATGCTCTATAGACCACTTTGAAGTGTACATGGTCTTTGGCACCTCTTGGCCTTTATCGCTCCCTGACAGCTCCACTTGCCAGCGCAAGTACCCCGGTGCGAACTGCCTTTGATAGGGCGGGGGTGGATTGGGGCGGTGGTCATGCAGACAAGACACAGGAAGACTCGTGAATGGAGACACACTTATGTGGATTGCAGGGGGGCGTCCAGCGTGAGGGGGGATGCTTGGCAGGAGACACGGGGTCTGGAGGTAGACATGGGAACAACAACCCATGCTCTATAGACCACTTTGAAGTGTACATGGTGTTTGGCACCTCTTGGCCTTTATCGCTCCCTGACAGCTCCACTTGCCAGCGCAAGTACCCCGGTGCGAACTGACTCGTTTGCCGCAGGGCCTCACCAAGGAGAGGCCATCTAACTGCATGTAAGAGGCAGGCTGCAGGATCTAGTACATGGAAGGCAGGGGGTGAGTTTATAAATACCTCACCCTCCCAGGAGAATATATGGGTGCAGTTCACCCTGGAGACCCTGGATGCCTAGGCAGTTAGTCAGCAGCAGGCTGGCCTGCGGTGGCAAGGCGGCACGGCCAGAGGGGGTCATCTCTGTACCCGGTGCCCAAAAGGATGATTTATTGGGCGGCCTGCGTGAGGGAGGATGCTGGCCGGAGACATGTGGTGTGACAAGACAAGGCACAGGAAGACTATTCAATGGAGACACACTAGATTCATTTAAAAAATCAAAACAACCATTGTTAAAATATATGTTGGGTTTTATTTTAGATCTTAATTTCAATTGAACATAAATAATAAACATTACACATTGTAAAGTTCCGGTTGCAGCACATCCAGGGAAAATCCGCGGTATTGTCCACTGTCGCTGGGGAAATGTTGTCTAATGGCAAGTACCGCACAGGCAGGTATTACTCTCAGAACGCGGTGTCCGAGCCTCCCGTGAAGCCACCAAGTGAAGCAACGATAGGCCACCAGCCTGTACCACCTGTGAAAATGAAAGATGCAAACTGTATTAAAATGACAAAACTTTCTTATCACTGTCGATTCAGGTAAAAAATGTCATTCTGCTTTGAAAATAATTCTATCTAGAAAATGCACAATATGGAACCAGTTTACATGCATTCGAATGATATGTAGATGTAATTTTATATGTGGGAGACGATCATGACATAGTAGTGGCATCACTGATATCACAACCAGAGTATACTTACTCGTTACTCAGATTACGCGGACGAACAGTGCCGCGAAGTTCGTGCATAAGCACCATCATCATCCTCAACACGGTCCGTGAGAGGCAGGCTTCCCTGAACTCTGGCAGCTCGGTGATGCATTGCGGACTTGGCTCGCCTTCCGAAATGTAGGCCAAGCACCCGGAATTTTCACGGCAGCAGCAGTTCTCCTCCTCAGTTGGCATTAGCTCTCACCGATTGCACGTGCACCAGGTGGAGACGCCGTCCATGCGACATGGTCCAGGCTCTTCATCCGTTGACTGGTCCTCCCAACTGCCATCCGAATCCCCATCGTTTTCGCGTGCTTGCCTTTCCAGTAGTTCTTCCTCGGTGTACTCGGGCTCGTACATATACGGCATTATTGTAGCCATTGTGTGGTAAAGAAAGTAAAATAATTTACAGAGATGGTACAGGTGTTCACAAGGCCTAGAAGCGGTGAAGGTAGCTGACCAGAGCACAGAAACGAGTCACAGAATACTCAAAGTATCACAGAGAGAGTAATGGAATCGAAAATCTGCTGCTGTGTGTTGTGAAACGGTGTGTTTATACTTATAGAGGAAAGAGGCGTCCTGCCATTTCCATGGCGACACTTCATTAGCTGAGGCGCAGCGATTGTTGACACGAAACGTGCTTTGGCGTTGGGAAATGGGCGGTACGCGTCTGCTGATGTGAGGCTCAGGGGCGGGGGATTTGATTTAGTGCCGCAAAAGCAGGTGAGCCAGGGCGATGGGGGGAAATGATAGGATTATCAGAAAATGGCGGCTGTTTTCGAGTGCGTTAATGGACGAAAAGTCGGGTAAGGTCCATAGGAAAGTTTTCTACGATCTACCGATTTATGCTTAAAAACACATGGCCGAACCATAGGAACAATAAAAAAAAAGTCCCGGAACTATCCTTTAAATCTCATTTACTAGTATAATGGTATCCGCTACAGAGTGTTATTTGATTTCTGACTTTGACAACATTGAGACATGTAGTTGCTCATTTTACTATAGCCAGTAAGAGAGCTCAGTTAGTTGAGCACTTGCTGCTGCAGCTGTGTGTGTGATCTTCAGGTTGCAAGTTCGAATCCGGGCAAGGCTAACTCAGCCTTTCAACCTTCTGAGGTTGATAAATGAGTACCAACACAGCTTGTGTGATATTGTATGTATATTTGCTCTATATAAGGCATTTAAGCGTAATAGCACATCATTATCATTTGGTGTTGGTTGCCTGCTTGTATTCACTGTCATCTGGTAATATGAGCCTATACACACTGACATTAAGAACATAGGGTAATCCATTCTTGTATGAAATGTATATCACATTACAGTGATAACATTGCCATATTTGTTATAGTGTACTTAGGAACAATTCTATGTGATGCCACGTCCTGGTGAAAGGTGTGGTCCATCGCTTCCGGTGATATTACTATGGGGTCTGTTCAAATCCCATCACTTCCTGTGATGTCATCAGCGGTCAAGGGTCGTGTGATGTCACTTCGGCTGCCCCTGGCATTTTGGTGAAAAGACGTCCCTGAAAGACTTTCCATCACAACATTCCAAAGATGTCATGGACAACCACAACATTTTGGAGCATTTGATTAAGAGATGGAACAGACTGCTTTGAACTTCCTAATGTCTTCTATATCCTTTATGGGGATGTATATAGAGCTGTGGGGTGCTGAATCCCTCGTGGGTTTTTCTGGGAGTTAGTTTGATAGTCCAGTCTTTAGTACCTGGCATCATATGATCTTGTCCTTTTAAAAGAGTGCAGCAGGGTAACCTTGGATCCAACAAGGGTGAGATTCAGCTTACCAGTTTGTATGTACAGGTTTACTTTGGGCATTAGGGCCTTTTTGATTGACAGAATGCATCCTTACATGTATCCTTTATGTGAGTGTTTGGGGGAGTCCTACATGTCCTGAAGGCTTGAAAGTGCGTATTCGCTGTGTGGATGCCATCAAAGTAGAAAGCTCTAGAGTCATACGGTTGTCATCCTGATTATCGCATCCGTTGTATGCTTAATTATGCTTAACTTAATTCAGTTGGCACAAACAACAGAGGGTTCTCTGAATGGCGGGATCCAGTCCCTGGACTGAGGGCCGAAGAGGTGGCCCCTTTTCTTTGCATTAACATACCCACACGTTATGCTTTCATCATTGTACCTGCAGAATTACAGGTATCAGAGTGAAAAGAAAAACAGCCTCTGGGTGGATTGCTGCTGACAGAACAATTTGAGGTGTCTTTTATATTTGCAGGTCCTCCTGTAGAGCCCAAAGAAAATGATGGTTTAGTTGGCACTTTCCTAACCCAAAATGACCCAACTATGCTTCCTGGAAGGATAAAACGTTGTATCATGAATTATTTGTGGCTTTGCAATCTGGGGCTTGACGTTTTTCTTTTTCGTTATTTGCATGGGGTCGCCAGTGCAACGGAAGGAGGCAGGGCCGGATGTGCTATTCAAGTTTCATAGGACAACTAACTTGAGAATCTGTTATTGTTTAAAACATATACACAACTTGTTGTTACGCCTTAAGCAAATAAAATTGGCGGTGCAACAAAAACGTCTTTTGTTTTTGCTTGTGAATCAAGTAAAGTGCATCGTACAGTTTTAAATGAGTTCATTAACTCCGGGGAGCACTTGGGATTTAAATGTAAAACGTACATGACCCATCGCAGTCTTAACAACAGAATTAACAAAGGTGTTGGTCTTTTTATGCAAAATGGTTATTGAAAAGAAGCTCGCCTTTATGACGCTTTTTGCATCAAATGCTGTCTGCTGGGCAACCCATGACTGGCAGAGAAGTTTTAAAATATGACATCAAAGAACAAAGCAGAAGCAATGGACATAGACTTGGGATCACAGCAGGAAGCTTTTATGGAGAAACCAAGTCCTGGTCACCTTGTATTCAACGTAATCAATGGAACCCTCTTCACCCTAACAACAAGGTAGACAGAGGGAAAGACAACGGGACTTCACATTATCAGAGCACTGATCTAAAAGCTCATGCCAATGTAATGACAGTGTTGCGCTGATGCCATTGACAGAAGGGGCCCAGAATTTGAGGGTGGCCCAAGGGCACCTTTCCTAAATTGAAGAAGACATGGCACATTCAACCCTCTTGGTTGCTGCGCCTGAGGCCTGCAGATCATCAGATGTTTCTGAAGCTGTCATGCTGTAAATATGTGCTCAAATCAAATGAACCCTTGCTTTTCAAGTTTCATCTCCCTCAGTTGAACAGGAACACATTTTGACTGATTTATTTGGGGAGGTGACATCTACACATCCTAGGAGTTCCAGAACTTGTCCCAAAGGGTGTTGCACTAAAGAGCAGAGGTCACTGTGATAAACCAGTCTGTCTGCTTGTGGCCGCTTAGCAAGGCACTTGGTAAATTCGCAGCATGAGAAGTCAGGACACAGCCTAGTTGGATTAAGGAACCTTGAATCCATTCCAGCGGTGACACAGTGCAAGTGGAGCTCACCCTGTGCCCACCTTCCTTGCCCTCTTAACAGGGCTTGCTAAAATAAATGCTGTCAAATAAAAACACTTGAAAAATACCTGCTACCCATCTGCTTTGCTAATTAGCAAAACAATATTTTTACCTAGCAATTAACTCATTTCCACCTCTATATTGGAGCCCTGCTTCCAAGCCTCCTAAGATGATCCCATGGTGATGTCTCGCTTGTGCAGTGTCCTCGTCCTTTGCAGCAGTTCTCAGAGTGTCGTGGTCCAAGGCAGTCTCTGGGTCGCAGCATCTCAGCATGTATGGAATTCCACAGTGGTGGACGGGTTATTTCCCCTACTTGAGTTACCCTGCTGCCTTAATTCTGCCCATAACCTGCTTCTCCTCAAAGGACTCAACCACCCCCTGATGAAAGGGATATGATATCAGATGATAAGGCATTTATAACGCGCCTACACACAAGTGTTTCAAGGCGCGACGAGGCAAGGGAGCGGGAACAAAGAGAGGACAGACAGCATTCGTACTAGGCCAGGTGTCATTCAGATCGCGCCGTGGTCAGAGGGTGGCCAGGTAACCAGTACAAATTCAGCCAGGAGATCAGCAGGGGAGAGGAGGAGAAAAAGCAGAAGCAAAGAGAAAGGTTTTGAGATGCTTCCAGAAACAGAGATGGTTCTCCTCAAGCATGGAGGCTGTTCCAGAGGGAGACACCAGACGAAGAAAGAGATCTATCACCAACTCGTGGCTTGGAGAAGCGATTGACCCTGAGGGAGTTGGCAGCCAGTGCAGAGATTTCAGTCCTGGAGAGATACGATCCCAGGGCTTGAAACCAAGGACAAGTCTTGCAGTCCTTGCAGGGGGCAGAGAGTAGAGGCAGGCGGATTTAGAAAGAGGCTGGTGCAATAGTCCAGCCTAGAGAGAACCAGAGCTCTGGAAACAGTGAGCTTCTGGGGGAAGGAGAGGAAATGAAGAATACCTCTGAGGAGGTGCAGCTGGTAGTGTGACTTCTTAGAGACGTCAGAGATGTGAGGAGAAAAGGAGAGTGTGGAGTCAAAGATGACCCAGAGTTTCTTAGTCTCGCAGGTGGGAGCAGGAAGAGGGCCAAGGGAGGCCGGCCAGAGAGAGACAGGAAAGGAGCGAGTGGGTGTACCGATGAGGAGAATCTCAGTCTTACTGGCATTAAGGCAGAGGTAATTGGTGGCACACCACTCCTGGATAGCAGACAGAAGGTCAGGGATGAGAGAAGGAGAATAAGTGGCAGAAGGGAGCCTGAATATTAGTTGATTGTCATCCGCATAGCACTAAAAGTTGGGGCAGAGAGCAGCAATGTGGTGGGCAAGAAGTGCCAGGTATTTATTGAACAGCCAGGGAGCAAGGTTAGACCCCTGGGGAACACCACAGGTAGAGATATAGACAGAGGATATGAAGGACCCAATCTGACCGCAGAGGGGCCAGAGGGAGAGCAGAGAGTGGAGGGAGGAGGTGGAGAGGAAGAGAGAGAGGACAGGATGTCCTGCATTTTAGAGATGAAATGAGAAGCCAGCGCTATGTAGAGGGCCTGGGATGGGACAGGAGCGGTAGAGACTACAGCAGGATTGGCCAGCTACTTGCAGATTTTAAAGAGTTTGGCTGAGTTATTAGATGCCACAGAGACATGGGCCTGGATGTGGGCTCTCTTCTTAGTGCGGACAGAGAGCCGGTATTGTCTTTGGAGCAAGCGGCAGGCCAGTTTGGAAGAGGGTGTACCGGAAGCACACCATTTCCTCTCAGCCACCCTGCACTTGCGTTTAAGAGGGACAAGGTCGGAGTCGTACCAGGTGCTGCACTTGTCTTTGGGCTTCAAGCGGATCCTCATGACAGGGGCAACAACATCGAGAGAATCAGATATAGCAGAGTAAAGCATGGAAAGGGCTGTGTCAAGGTGTGAGTCAGCCAAGGGTGGAAAGGGGATGAGAAGGTGGCGGCGAAATACTCAACTGATGCACGCTTCATGGGTCAATTAACCGAGAAGTTTGGTGGCAGTGCTGGAGTTGGCTTGGCCTGAGGGGTGGAGAGGGTGAGCTGGGAAGAAAAGGAGAAAGTGATCACTCCAGGAGAGAGGAGTGGTGAGAGAGATCAAAAGGGGAAGGTCTGAAGAGATCAGAACATCAAGAGTGTGCCCTGCAGAGTGAGTGGGGCCAGAGGGGAGAATAGAGTGAGAGAGAGAGTCGCAGAGCTCACAAAAGAGTCTAGAGGAGGGACAGGAAGCATCCAAGTGGATTTTAAAGTCTCCCAGAAGGAGGAGTTGAGTGGTGGAGACCAGGAGGGAAGAGGAGAGGTCTGCCGACTCAGAGAGAAGGAGGAAATCTGACCAGGTGGCAGATAGATAGTAGCCACAGTGAGGGAATGGCCAGGAGAGAGAGAGAGCCTGCAGACGAAGCATTCAAAAGATGAGTAGACCTGCATAGAAATGACAGAGGTAGGAATCCACTCAAGGAAGATCAGGGCTACACCCCCTCCAGAAGGGTTGGATCTGGGCGCGTGGAGGATCTTGTAGCCATCAGGGAGGAAAGTGTCAAAGCTAGTGACAGAGCTGGCCATGAACCATGTCTCGGTGTGACCGAGGACATCGAGGTCAAGTTCTTCCAGGAGGCTGCAGATGTCAGAGGAGTGTTTGACAGCAGAGAAAGAGTTTATAGTGACAATATGTAGAAGGTTGCCGTCCTTGAAAGACTTCCGGGTAGGGGTACAAATCAGAAGTACGCCCTGCAGAGGTATAGAAGAAGCCCGAGAGGGGGCAGCACAGGAAGGAGGAGAGGGCAAGGTAGCCAAGGAGGAGACAGGAGGGGGCATTTCCAGGAGATATTCCCTCCAATTATTGCACAGGAACAAAGTGATCATGATATGCGCAGTCTTACGTGGGAATGGCCTCTTCTCTCTTTGGAAGTTCGGACCCTTTACCCTGGCCACTTAACATTGACAGGTGGTCGAAATAGGTTCAGCTGGACTGAAACATTCTTGGCTGATTTCAGCACGTACCTTCAAACTGAAGAACTAGGTCTGAATACACAAATAGTTGATTCACTATGTTGCAGTAATGAGATTATTTAAACAGCAGCCATCGTTAGTACATAAACCATGCCACAAACATAGATTTGACTCCTTAGTAGCCTTGAAAAAGAGTCAGCTAATTAGGGACATAAAAGCACTACAGAACTGTGACCCACTAATAAAGTTTCCTCTTATACAAAAGCTAAAGATGCAATATAGAAACTGGTCAAAAACTCATCAGGCCCTTAACTTCCAGAGAGATGGAGAATTTATGGTAGCCACCCTTGCCACAAAGAATAGTGTGCAGATATGGGCGGCATTGAATGCAACCAATCAGGAGACTCAGCTTCCCTTTCAAATTAATCCAATACAGGAAACAGTATGAGCTCAATATCGTAACAAATTATGTGCTGCTCTTCAACCGCCTGAGAAGGCCAGAGAGAGTCTGTGGGCTGATGAAGAATCAATCATCTTTGACTGAGACGATATTTTGTATCAAATATCTGTCCTGAGTAAATCCAGGGCACCGGTCCAGATGGACTTACCAACTTCATAATAAAGGCACATCCAGAAGCGTGGGCCACAATCTTTTCCATTATCTTTGCACAGATGTTTTGCGAAAGGCGAATTCCACCATCATGGAAGAGATCAATCATAATCCCAATATATAAAAAGGGCGATCGAAAACTACCTACTAATTATCGTCCAATTGCATTGTTGGTTGTGCAAGGCAAAATATTTGCACATCTGCTCTTAAGAGATTTTAACCATTGGATACAGTCGAGAGCATTGGCAGATAAGTTTCAAACAGGTTTTGTTTGTGGACTAGGAACCACAATAAACGTACTAACCATATCCTCAATCAAAGCTCAAGGTCATTGATTAAATCAACCAATTTACATGGGCTTTGTTGATTTTACAATTGCCTTTGATTGAGTCCCTAGACATCTTCTTTTTGCTAAAATGAAAAAAAAGCCGGTCCACAATACATTCAAGCATTGATCATGCAATTCTATTCAGATACGTCTGTGCAGATTCGACTCTTACAAGATGGCAAACTTACGTCATCCATTCAAACTAACAGAGGTTTGAAGCAAGGATGCATTCTAGCATCCGCCCATTTTAATTTCTTTATAGCAGGCATTGGCAAACTTTTTAAAGCTGTTGTTTCTGATTCACCAAAAATTGATTCATATGTTATGTTATGTTATTTGGCATTTATATAGCGCTCTATATATCATTTGTATGACCTCAAAGCACTGGTAGGTTGAACACCCTTGGTGATCGGAGTCCAGGTCAGTGGAGAGAGTAAGTGTCGTAGGGTGCCTGGGTGCACCAGTTATGTATGCAGCTGATGTAATTGCCTGATGGTAGCTGCATCCTAGCGTTAGATGTGGTGGTGATGATATCAGTTGAATGTGTGCAG
This sequence comes from Ambystoma mexicanum, assembly GCF_040938575.1. Taxonomy (NCBI): domain Eukaryota; kingdom Metazoa; phylum Chordata; class Amphibia; order Caudata; family Ambystomatidae; genus Ambystoma; species Ambystoma mexicanum. Next base: position 759,245,567 of record NC_090929.1, on the reverse strand, counting down.
TCTGGTCGGTGGACATCTAGCCTGAGTTCCAGCTGTGTTAGGCCTGTAGGACGCATATGTGTGCAGCTAGACCGGTTTGTCATGGGATATAGCTGCGTTCTATTTGAGTGATGAGGTGTTCATGGGGTAGAGTTCGTATGTGAGCACCTAGGCCGAATGTATTGAGGGGTATAGCTGTACTCTAATTGAGTGATGGTGTAGAGTAGAGAGTAAGCATAGTGATATGATATGATATGATAGTTCATCCACAAAGCAATTAGGCACAGTGCGCTTTGGAAGTGCTAGGTGACAAGAGGGGAACGAGGGGGAACGCAAGGACACTAACGCAGGTCAAGCGCAGCCTGAATGGTAAAGGCTGGCTACAGTACTCAGTCTGGAGAACCTAGACCGTGCATGTGCTGATGCACAGGCAGGAGTGGATACCTGGGAATGGTACAGGAGATCGGAGGAGCTGGCTCCATAGCGACATCACAGGGGACTGGGTAGGGGCAAATAGCAGGTATGAAGGGGCTAGAGGCATGCACTTTCTTGGTTGCTACATGCTGATGGCAAAAACTCAGCATAATCTATTAAAAGCACTAGAATTCTATGCTATATCAAATCACTTAGTCATAAACTTAGAAAAAAACTAAAATGGGAATGAATGTAAATAATGATTCTGCATATGTTCCTCAACCCTATTATTTAGTGTTGACGAACAAAATCCTCACTGCAGCCTCTCAAACCTGTGTAATTCATAGAAGTGTGGCACGTTTTCATGTAAACCTTTAATGATATTCTATCAACAAAGAGTAATTCCTACTCTTACTTATGGTGCAGAAAGGGTGTACTATTCTGGACCAGGCTGGAAGGGCTGTTCTGGAAAAAAGTAATTGAAGCTTCCTGCCAGTCAGCCCATGATCATTGTACGATTTGAGCTAGGCCTGTCTTCTTCGCATATTATGATAATGTGGAAAATGCTACGTTTATTTAGAAAATGTTCAGTCTCATCCACCTCTGAATCACTGCTATCGCTTACAACGAAGAAGCTAATAATGACACATTCTTACGACCATAGAGACAGCAGATAAAAACAGTGATGACAGCTGCTGATATTTCTGTTGATCTGCTGATAAATAATCCAACTCATGCCGGGAATAAGCACTGGATATATGATTGGCAAATGACTTGATAACAATGGGAATAATATCAAGCTTTTAAGATTGGTAATTTTAGGCTGAAGTGGTTTAATCAACCAGAGCTATATCTGCTAAGGTTCCCAGCCGGGAAATATCGGAACATGTTTCTGAGATTTTGACTAAATCTCTGGCTGACTAGAAGTGTACTGGGAATTAGAGCTAAGGGTCTGACCCTTCCAGGTGTGTCAGTCCCAGTAGGCATTTTTTCACAGGAGCACAGACAACGGTGCCGGTGCTCCCATTTCCCCACTCCCATAGAGTCCCATAGGAGTCTATGGGACTGGGGATTAACAAATATACCGGCGTCTGACTTGCCGGCCGCTGGACTCGGTCTGAGCCGGGAGGTCAGGCGCAAGTAAATTATTCTGAGTCTGGCAGCAACCTGGCGGTAGCACCAGCAGGGTTACCGCCGGACTCGGAATGAGGCCCATTGTCTCTTGATCAAGTCTGAATATTAAGATTAAGTACATATACTTGCCGCCTTCAGCCTTTGTGATCGATGCTTTTTATACTTAACTGCCTTTAACTGTATATAAATATAGTTAAGAACAAATGCCAGTTAGACTAACATCCTTTTTAATATTTTAATTAATTATACCAGGTTGTATAATTGTAATTCAATTTTTTATCCTTGTAATTGAAAAATGTAATAGTCAAAAATATCATTCAATTTTTGCAACATATGTTAAACTTGTGCAATATTAAAAGGTTTGATTTTAAACCAAATCAATCAAAATAAAATCAAATAAAAAAACTCAATTGACCACCTTCTCCAATGCAATTATTGCCCCATCTTTAACAATTGCTTCAAAACCAACTACTAGATTGCACAACATACTCGCAGCTCAGTCTCTTTGCCGAATCCCATGGACCCTGCCCAGTCTGGCTTCAGACCCCTCTCTGGAATGCAATCCTTCCTTCTCTCTATCTGGGACGACCTGAAAAGAACAGCAGACTCTGAGGGCTGTGCCGCATTCCTCCTCCTCTACCTCTCAGCAGCTTTCAACAAAATCAACCACTCTTTCCTCATGAACAGACTCATTGACCTAGACATCAGGGACTACTGCCTCAAATGAATCATCTCCATTATTTACGACCGCTCCCAAATCACCTTTATCCATCCTTTCTCCTCTGCCCCCCGCCCAGTACCCCACAGAGTCCCTCGGGATACCTACCTCTCCCCTCTGCTCTTCAAACTCTACCTTTTGCCCCTCCCCTCACTCATCCACTTCCACAATCTCACATGTTACAACTATGCTGTTGACATTCAGATCATCCTCAAGATTTCCAGCCCCACCCAGACCTGGACCCTGCCTCTCAGACATTGACCTCTGGATGATGAACAACCACATGCTCCTCAACCCCAGAAGAACCGAAATCCTAATCTGCCTCAAAACAGCTATCCTTCCCCAACCTATCTCTTTGCCGCCTTCATTACGACCCACACCCACTGCAGCCCCCTCAGTCAAAAACCTAGGGTGCACTTTTAACTCAGATTTGACCCACTCTTGTCAAATCAATGCAGTCTCCTGATCCTGCACCTTCCACCTCTGCATCCTCAAGCAGATCTTTGCACATCTCTCATATCCCCATAGATTCTCTGCAATCATGGCATCATCCTCTCGCCTAGACTACTCTAACTCCCTCTTCCTAGGCACGCCTGCATATGAACTCACAAAGCTCCAACGGATCCAAAACTCAGCACTGAGGCTCCTCCACAGACTCGCCTCCAGAGGAAACATGTCCTCTACACACAGGATTCTTTACTGGCTGCCCATCAGCCGACGGGGCTCTTCAAAGCCATGTGCATTACCCACCACTCCATCCACATGAAAGGCCCTGAATTCCTCCAAAACAAGCTCACACACTACTGCGCCACCCACATCCTCAGATCAGGCTCTGTACACCTCCTGGTAGTTCCCCCTTCAAGTTCTCCAGACTAGGAGGTGCCTGTTTCTCGGTCCTTGCACCCACCGTCTAGAATTCTTTCTGCCTCACACTCTGTCTCAAACCTGACTGTTCCCTCCCACTTCTGGATCCCCCCACCCTTCCACATGCCCACACCCCCTCCACAGGCACACTATCTTCATCCAGCAGTTTTCCCTTGCACACTCGCTCCTACATATACCTCTCTTAGCTACCAGCCTTGTCTCTCGCCCATCTACTATGCTCTGCCACCTCAAACCCAGCCTGGGGTACCACACACCCCATACAGAGGACCAAAGAATGCATTTCAGTTACTTGCACACGTTAAGAATCCTACCAGCGGGGCGGGTTTTGCACTCCTGTGTGTTCAGGGGTAGGTAATGCATTACGCTTAATTGCACCTTAGTAAAACACTTAAATCTTTATGAGGACAACCAGGAACTCTGGATCCCTCATTTCATATTAAACACTCTATGTAACTCTTAAGCACATGAGGCTGGGCCATGCCGCTGTATGAAAATGTGAAAGGGGGGCCTTTTTTGCATGAAAAGGAACTAGGGATGTCAATGTATCACTCTAAGATCCTCTCAGAGGGTAATTTATCATGTATTCATTTAGCACTTAGATAGTCTGTCAAAGGTAGCACTGCTCCTTTCACATAGATTGAACCCAGGATGTAGACATTGTTGTTGGTACAGCCAACCCTTTTTCCCCTCTCGCACACCGCACCTTCATAACTTAGCGGAAGGCACAGGATCACTCCACACAACCGGTACTCACATATAACACAAACACTATTGCACAACACCTCTGCAATAATAATTAAGCTACCTTTAACGACGAATATCCGAACTATAGCTTCTCACATAATTCTCTATCTCCTTAAACACAATCCACCCTGTTTAATTCATAGTTTACCTCAGCTGTGCCAATCCACATGCCATTCAGACATTCAGGGTCTTGGCCTCCCTAAAATAACTTTAAATGGCTGAAATACACACATGCATAATAGAACCTTCCAATTCACGCAAATTTGGACTCTTGTCCCTATGAGGGCATCCAGCCACCAGCGCGTTGGAACCATAATTATGGTGAAAGGTGCTATAGAAATCACAAAATGAAATGAAAATGAAAGGAAATGAAGAGGGGAAAGATTGGGTCACGAAAGAGCAAATTAAGTTTTAAGAAAGTAGTGGTATTGGAACAGAAAGGGTATTTGAAGTTAAGGACAGAGAGTGAGAAAGCGTTTTGTAGAAATAGATTGTTTTGTAAAAGAAAATGCAGAGCTTGACAAAAATATGAACACAGTGTTACTGATCATCGTGGAGGGAGAACATTTTGTAAATAAAGGAACAGGTTTGAATGTCCATATTGAGTCTGAAATGAAGTATGAGTGGGAGTTTGAGTCAAATACAGACAATGATGAGCGTATATGTGAACAGAGACAGAGGTACCACCTGCTTGAGTGATGTGAGGGGTATTATATGGAAAGAAGAAGGAGGTCCAGGAATACAGAAAGTGGAGACTTTTAGAAGGGAGACAAAAACGAGTGTGGTTATAATAAAAACAATAGTAGATAACAGGTTTGAGAGAGACATTGACAAAGATAGAACAAAGGAAGATGAAAGGGGACAAATACAAGTGAGAGATATGTGAAGAAACTGCATGTATACCCTCTAGGGGATCATACAAAGTCCGTAAGCTAACCTTGTCAAGAGGAGGAAGTAACCCTTCTCAGCCTCGGGTGCGGAGCCTACCAGGGTGGAAGCAAATGCCAGTCCTACCCCAGAAGTGGATGGTAGCAGTTAAGAGGGCCTCAGTTCTTGACTCCTAGACAAGTGCCTGTTTGTATCTGAAAGGTACCTCATTGCATCACCCCATTACTCTTCAAACAAATGCTTACTAGTCTTATTCTGATCATTACAGGCAATTACAGTCCCAAGAATCTAGCATGGACCGCCGACAAGAGTGTAACCCATCAAAGCCTACAGACCAGACATTCCAGTCAGCAGAGTTCTCTGTGCTGCAAAAAGAGAGAGAACTGGTGAGTGGAGAGACAAAAGATCCATGCAGTAGGGAAAGTTGTGCACCAACAAGAGTGATCAGCACATGCTGTGCTCTGGCAGCAGCCATGGTGTCCCCTGGGCATATCACTGCGCTTTGGAGAGGCTTACCACAACCCTTAGTTCCCCAATATTTACCTGGGAATGTTCTGCAATGTGGCATCTGAACGCAAACTGGGGCATTAATCAATGCAGACAGCCATTATGGAAACACAGCGGGCCAGCATGAAAGAAAAGGGGTGGGGTGTGAAGCCCCCTTTTAGTAAGTCGTGCTCCTTGTAGCTTCCCCTGGGCCAGAACGACAGAACAAGATTGGGAAGAGACAGAAAACCAATGGTAGAAGAACAGGGATTATTCAGGTGAGATCAGCAGGAGGAAAGATGGTGAACTGAAGTATTGAGATGTTTAAAGAAAAGGGTGAGGTATTTGTTATTGAGAGCAAGTGGTAGTGTTGTGTGATTGTGTGTGAAAAGTAGGGGCGTGAGAGTGCTAGAAGGAGCATAGAAAAAGTGAGTGGAAAGTGAGTGTGAGAGGAAAAGGAGGGTATTTGAAAAGAAGATGGGATGGAGAAGTAATAGTGTGGAGAGGTGAGTGTATTAGTAGCGTGGAGAGGGGTGATTTGAAGTGGTGTGGATAGGGGAGAGTAGTGGCATGGAGAGGGGAGGTAGAAGTAGAGTGATGAGGGGAGAGTGATATGAGGGAGAGGAGGAGGGAGGAGCACCTTCATTCGTCCTTTCTGCACTTGCACGTTCTGAATACTTACAAGGCATAGCAGGTTCATCCCTCCTCCTCTTCCCACTCTGCTCTTAATATTGTGTTGTTATTGTGTGTCCCACTCTCCCTTCCTGCCCTGTGGGTGCTTTGAAACAGTATTTTCTTATTGTATAAGTGCTTAACAAGCAAACAATAAACAATAAATAAACAAACAATAAACAAACGGAGGGTGGAGGTAGATACTAAAAGGAGAGAGAGAGTGTAGGGACAGAGGAGGGAGGTACAGGAGGAGAGAGAAGAGAAAGTGGGTGGACTTGTGGAAAAGACAGTACTAGGAAAGGAGAAGATCAGTAAGAGACAGGGAAAGACACATCAGGAAGTGTGAGAAAGAAGAAAGAGTGGGGTTGAGTGTCTGCAAGGCACACTCCTACAATCCCTTTAGAACTAACAGAATTGATAGTCTAGGCTCAGCTGAGAATGTTCTGGAGCAAGATTAGATCGAACAGGAAATTGCCTTTACAAACCTCAATGACAGTCATTTAGAAAATAGATAGTAGGGGTCAATAAGTCCTAACATGCGAATAAGGATGCCTAGGCTAGGGAGGTAAACGCTTCATCAAGACGGGAGGGTGAGGGAGGACCTGAGCCTCCTGCCTAAATATTCAATAAACCATAGCTAGGTTTTGGAGTGTTATTTAGGCCATCAGTGACAGGGTAGAAAGGACAAGACATTGAACGAGAAGTGTATGGCGAATGAGGGAGACGACAGGAGTTTGGAAGAAAGTTGGCAATTAAAAGATAAGCAACATATGGAGATACCATGACGAGTTGAAAGCTTACAAAGGGGGAGAAGCATATGTCCTCTGAGAGATAATATTGGTTGTCTAGAGAAGGAGATAGGTGAACACCCTTGGAGAGAAGGTAGGGAAAGGCAGATGGGAGAATGAGACAGCATGACATGGCCAGGAAAGAGAACATAGGAGTAGACCAGGCAGCAGCAGGGTACAGTGTGAACCCTTAGAGGAGCTGGGAGAGAAAGGGGAGAGTAGGCACATGCTTCCCCAAGTTGCAGTGCACTCCAAACTCTCAATTAAGAACCAATCTGAGATCCTGCCTTGTATGAAGTAGTTTCTTGAATACAGAGACCACCTCGGAGGCAGTGAGCAGGAGGACACTGAAGGCACTTGGCTTCTTGAGAGACATGGATCCAAGGCTTATTTATGGATCCTGACAACCTTTACTTGTTGTGTCTATTGAATGTATTTTTTTGCTCTAATCATGTTTTCGCGAATTGTTTGCTCACACCTGTTTGCTAGAAAGAGTGGGAAACCCTCTGCACCCCTTTGCACTGCCCTACACTGTCCCTACACATGCCCCCCTCTCACATTTGCCTAACCACAACTCACCATCTATATTTATCGGGGCATCGAGAAAAAACATTTGATCAAAAATGCTTCAAGCAGTTGCTTGTCCAATAGACCTACCTCCCCTCTGCTTTAGAATTGTAAATAAAAGAAAATGAATATGTATTGAAACTTGACATTTCTGACAGACTGTCCCTTTTGAAAACGTTGTGCTAAACTGACAATCAGTCGCATGCTACGGCTGGCTTGCCACGCTAAGCTCCCGGATGATTCTACGTAAAACATTCACTTGTCAGCAAAACAGGCCAGAAATCCACCTGATTCAGTAAAAAAACAAACGTATGCCTTTAAATCGCTGGCAAAGCATCTGCCGGTGGATATTTCATCAGTGAAGTCTTAGGCCGAAATAACATTTAAGTTAAAAATGGCCCAAAACATTTTTTCACAGAAAATGTTCTCACACACATGCTTCCTTACTCTATCCATCCCACTCATTTCCTTATGCATGGTTTCACTATCACTCTTCTCACACTACACTTGCAGCACACACAGGTGCTAGTTAAGCAAGTGGTGGGTCAGTTTTACTGCATAGCATGTAAGTATGCAATTTTTAATTTCCAGTGACATTCTCCCTAATGCCCTCACAAAGTAAATTCCATGCTCCTTGACTTGCTGTTCCAAGTGAGATCTGTTGAAGCAAAATCCCCAACTTAACGGACTGTCTGCTCACACGTTCCTTTTTTGTCGATTTGGCGAAGTGCCAGCCATAAGCCTCTTAATGAATCAGGATTAAGCTCTCCCGGCAAATGTTTTGACTTTTCAGCTAGTTAACTGGACTGAACGCAGCAGCAAGACTCCCCCTAAGACTCAACAAGAGAGAAAACGCCACACCAGCAGAGAGAACCCCACACTGGCTACCAGTCAAAAAAAACATTTACTTAAAAACCCCGTCTATAGCACATAGAGCAACACATGGACAAGGAGCAGAATTCATACAGGAAGCAATCTCCATCGACAGTCCAAATTGAACACTCAGATCCAGCAATAACATATTTCCCAAGCAAAAACAATACTCAAAACTGAAATGTGGCTGATCAGCGTTATCTTGCATCTCAGCAAAACTTTGGAATTCATTCCCCAAAGAACTATGAACAACAGAAGAACACATAAAATTCAGACAACTTCTAAAAACCTGGCTCTTTAACCCACCCACCTAAACAAGTATCGCTACTGATTTAAAAAAAAAAAAACAACCACAAAAATAGGAAAGGCACCACAAGCCATTGTAAAACAAAATCGAGCCAAAATGAACCTGACTGGACCAATGAAAGGAAAGCCTAATATTGACAACCTGCAAAATAAGGAATTCAGCGTAACCATAACAATGCAACTTTCAAGAATGCACAGATCCCCTCACCATTAACCCTACTAAAAACCTTCAACTTTCCTGCAAACTCACTGCTCAACCACCAAATACAACACACACATACCCCTACCACAGCACAAACCAAAAACAAATCACACAGCAATCGACTCACTCCCATTGAAATCTCCCTCAACCCAATATACCTAATCACCAGCAGTAGACCACAGATACACAAAACAATCCCATATAGGCCCACACACCAAAACAACACCTAACCCATACCATCTAGAAGCAAACCCAACACACAGTGACCAGTTTTTCTGAACAGAATCTACCAACAGCACAACAAAAAGCTCTCTTGTGCTATCCCTCTCTGTCCCATTAACTTTCCCAAACCCTTCTTCCTTTTCAGATCCCCTGAGCGCCTGCAGACCCTGAAAATCGCAGTTCTGTGTGGTATAAATCTCAATAACTTAACATATTTTGATCATAGAATTCAGTCTGACAAGGCAAAATGAACAATTATTACAAATATTATTCCGGGAGTCTAGCTCAACTGCAACGTGAGTGCCTTGGAAGCAAGACGGCATGAAGCAACACAGGTTCGATCCCGGGGTCCGCCTTTAGAAACCTCTGGGTGTTTAAGTGCGTTATAAATATGCAACTAAGACAAAAACAATTACGTAACTAAAAAATAAAAAAAATCCTGTAACAGCGCCTCGATGCTCGCCGGCTGGGCTGTGAGCAAAGGTAAATAAATAAAAAATAAAATTGTATTTCAAATCTACATAATCAAATCAAACTCATCATGGCCTATTAGTTACCATGTATACCTCTGAATTGCTCTGTGAATCGAATAGCCCTCACAATGATCAACTGAGTTACTGATACACACTTCTTTGTAAATCGGCGTCTTTCTTTTTCAAGGTGCTGTACATGTTAGAGAAACTCAATTTAAAATGAATAAACTGAGAGCAATTAAATCAGAATTAGGCATCTGGAATAAGAATTCAGGTCGAAATGGTTTGGAAATCATTATGGCAACAATTAGGTCAAAGGGAGAAATACATGCTTTCTCAGAATTCAGTTGTTTCTGGACTTAGAAAAAGTTCTTCACTAATGGGTGCATGAAGAAAATAAGGAACGTTTATACAGGTGACCCTATATTGCGAGGCCACTGTTTTTTATTGCCATGGACAATTTCAGGACACGTATTGCTCTAGGTCAGGTGACATGTATCCACCCATATTGCTCATGGCAAGGTGGCTATACTAGGTACTTCTAGTGGCCTTCAGGGAGTGGGTACTGCTGGTCGTACCCTGATGGCCATTTGTTTTAGAACCAACCCTGACCTTCACACTAACATTCACATCAATATCACCCCTTCTCTGATACTTTGATGAATTCAATGGGGTTAGCGAGGTTCAGTAGTTGAATGTTTCAAACCCACCATGGACAACTCCGCATATCATCCCACCTCTACAGACAGTGAAATGAGTACCATTGATAGTGTAAATAGTGGTACTGCGCGTTTACACCGTCTCATGTTTGAAAGTGGCACGTTCGGCCAAGATAGACTGTGGTGGGTTCTATGTTAATGGATATGTATTATTACACTTGAAGAAAACCTAGAGGGGACATTAAGCGTGGACGAAGACAGTGACGTTTTACCAAGTGCTCAGGTAGCCTGTTTACTGAATACATTTCATCCCTCGTAATTAATAATTCAATACAATTCAGAATTCCCTGAATTGAGTTTAGAGCAATGATAGATGAATTTCATAAAATGTCATTCGAAGGACATTTATTACGGGTGAAATTTCTTTCCTGCTGTACATAATTTAGATGTGTTATTGTGAGCCTGGCTTCAATCGTGCTTCTCAGTATGCGCATTACAGTTGCTTCTGGGTGCGTTTTGCGCCCCTCTCTGAAGACAGCTCGAGTCTATTTTGTGCTGGAACAAATCGTCCATAACGAATTAAGAATATCCGATTCAAACTACCGCTAACATGGCTGTTCCATGCTGTTTTATCAGACTCTAATGTTCAAATTGCTCTATTTTTGATAATGAGGGAACTTTATTCTGAAAATAAGCATTTTGGAAAAAAGTGGTTCTTTATTGGTCGTTCACTGTCGTGTTTTATAGAAACGCAGAAAGGCACGACCAAGTGTTTGATTTGGCGACAAATAAGAGACCGCCAGTATCCATCCAATACTGATGTCAGGCAAATAGAGGGGCAGTCAATAGAACACTCAATATCCCCCTCTGATCGCAGGCCTTCTTCACCAGTAATTAGATTGCAGAACGACGAACTGCTGGCCCCGCGGCATTTACATGCATGCTAGCCAATACTAATCAGAGAAATCAAATAAGTAACTCATAATTGGAGCCCACAATTAGATGCAGCTGATTCAAAAGACTGCTCACATAATCATGGCCTGGCAACTGAGTGACATCAGGTGACTATCTTGAAAGTGAAATGTGTATGCTTCTGTAAAAAGAAAAACATTTAGAAAAGAGCTTCTAAGGTTAAAGCAGCAATGTCATTATGTCGTCGCAATTCTCCATGTTTACTTATCAGACGAAACTGTGTCCCATTGCTCTCAGACATTTTGGCCCTCATTACAGCACCGGCGGTAACCAATGGCGCTATTAGCACCATGGTTGCTGCCGGAATTGTAACGAGTCCGCCATGGTGCAATGGGGAATTACCACCCCATTCCAAGGTTGGCGGGGCGGTAATTCCCCATGCACCATTGGCCCTTCCCCATTCCCATTTTTGCCCCATAGGGCTCAATGGGAATGGGGAAGCCGGTAATAACGGTACCACAAATTGCGGTACCGTAATTACCTTCAAGGGGCCTCATTCCGACCCAGGCGCTGGACCATGGTGCTATTAGCGACATGGTCCATGCCGGTCTCCGGCATGGTGGATGGCAGAATTACCGCCCCATCACAAGGTTGGCGGGGGCGGTAATTCCCCATTCACCATTTGCCCTTCCCCATTCCCATTTTGCCCCATAGGGCATAATGGGGATGGGGAAGGCGCTAATTACAGCACCGTAAATTACGGTTGCCGTAATTAGCTCCAAGGTCCCTTGTAATCAGGCGCTAATGGTTTAACGGCGCCGACGCTCTTTACGGCACCGTTAAACCATTAGCGCCAGGGTCGTAATTGGATTAAAGGTCTCTTAGCGGGTCCCTACTTTAACGGCTGGTCCAGACCAGCCGTTAAGGTCGGGAGCCGCAAAGGGACCTCGTAATTAGGCGCTAAGGGGTTAACGGGGCCGCAGCCTTTTACGGCTCCGTTAACCCCTTGAATATATCAGAGCATGGCAGGAGATCTGCTGTACGGATAGGCATTGGCGTTTGTGTAGTTGTACAGTTCAGACCACGAGGCATATTCTTATTGTCTGCCCAATCTTGTATGATAGATAAAGGATATGCAAATTGTATTATTTCAGATGCTGGTTGGGAGACCGATCCATTTTGGAGTACAGTATATTTTGCCAAAAGCCTTGTTATCACTGCCGCTGCATATTACATCTGGAGGGAAGCTATTATTTTAATTGGAGAAGCCACAATTTAAGGCCAGGGCATTTTATTATTTATTTTAGCTTTTTTGTACATTGACATTGCAATTTTGGAGTTATGTAATTTGTTTTGATTATAATTTGTATGTTGTTATCTTATGTTTTGTGTGTAGTCCTGAAGGTTTTGGTTAAAGCCAAAATGCACTTAATAAAAAAAATGAAGTATATACATATATATAGTAGGGCATTGGTGGCCACCCAATTGTTAAGGTGAGACCTGTTTGCATAGACTTTTCCCATAATTGTATTGCTAATAACCTTTGACTTGCTGGACAGATATTGATGACATTTTCCCAAGTAAATGCCTGTGCCCTCTTCCCCCTCCACTACCTAATTGGAAAGTTTGGGGAAAATTCTGCACGTGTGGAAAAGTTATTAAAAACAAAAAAAGCCTTGTCCCTTTCGCATATAGAAAAAGTGCTCGGCCTTTGAATGGATTTGCACCAAATAATAAAGAAGTTGGACATAAAGCGCTCTAGATATGCATTTTGATGGTTTGGAGTACATCCATTCTGTAATTTTTAAAATATTAGACAGAGAAGGATTGAACCCCTGCTCCGAAAATGTTTGATTAGTGTGGTAATGCCTTGAGAGGTGATCAGAAAAGAATGGGTCACACAAACCGGAAAGTAAAAGGGGGTAATAACAGAAGGGCAGAGGGAAAATACACATGGAAGGGAAGTGGGGGACCTCAAAAAGAATAGGGGGACACATGGTGAGTGCTAGTGGGAAAAGGGAAGACTTTTTAATTTTCAAGAATTTTCCTGTTACCGCTGTAATCAGCAAACCTTACCGTGCCACAAGAATCACATGGTATCACTGCGGGAATAAAAAAAGGGAGAAAAAATAACTAATAGCCGTTGGAAGACCAGGGTTTGGTGGTATTCCTGTAGTAAATCTGCCAGAACACCGGCAAACGGAATTACAATTAGCGTCACTTGTCTGGCGAGTTTAACACTGGATTACAAGTGGTGGTAAGCAGAGTTATTCCCCATTTTCTGGAGCCCATAGCATGATACTTGAGGTAAATCCTCCAATCCGAGGCCAAACTCGGAATATGGAAGAGTGGTAAAAGTGTCAAAAATTACGCTACTGCCACCTTTTTACTACTCCGTCATACCCGTAATGAGGTTGGCAGTGGACACTGGCAGTGATCGAAGGTTAGTGGAGCCTGAGGCGCTGGGCATGAATGTAGGGCATGGTCAGTAGGATCTGGTTAAGTACTAGAGAAAGGGTTATGGTGCTCGGCCGGTTGCAACATGTACAGAGGTTAGGGGACCAAGAAGAAAATGTAGCATAACCAAACCCTTGAAATTCACTGAAAGATCTTTATTTAATAGATAGTTAATGTGATCTGATTTGCTGTAACAAAACCCTTGGAATTCTGAGTGTGTGGGAAGTTATAAGTATCTTAACTTGGCACCCCCACCCCCATTGGAAAGCCTATGTGCACATACATGCTATCACAGAAGGGATATATCATCGCACCTTAACTCTCTAGCAACTAAAGTTTTTCAGTAAAAAAAAAGAATATTACACGGCCACTGTAGTGGCCGTGTAGTTATGGTTAAGTTGCTGTTTCCATAGGAAGAGCACTTTTTGGGCAGCTTATAACTTCGCTCCCCCTGGACGAAACCTTACGAAACTCTGCATAAAAAGTATATGGGGCACTCTGACTTTTTTTTGCAAAGTTTGGTGAGGTTTGATCCAGGGCCAAAGGCCATGCACCCAACAGCACATTTATACGTAGTGTAGTTACAAGCCACAATGGGTGTGATATGGTGTGGTAGTACATTACTCAGGTGGCTGTGGGGAGGGGCTGCAGTCATGGGTGCATAAACGAAGGCCATGCACCCAACAGCACAATTGTACGTAGTGTAGTTAAACGCCCCAATGGGTGTCTTATGGTGTGGTAGTTGTGGGCAGAACGTAGAGTTTTTGGTAGAACAAAGTTATCCACACTGCAGTTGTAAGCCACTATGGATTTTATATACTGCATACCCCTACATTGAAAAATCTATGGCCTCACACCCGAGTCTGTAGCCTGTGGCCACATCTACTGCAGCATATCACATATATAGGTACACTCGTACTATAAAACATCATTCAGGTGGTTGTGGGGAGAGCGTTGCATTTTTGGGGGCATGGCCGAAGGCCATGCTCCCAAAACCAACTTTATACGTGGTGAAATTAGAAGCCGCAATGGATGCGATATGCTGTGGTGGTTCTGGCCAGGACCCAGATTCTTGGGTGCATGGCCAAAGCCCATGCACCCAAGATTGAAGTCATAAGCAGTGAGGTTATAAGTGAACATGGGTGTGGTGTAGTGCAGTAGTTGTGTGCACGTCCTAGCGTCTTGCGTGCATGGCTGCAGACTATGCACCCAAGAGTAAACTTATAAGTAGTCAAATTACAAGCCCCAGGGTTTTGCTATGCAGTCATGGATGTGGGTAGGATCTATAGTCTTGGTAGCTTGGCCGTAGGGTGTAGGTGGTAGGTTATACAACGAAGATGCTAGGGCTAGCCTACAGCCGCTGCAGCATATTAGTGCCATAGATTACACGTGTAGATTTGCTTATGTATGAGATGACTGTAATATACTTACTGTTTACTTTGTTCAGAATCATATTTATGTCTTACATGCCTTTAGTACTTGGCGAAACTATCCTTTTTTAATTTCTGTGATAAAAGAAAAAAGCATGTTAGTGTTTGCATTTTATGAAGACTTATTATATTGTGTAATAGACAGTTTAGCTTTTTTTTTACCCTCATATTTACTTCACATATCAGCGTACTGTGCATTTTGCTCAGTTTCTGTGTTTGTTATTGAAATCATTGGGTCTGGGGGAAAAAAACCCTTGTCGGATTTAAAAAAAAAACTTTATTTGGTGTGCTACACACTATTTCTTTGTTTTCTTGAATGTTTCCTTCTTCTTTCTGATTAATGTTATCTTTGTTGCCTTGCTGCTGATTTTTAGCAAAAGTTAGATACCTGTTGGCGTATTCTAACTGTGTATTTATGGTTACGGATCTGTGATATTCATTCAGCTGTGTCATTGTTATGCACTCATGGGCAGTTAGATACCTGATGGCGTATTCTGTTTGTAGTCTTTCTCTAAATTGTTTTGGTAATGTTGAAGTACACATTAGTTATTAAATTTTGGCTTTAAGAAGATTAATACGCATTTGTGAGATTAGCTGGCAATCTCTGCTTTAGAGCAATGGTGCTATCATTACATTCCAACCATCCACATTTCTTTTTAATGTATGCAGTGTAGTGACCTGCATCGGTTTTAGCTCCTGCATGGTAGATTATACCTATTGTTGTAAAGGTTTTCTTTCCAAGTGACACTTGACCGTGTGTGAATCCAGTGAGCTTGCAGTTGTTTTTGGTACCATCTGCATTATAACGTAGAAGCATAAGTATTATGTAGTTACTATGTGTTTGTATCAGTAAAGTGGAGCGATTGTCTGAATTGCACATAGTGCATAATCTGTCATGGTTTGCCTTGTGTACAAGTTGCTGAAATGGAATGGATTCACAACTAGGTGTGGATACGTACACAAATCGCTCATTTGGAATTTGTTCCTGTATTACATTGCTACAGAGAGTGCATGTATGTTTCCACATGTATGAAATCTAGAAGATTCGATTTATAGGTATGCTTTTGTTTTCCAGTACTTGTAGTAAGTACATTAGAAATTTGTGTGGATCTTTTTGTGTGTTTATAGTGAATCTCACCATTCACCATTCCAGCACAGTGGTCCAATTCATGTCTTATTCCGTGAACACTGTATGTTTTGTCAGGGTTGTTTGTTGCATTTCTATGCAGGACTAACATTTGCAAACACAATTGGTCTGTACTGCGTAAGTAAATATTGTTAACAATTGGTGGCAATTGAAATAGAATATTCATTACTACATTTGCATAGCAACTTACACCACTTTCATTTGAAAATTTGAATGGACCAGGTAGTTCTGTATCTGAGTGCATTTTTCGGCCTTTCTGTTCCTTCTCTGAAGAAGTACCTGGTTTACTTTCCCTAATAGATTCTTCTTTGCTTGTGGTACTTGATGAAGCTTTAGCTTCTTTTGTTTTCTTTGAAGGATTTGCTATCAGATTCTGTTGCATTTCCGTTTGATTTAGTTTTCTTTTACTACGTTTTACTTTTTCTGGAACAGGATATTGTTTCAGATGTGGGGTATAGAGTGAACGCAGTCTATTGTATTCTAAAATGCAAGGAATATCATTGCTCACTTTACTTGCATCAAAGTTCATTAGAAATAGACCGTCAAGTGTTCCTAAGAGTGAAAGCGCTACGTAGCTTATGCCTTCATTAAAGACTGTGTTTCCTATATCTATCAATGCTTGGTCAAGGCTAACAACTTGGGATTTATGAATGGTGACTGCATATGCAAGAGTTAGATAAAATTGTTCTCTACGTACATACATGTCTTTGAAGAGAAGGAATAGAGCAGTTGAGTGCCCTATCCTTTTCACTTCTGAAAGTTTACCGAAGCGAATATTGACAAACTGAATGTTGTTGTCACGTGGGTATGCTTGAAAGCCAACAACTGTAACCAGTGCCCCATTAACTAGCCCTTGCTCCATGTCAAGGTTACGTTTAAGCATTACTCTACAATTTAAGGATAATTTTAATATTTTTTCCAACCCAGCTGGGTTGGAGATTGAATTTTCTAAGCTATTTAGTCTTGTTGTGGCTTACAGTGCATGAATGTGCCGGTTTTTCAATATTGCCTGTGCTTCTTGCGATAGTACACCAACTCAAATACTTTTTAAGATGTTGGCATAAGTGAGATCTGCAGATTGCCGCATGTTTTATGATAATTCTCTGTATTGGAAATGTTGCCAAAGGTTGACATTTCCTATGCTGCCAACAGTTTTACAGCAGAGTTTGTGTCCTAAAGTTTTAAAAATAGGTTCACCTTTCACTGGTGTGAATTGTAGAAGATCTCTGAAAACAATAATGTTTTTTCCTGAAAAGAGTTCCTTGTAGTTTGTTTTAACTACTTCTTGCAATCTGAGGTGAATCAAGTCCAACATTAAGTTGGAGACCATGCTCACTTCATTTATTAGTAGCATTTTCATTTGTTTTAATACTCTGCGTAGTTCCATTGCAGCTTCTGCAGAAACTCTTCTATATCTTCTTGATAGTTACACATGGGGCCTCATTACGACCCTGGCGGAACGGGTTAACGGGTGCCACAAAAGGATGCGGACCCGTTAAACCCGTTCTGCCACATTACGAGGTTCCCTTGCGGGACACGGTAAGCACGCCTGGTAAAACTAGGTCCCGCAAGGGGCAGATGGAGCAAACAACTGGCCATGGGGCTGGGAATGGTGAAGGTCCGGGTCGGGTCCTTGGAGGGAGGAATTACCAGGCCCTCCGAACTCAGAATGGCCCAGTAATTCCTCATTCTGGGAACCCGGACCCGGACGCAATTTACCGCATGGCTATCGCCGAGGTCGTAATGCGTAGGAACTCATGTAAATCTTCCCATGCATATTTTGCACAAGTTAGTGTCACAAACCAAGTCGGTGGTCCAAGGTTTCTGATCATACAACGTACGTCACTGTGCCAAATTTGTTATACTTGATTGTAAAACCTAATCTTTTTCCTGTACTTTTTGTATTAATTGTGTAGCTGACATATTTTGAAAGTGGGTTCCAGATTTCAAAATGTGTGCAACTCTGTAACATAGGGTTGCTAGTTCACTTTCAAAGAGTAGGTGAAATATGTACTCCACATTTTGTCTAAATCTGCGATCTTGCGAATACATTCGTAATGAGCGGTATCCTGATGTCGTAATCTGAGTGGGTCTATCATCGTATCTTCCACCTTTGACAGTAGTAAATAGCAGAGGAAAATGACGTGCTTCTATACTTTTTTCCCATATACTCATTGGTGAACCTTTAGTTTGTCGCCTTTGGTAAGTTTCTCGTGCATCATCTATGCTTTCATTGGAATGCAATGGATGAATTGTGTACTGGTCCAAAAGAGTGCATACTGCAGCAGGATCCAGAAGTTCGAATTGTCCAGTTTCTGATGGCTCTTGAATTATTTCAGTTGCTTCCCTTAAGTTTTCTTCTATATTTATTTCTTTGTAGTACTCATTATTGTCTTTCAGATATTGCCAGGCTTGACTAACTTCATGTAAGTCCACCAGTTGTTGCCAAATTTGTTTATCCTTTGTTGGTACACCATTTACCAAGACAATTAAAGAATGCTCTATTGAATGTTGCACTCCTAGAGTGTGTACATTTTCGGTTAGACCTAATGCCAAATAAACTACTTTGCCACAAATGCCTTTCACCAATTCAGAGGGGGGTAATTTTGCTGTTTTGGGTGAAGGCGTATAATTGCTTGAAATGGGTGAACTGTTTGAATTATAATGCTCTCATTCAAATTGAGTTGTTGCAGGGTTTTTGTTAGTGGGAGCAATTCCAAATTATTTGTGATAGCACATGAAGGAGTTCGGTTGTTGTCTAGTTTTGTAGTTTTGTAGTGCAGTAACTGCAACAAATTAGGTGTTCTCTTATTTCATATTTGTTTTCTGCTAAAAGGTACAGAGCTAATTGAAACCATTTGGAATTTTCATTGTCTTCTATTTTGTATGCTATGTCTACATTTTTTGTGTTCCTTTTGTAAAACGTTCTGCAGCAACACACATACACATGGTTTGGTACTTCAGCTGATGCACTTTTAAATTTTAGTATTTCTTTTTTGTATGTGTGTAATAGAAGGTTGCTATATGGAGATTTGTTGCTACTCTGTTCTAAAACTATTGCATTTCGACAGTGGCTTTCACTTCCAAAATATTTTCTCTGGATACGGTCAATTTCTTCTTGTAGGTATTTAGGTGTACCATGCAGAAGAGTGTTATTTAAATTGGCTAATTCTGAAGCTGGACTTTTAGCATAGTATATTTTATACACTAGATTTCTTACATTTGAATGATGTATTGATATCCTTTTGATATCATGCAAGGTGCTTTTGCAAATAGGTCAGAAATGCAGGCTAATGAATGTCCTTGCAGTCCTGTGTATTTGCGCACTGGACAGATATCCATATTTTGCAGCACTTTCATTTTAATTTTGTCTTTACCTTTTACATACTGATTGAGGAACTAACGTAAAGAGTTGAAAGATTTGTTAGGAATGGCACACATTGATGTGCATGGCCATTTGTATACTGGACGGTCTGGTTCAGTCAAATCGAGAGGTAATTCTGAGTTTTCAGGGGATACTTTTCTAACCACTGTTTCTTGTTCGATGATGGTATTATTGATTTTTTCATACCCTCGTCCACTGCCATGGATGACAATTGTGTTTGTTTGTATGCTTCTTCATTAAAATATGGTTCTGTGGTTGTCGTGTGACTCCATTCACCTCCACAAATATGTAAGAAGTTATTTTTGTTCACATTCCGTTTATTGCTAAATTTCTTTTGTAGTTTGGTATTTAGTTTAGTTAGTGATTTCATCCTATTTAACACTAATATGAACAACTTCCTTTTGAGAAGGATTGCACGAGAGCTTGTAGGATTAATTTTCTACGCTAGGTTTTAAGGGTTGAGGATGATTTTGGTCCTGTTCTTATTAGATTATGAAGGACTCTGCGGCGAAACATTTTTACTAAAATATTTTATTTTACTATGGGTTCTTGTTACTATATCAGGATTAAAAGGAGCATAGTTAGAAATACTGGTAGCCGATTTCTTGTGAAGAGTTTTGTGTTTCATGCTACATTTTGATGGAGGAGGTAAAGTTTCGGTAGTTGAAGCTTCCTTTGTTTTCCTAAAAGCTGTTTTGTCCAAACGTTCTGTACAAACTCTGCTACAGATTGATGTTTAGGTTGGACACTTTTATATGTATTTGCTCTACTTCTGCGTTCCTTTCTAAGGACTTGCTTTTTGGTAGGCATTCTTTGGGGTCTGTTGAAAAAAAGAAGGCATGGTTTGGTCTGTTGTACAATGTATGTGTGCTGTGTGCATGCGTAAATGCTTTTGATGGGGAAACTCTTTGTGGTGGTGTGTCAATGTGCATTGGCCTCTTACAATGATTTGGGAAGGCTATTTTCTCTTTGTTTACTGCTACAATGTGCTTCAGATGAGAGTACAAAGTAGACTAATGGTGAGCAGAAGTATTAATAGTAAACATATTGGCATACAATTAAAACATCTATTTGTTTTCTAGTACTAACAGTCTAACGATTTTGTTTGTTATTTGCGTTCTAAACACGCAGGGATTTGTGAGCCTTTCTGCCTGTTATTCTTTACATAATAAATGATGAATTTTGGGTAGGAGGGTTCTGAAATCAATGTTTGCTTTGGTGTACAAATTAAATAAATAACCCACACAGTCTCTTTGAGTAATAGTTAGAATATAAAAGTAGTACTGTACTTACTTTTTTTTGCGGAATGACCAGGTTTCTTCGGATATGTCGTTTGCAGTGTAGATGCTGTTGATTTTCAGGAGAGTAGTTTTCACTGCGAATGTAAACATTTTTTTTACTACCTTTGTGTGCTTAAAGCAGTGATGTTACTATATATGTTACTTTTGCTTCTTTTATTGGAGTATTCTCCTTTCATATTTCAACATAGTGCATGTGCACATTTCACTTCCCTATGTTCCACCTCTATATGTTATTTGCAGTATCTTTATTGCACGTGCTTCAGAAATGAGTACACTTTTTAAGTTATGAAAATGCCTTGTTTTTTAAAGCTGTATTATCTATAGGATAGAGTTTTGTAAGTGATAAGTCATTATAGTAGATGGGAAAAATTCCTCTACTTTCATATTACAAGTACGATTCCGAAAAATCGTGAAACAGTCAGAGGGAGATGTCACCACAGCGATCGGGAGCGTTTATTTTTCTCATACGATCGCACTGCAAGTAGTATTAATGTAGGCAGTACACGTTACAAAATTCAGACATTTTCTAATGGACAATAGAGTTTCGCGCTCAATACGGACGGTTGTGACGTATGTGTAGGTTATGCCGGAGACATTAAGAAGTAGAACGGTTTTTCATTGAAAAATCACATATCTTGCACATAAAGGAGGAGTGTTGGTATGTATTGCCAATGCAGAATTATTGACATTAATTTGTTTAAATTAAATCATAAGGGTTGCACATATTCTCTGATTAAAATATGCATACCTGCACTTTATACTCATGCATGTGCGCATGCATGGCGATGTACGTAGAAATCCACAACACTTGCACAGTAGTTTTTGAAGTAGGTGCTTTGCAATGATATGCAACTTCCTTTCAGAGTCATCGATAGTACATTTGAAGTGCGAAATGTTGATGACAGAGTTTGATTTAGCGAAGATGATTGTGATTGGTGGATGGCTGTGTGACTGCTTAGTTCTGTCCAATGAGGGAATGGATTCGCGACTGATGTAGAAAGGGTAGAAGGACTGGGTAAGAGTTATGTTCCGCACATAGTCAACGCTTGTCCGTGGGTAGGGCGTGTCGCATACAGGTTTCTACAGCAAATCCAGCACGTTAAGGGGACTGCAGGCTTCAGCCAATCAGATGTTCACATTGCTCTTTTGTGTCGAAAGTTGGTGCGTACACTGAAGATGGCAGAGGTGCAGAGAGTTAGGGTTTTGGTGCTTGGGGATATTTTTGTCCTTGGTTTACAGCACTATGCCAAGATTAGGCACGTGGCACACCATTTTGTTGTGAGAGGAGTGGAGGTGGTGTGGAGCGCTGAGAGTGATCGCAATGTTGAGGCAATTCTGGAAGTTTGCCGACACATGCGTATGATGACCACTCCGCATGTGGTACTTTTGCACTACGGTGCTTGCCATTTGGGCTATGTGACTTCACGTACTTTGTTAAAAGACTTGGAACAGTTGGTTCAAGCTGTCATGAACATCTTTCCAACTGCGACAGTAATTTTTTCTGGTTTACTCGCTGGAGGAAAATGGGACAACAGTTCTGTTTTCTGTCCTGATCAAAATATTGGGAGGTATATCATGAATCGCGGCATGTGTGCTTTCATGTTACGAGCTGGCATGTTTTTCTGCAGCCACAATAACATTGTTCCCAGTAATGCTGATTATTTTGAAGCAGATGGTGTTGCGTTGTCTTCTTTGGGAAATGCCATGTTCTTTTGGAATGTACGGCTTGCTTTAGAGAAGGTTCTATAATGGTTGTAGGAGTAAAGCAAGAAAAAAAACTATATTCAAAAAACACAAAATAACAGGTGTCTGCAAGGCATCTGCCCAAAAACAAAAAAACATCACTTTTCAGGGCCCAACTTAAAGGGGAAAAGTGGAATAATACTTAAATGTACAGTCGTCACGCTCTGATCCTATACGTGTCCGGAAACATGGTGCTGGTTTGCAGGCAGCGCATGTTAACAAGGGGGATTCTGGGGTGGAGACGTATTGAAATGAGAATGAGCGGACCAAGGGATTGGTCAGTACAGTTCAGTGGGTGTGTTCTGAATGGAGAAATTTATTGAGACCGTCTTCTCCCTGACAGCAGACTAGACAGCCATGGCTCTGGGTGCGCGCAAACAGATTATCTGGATTTTGGGAGACTCCCGGATACATTGGTTGAAGGTGCATGCAGAAAGTTGCGGTCTATCTGCAGATCTTGGATTTCCTCATGTGGAAGTACACTGGCATGGCATGCGTGGAATGAGGTGGCTTGACTTGGTACCTCTGTGTGCTACTTTACAGAAATAGCGTCATCTTGATATAATTATCATTCATTGTGGAGGAACCAGTTTAGGCCATGTCTATGAAATTTCTTTGGAAGGACTTGCGAAGGTCATGGACATGTTTCCAAATTGTCAAATACTTTTTTCCTGTATTGCACAAAGACAAATATGGCTGCGTTCTTCTGCATTTGGTCCACAAATGGAGAAAGCGAGGCGCAATGTCAATAAGGTTGTTTGTGCCTTTCTAAGAGATGTTGGCATGTCCTCTTTCCACAATGAAAACATTTTGTTTTGCAGCTCTTTCATTTTTCGCAGAGATGGACTCCATCTCACATACGCTGGCAATCAGATTTTTCTTCGCAATGTACAATCCGCATTGCAACCTTTTTTGCATTGACTGTACCCTATTTGACAATCCGTTTCTTCAAATGTACAATTGTTGACACACACACACCACCAGAAAAAGGCTCTTTTCAGAGCCACCACTTACTCCCAGCGTACAGTCCATTGGGTTTGTTCCGCTTGCACCCTCCATTTTTGTGTGTCCCACGACTGTCCGCTGACTTTTTCAAAAATGCGTGGAGGCCTACAACAGTCACTTGATAGTTCTATTGTTAAACTACGAAAGGCGGCTCTGAAAAGAGCAATTTTTTAAATTTTTTTTGTACTTTTCCACTTCACTGCTTTTGGCCACACGATACACTAGGAGAGGAGGTCAATGGAGGGTAAGGAAGGGACACCAACCATGGGGATAAGAAGGGGCAGGAGGATACAGAAAGATATAGGTGAGCTTTACTTGGGTAGGAGGCACTTCTTCTGGTGCTCTGTGACCGTAGCCTCAAAAGCACTTCAAAAATTCTCCCCCCTGCGGAGTACTGCATCGCAATACACACAAAATTTTGTCACCTTCGAAAGGTAAGGGTCAACAGCATCGTGAATGGCTTGTGAGGCAGCTAGAGGAATGCACTCCCCCACAGAAGTGTCTCTTGTGGTGAGAGGATCGGACATGGAGGATGCTGTGGAGGAACTCAATCTACTTCGTTCTTCATATGGCACCACCTTGCGAATGTCTGCACTGTGGAAAGAAGTTAGATGTTGCTTCATGGTTGTCGTACCAAAGCTGAAAGCACCAGGTCTCCCGCGACTCAGCACCAACTGGCACTGGTTACACCTCACCAGGTTCACACATGCTTTTGGTACGTTCCCACAAACCGAAAACAACCGTCACACCCACGACTCCCAGCAAGTGCTTGTAGTGCGTAGTTCCTCCACCTCATTCTCTCCTTCCTCTTCCTTCTCAATCTCTACATCCTCACTCGTATATCCCTCTGCAGGCCCTTGGGGAGGAGGTGGCGTTGGAGGGTTTGGGGGTGCTGCTAAGGCTAATGAAGCACCATTACCCATGGATGCCATGACAGATACTTTCCTTTTGGTCGCTGCAGCAGTAAAGGCAACACAACTCAATGTGCAATAGCCAGAAGCACAATGAGGATGCACTCGGGGGTGTGGCCATTTATAGGGGTGGAGGGGTGCGGCTCATGATCATCTTCATCACTTAAAAGCGTTCCAAAAACTTCAAACAATACGTACACAGGTACAGCTATTGTATGGAAAATGTGAAATGATGATTTTACACTGTGAAATAATTTCCCTTTCTACATATAACTTCTTTTGTAATGTTGAGGAAGCACACAAACTGTGCAAATTAATCCACACGCTCAGCGTGGGTGCAGCCACATGATGACGTCCTGAACACATCTGCAAGGGAAATGAGTGCCCGCTGGTCAGCAAATGCAGAGTTACAAATGTGCGCATGCGCAGAAATGTCCTACGGACAGTGTTCGGGTCCTGCAACTAATTAAAAGTGCGACACAAGTGAGACAGACAGTTAGAGACAGGCGCAATGTTCGCTGTACTTATGAGTGTACTGCGCATGTGCAAGCATTACCTCATGACTGTACAGACAGGTCCAGTGTCCTTAGGACACCTCCATTTTCTTTGACTACGAACATGCCGGCCACCGCCCCTGTTCTATGGATGCTTCCATCTTGGATGCGGACGATACGGACAGGTATAGTGTCCTTAAGACACTCCCATTTTGCTCATTTACAGACATCCCAGACACCTGGTGTCTTCTAAGAACATGTTTTATCTCATTTATGAGCGGTACAAAGAGGTACAATGTCCTTTAGGACAGCCCCATTCTGTTTATTTACGCACAACTTGCACAGATGGTGCATTCTAACATCACTTCCATCTTGGTTGCCATTGCTACGGTTAGGTGTATTGCCCTTAGAACATCCATACTCTATTGCTTACGAATAGCTCGAACAGGCGCGCTGTTCGCGAACATTTTACGTCTTACTAAAAAACTTTTTTCCCCCTCAAACTCTTCAATAACAATTAATACATAAAAACTTTCCAAATATACACACACACTTCAATCACCAGAAATACAGGGGGAAGCAGATACTGGGCCTCATTACACGGTAGGCGGTGGACCAAGGTGCTATTAGCACCTTAGTCCATGCTGGTAAAATACCGGCACCACCTTGGAAGAAAGGGGAATTACCTCCCTATTCCAAGGTTGGCGGGGTGGTAATTCCCCCTTCCCCCATTGCCCTTCCCCATTCTAATAGGAATGGGGAAGGTGCTAATTACAAATTGCGGTACCGTAATTAGCACCCTGGTCCCTTTGAGGGTTGGTTTTTAAAACCTGCTAAAAAGCAGGCATCAAAGTACCAACCTGCAAAGGGACCTCGTAATCAGGCGGTAAGGGTTAACGGTCACCGGTACCATTACCGGTGACCGTTAACCCTTACTGCCTTCCGTGTAATGAGGCCCCCTGACACGAATACAGGGGAATTAGGATTCAATACAGGCTGGTTGTGAGGGGAAGATTTGTGCGGGGAAGAAGGGATGGATGTTTCATCAAAACGTCTATTTTCCTCTTGAAGGTTTGGGGACAGATCACTAGAGAATGGAGAAGGGGGGCAGGTACAGGTGGGACAGTGATAACGTATTTTCCTCTCACAAACTCCTCCACCACAACGTCCCCTCAACAAAGTTTTTTTTGTAGTGAATTTTACAGGTTTTTAGTAGGGCAACTTTACCATAACCATAACGTCCGTTTAACAAAGTTTTTTTGTTACTTATGGTTAAGTTGCGCTACTAAACACCTATGAAATTCAGTGAAAAAACGTTGTTAAAGTGACGTTATGGTTACAAGTAAAACCAAAAAACCCCAGGAATTCGCCAGTTATGGTAAGCTTAGCAACAATAACTTGCGCCACGACTGTGCACTGCTAAGACTAACACCCATGACATCGAAGATGACATCACAAATGTCATTGATAACATCACTGATGACATCACATGTGCATGTAGTTTTCATGAAAAGCCTCTACAAGGGATTGTCATTGTAATGTTGGCAGAAAACTATCAGAGGTCATTGGGTAACTAACACATTGTTTTTTTCTTTAAAACAACATACAGAAAATAAGAATAATACTGAAACAGACACTGTGGAAAATCATCTACAGCGTTTAGAACAAAAAATGTATCAATTAATGACCAATTTCATTATTTTGAAGAACTTTGTAGAAAACCAAAGCATGGAAAAAATTAAATATCACTTTCCCGAGTGCACCTGTACCCCTTCTCCATGTCCCGGTCAACCATCCCCACAAAATCCCCATCACCAAAAACATTATGATGAGACCTCAATCCCTTCCTCCCCTACCATTCAACATGTAGAAATCCCTAATTCCCCTGTATATGTCTCAAAATCTGCTTCCCTCTCTCTTTCATAATTGCTATATTTTTGTACAATAATACAATATTATGTATACTGTTCCTATATTTCTCTCTGTGTTTAAAAGAAAAAGGCTGGTAGAGTGTCCGCGGACGGCGCGGCTCTCCAGGATGTCCGCAATTAACCAAAAAGGACACTACAGACCTCATTACAACTCTGGCGGTAGCCGTGCCGTTAAAAACGGCACGGCTTCCGCCAGAGTTGCATTTTTTCCGGCACCCGCGAATGGTCAAGAACCGGGTCATGCTGAGCTTGGCGGACCTGGTAATTGCCCATTTGTGGGTGCCGGAATCAAGGGCCTCCCGATCCCCATTCTGCCCCTTAGGGCTGAATGAGGATGGGGACTTTGGATGCACCGGCACATTCAGAGTTGTGCTGGTGCATCCGATGTGCTCTGCTCGCGGGTGCCGTTACACCCGCCAGGAAAAACCTAGTGGGTGAGACGGCACCTGTGAGCAGAGCTCCAAGTATGGTGGCCCGGGAACTACGGTACCGGCATGCTTACCAATACCGTAGTTCCAGGACCACCATGCTTGTAATGAGGCCCTATGCCTGTTCGCACTGTTCGCACTGCCCGCAATCAAAATTGAGGTGTCCATAGGACACATAATCTGTCCGCATGTCCGCTATTAATCAAAATAGGGTGTCCTAAAAACATTCCCCCTGTCCGTATTGTCCGCAATCAGAGTGCATGTGTCCGTAGAGCACATAACTCGTCTGCATGTCTGCAAAGTTATAACGCACCTTTAATTAGTTCGGGGACCCAAACCCTGTGCGTAGAACACCCGTGCACATGCCTACAACCAACCCCGTACATTAGGTGTCCTACGGACAGCCGTTCCATTCATGAACTTGTCCGCTATGTCATCATGTGACTGCAACCACGCTAAGCACAGGTCCTTGTCCGCGAACACAGTCCGGCCCCCCAGACACACACAAAGTGCTTTTTTGAGCAATCCAAGGTATTTTACTGTGAAACGTCACACTTGCACATGTCTCAGACCAATTCCCTAGCAATCTGGATACTTTTTGGAACTTTTTGAGACCTTTTTGGTGTTTGAATTGTCCGCGGATGGTGCAGCTGTCCGCAAAGCGCTCACCAGCACCCCTATAAAAGGCCACACCCCAGAACTGCTCCTCATTCTGATTTTGGACTTCCAGGACAGACACTGCTCCACATTGGTGGATTGCTCTTTCCTGTCTGCTGATTGCTGACTTCCTGGTGGTTCCTGAGAACTTTGGAGATGTCATCCATGGCTGCTCCTGCTTCTGCTGCTTCTGCCTCAGCACCACCCTCACCCACTCCACCACCACCACCTTCCCAAAGACCTGGAGAGGGGAACAGGCATGGAGATGCAGAGAGGGATCAAGAGGAAGATGAGGATGAGGCAGAGGAAATCCTTACTAGTGCCGGCCATTGTGAGTCTTGGGTGTGGAGGTTATTTACCACTGTTGGAGGGGTACCCAAGGCATGAGCAAACAAGGTGCGTTGCACTGAGTGCCAGATGGAGCTCAGACATGGCAAACCAGGTTTGTATAGCTAAGGGACCACCACCATGCAGCGACACCCAAACTCGTTTCACACGGCAGCAGTTTGGAGGGTTGTCCCATATGATAGAATTAGTCAGTTGATTTCCTCTACAGCATCCTCTGGATCCGCTTCTGTCACCACAAGAGACACTCCTGTGGGGCAGCGCAACCCTGTACCAGCCTTGGAGGCCATACGCAATGGAGTAGATGTTACCTTTCAAGGGTCACTGTATTAGGTATGTACTGTGATGCGGTACTCTGCAGGGGGGAGTCATTTTGAAATGCTTTCGAGGCTGCGGTCCGGGAGCATGAGAAAGACTGCAAACTACCTAAGTAAGGCCAACCCTACATCTTCCTCTCTCCACCTGCCTTTTCTTATCCCTATGGTTGGTGTCCCTTCCCGACCCTCCTTACCTTTCCTTTCCGTGTGCATTGTGTAAATTAAACACCAAAAAAATACAAAACCACAAAAACAAAAAATGGCTCTTTTCAGAGCCACCTTTCACAGTTTAAAAATAGAAGTGCCAATGAAATGCTGCAGGGCCCTGTGCATTTTTGGAAGTCCGCAGACAGTCCGCAGACTTATAACAAAAAATTTGCTGCAGGGGTATCAAAAACATTGCACCAAGGTCAAAGAGGTGACTCTAAAAAGAGCCTTTTTGTGGTGTTTGTTTTTAAAAAAAGTTGAATTGTTCCTATATTTCCAAAAAGGGATGTAATGCATTTTGAATATTTCACAGAAAAATCTGATTGCCAGCATCAGTCAGATATACTCCATCCCTGGGAAAAATGTGCTGCGAAACATCATATAATCATTTTAGAAAGAGGACATGCTAACATCTCTAAACATCTCAAAACATCTCTAAACATCTAAACAACATCTCTAAAAAAAGGCACAAACAACCTTGTCATTTCATTCTGTGCACTCCATACCACTGCACATCCACATGATGGAATCCAAGATCTGCAGCCACTCCATATTTGCCTCCCTGGGCCTCCTACAAACGGCTGCGTGAGGTACACCCCCCTCCATTTGGGGTTGTGGGAGAGAGCCCCAAAGAATTGTGGGACAGGCCCTCCCAGTGGGTGGGGCAGTAAAGTTTGGGCACCCAGGGGCCAGATTGGCACACCAATGTGCCCCTCTGCACCAAGGCAAGTTTAGCAAAAAAAAAAAAATTCAAAATGGCAGGCTGCCCTCTAGCGGGGCTGAGGGGCACCCTACACCGCTGGGGAAATGTCTAATGTGAAGGGGGGTGCACCTCTCCACCCGAACCCAATTGGAGGGGCGGTGCATCTCATGTAGCCCTCCCTGGGGGCAGATAAGGGGGCTGTCCTGCACTCCTCCCTGGGCTCAGGCATCCCTTTCTAGGAGCAGATATCTGGTCCCAGGGAGGGCTGCATGACATGGCATCCACTCCATTGCGGGTGGGGGGGCTCAACGCCCCATCCCATTAGAAAATTCCCCGTCCTTTTGGGGTTCCCCACAGCCCCACAGCCCCCCCTAAAATGCATTCCACCATTTTCACTTTTTTCCTTTGGTAACCCAACTCCCCTTGGCACAGAGGGGCACATTGGTGTGCCAATCTGGCCCGGGGTGTCCAAACCTTAATGCCCCACCCACTGAGGGGCCTGTCCCATAATTTTTGAGGGCTCTCTCCCCTCTCACCCTAAATGGGTGGTGGGGGCACCTCATGCAGGCCTCCCTGGGCCTCCTACAAACGGCTGTGTGAGGTACACCCCCCTCCATTTGGGGTGTGGAGGAGAGGGCCCCCAAAAATTGTGGGACAGGCCCCCCAGTGGGTGGGCCAGATTGGCACACCAATGTGCCCCTCTGCGTCAAGGCAAGTTTAGTAAACAAAGAAAATAATTCAAAATGGCAGGCTGCCCTTTAGCGGGGGCTGAGTGGCACCCTACACCTTTGGGGAATTTTCTAATGTGAAGAGGGGTGCACCTCTCCACCCCACCGCAGTTTCAGGGGCGGCGCATCTCATATAGCCCTCCCTGGGAGCAGATAAGAGGGGGGCATCTCATGCAGTCCTCCCTGGGGTCAGATGCCCCTTCCTAGGAGCAGATATCTGCCCCCAGTGAGGTCTGAAAGGGGTGCCCCCATTTCCCCTTGCGGTGAGGGGGAGAGGGCCACCCCCCTTTTCCATCAAATAAATCCCTGTGGCTAGTGCCCCCCCCACTCCCACCCAAATCTCCCTTTAGTTTTCTTTTTTCATTTCTTTTTGTCCCCTTCCCTGGAGGCAGATGATCAGCCATCTGCCCCGAGGGGGCCATAACCTCCAGGCCCCATCCTTTGGGGGGCCTGCACACTTATTCCTGGTGCCCTCCTCCAATTGGTTGGGGGGCCACCTCACATACTCCTGCCTGGGAGCAGCAATCTGCCCCAGGGAAGGCTACAC
This sequence comes from Ambystoma mexicanum, assembly GCF_040938575.1. Taxonomy (NCBI): domain Eukaryota; kingdom Metazoa; phylum Chordata; class Amphibia; order Caudata; family Ambystomatidae; genus Ambystoma; species Ambystoma mexicanum. The sequence continues at coordinate 759,214,909 of NC_090929.1, read as the reverse complement.
GGGGTGGCCCCCCTTTCCAAAGTGTGGGAGGACCACCACCCTTTCAGGGGGGCAAAAGAAATCCCAGGTCCAACCCACCCCCACCCCCATCCCCGTTCAATTTCATTACGCACCCCAACGCTTTACGCACCCCAACATGAAATTGAAGGTAATCCAGCCCCCTGGCACTGAGGGGGGACCTCCCCCTCACATAGCCAGGGGGTTGGATTACAGTTTTGTGCGATCCCTGCTTTGCAGGGATCGCACAAAACAAGGTGCCAAAAAGGACAAGCAATCTCGTCCTTGGCACTACGAACGTAATTCCAAGGACGAGATAGCTCGCCCTTGGCCCTGAAGTGGTTAATCCAACCATCTAAGTTTTTCAAACATTCACATACCCAGGTAGCCCAAGGGGTACCATCATGCTTTTTGAGGGTCCTAAACCTCTTAAGGTACTGAGAAGGGGTCTTCCCAAATCTAGCAATTAAAGCTAGCTTCACAGACTCATAATCCATGCTATCCACCTCCCCCAACTCCATCACAATATCAGATGCAACAGTGGGTAGCCTAGAGAAGAGCCAGGGAAGCAATTGATTCCCTGTGAGACCTTGAATACCATGGTTATATTCAAACATTGCCAACCAATCCAAAATGTCAAGCTTAACCTCATACATACCCACAATTTCTTTAGGCATACAGGGTCTCTAAGGACTGGAAGACCTAGAAGACTCTGGGAGAGAAGAATTTTCAAGAGACAATCTTTTCATTTCTAGTTCATGATTGAACTCCATTTTTCTGAGCTTAAGTTCTTGGTGTTTGTGTTCAGTTTGAGAATTTAAACGTTTGAATTCCAGTTCAAGCCACATTTTCTCTAGAGCAATGAATTCAGGACTGAGTGTGGGACCTGTAGGGGTCCCAATGGACAAGGGTTGAGGTTGCTGAGCAGGAAAAGGAGCAGTGAGGCCTACATTAAGAGTCACATCTACCTCTTCCAAGTCAGCATTAACAGACATATTATCATCCTCAATACTTTCCACCTTTGCTAGAGAGTCAGGTATTTCAGACCCACTCCTCAGACTTTGGTTCTTTAACAACATTTCAATCAATTCAGACTTTTTGCCTTGTGTAGAGAGTTTCCTTTCTTTACACATGTTTCTTAAATAATCAGCAGTGTAACTCAGGAGGGTCTCCTGACTGTGGCTTTCCATATCAGGGATGATTAATATTGCTTTTTAGTGATGTTATACTTGTGGTTAGTTTATCCAAGGTAATAGCAGAACTCTAAGTGTAATTTCTATACTTTGATCCTCACCGCTGTACACCAGTGTTAGGCAGAATTATATGCAGTACCCTTTGGAAAAACCACACACAATTATGACTACAAGTGACAGTACAAATTCACCTTCGGTACAAGCCTGTACTACACAGTTAAAGTGGTAGCGATGGCTGAGCAGCCAGACTTATCTCAAGAGTAAGTGAACAGTATCAAATAGTTACACAAAGGACATAAATTACTATGATTCAGGCAAACACTGACTCAAGGTTTTCAAGTAAAAGAATCTACATTTATTTACTCTTCAGTTGTATAACATTTCACTATCATAAAGCAGTTTAAAAATCACACTCTTAATACACCACACCACTTCCCATAAATTCCAGACAAGTTCAGCTCACAAAATGAAGTGGGAGCAAAATGGCACTCCAGCAATTTAAAAGGGAGGGAAAGACAAAGTTAATAGAAATTGAACCACACCAACAGGTAAGTACTCAGGGCAATTGAACAAGAGGAACTACAGTGATAGAATCAGATAAAAAAGGCTTAGGGCCAAAGTCAATAGGTCAAAAGACTTTTGCTCAAGATCACACGGTTCAGGGTAGTTTGCGGTAAAGTTCGTGCCACGGGTTCCGGACGAGGTTGGTTGGCAGAAAAGTTAGTTCAAAGAGAAGAGAAGGACGGGCCCTCGGATTGGAGAAAGATTTCAAACACTTTCACCGCGGCTGAATGAAACGAACAACCGGATTTGCAAAGTACCTTAAAACAGAGAGGAAGCTGTAGCTAAGGCGGCCGTTCCTGGTAGTTCCTGCAGGCTCACGGTTCCTGAAGCGACTGTCAGGCTGACAAGAAGTAGGCACACTGGTGGGTCCTGCACTACCTAGGGAAGAAACCAGCAGCAGAGCAAAGCAACAAATAAAAGGTGCGCTCCTTAAAACCCAAGCAGGGTCCGACCTTCCTGGCTATCTGGCCCACTGTAGCTCTGTACAGTGAATTCGACCAGAGGAGGGGTCCTGGCTTGAAGTTTGGGAAAACTGGTTGGTCCCCCCGACTCAAGGGAAGAAGTTTCCTGGAGGATCTTCTCTGTCGTTGGATTCTGAAGATTCGGACCTGAAGCAGGGTTTCACTGGGCGGTTCAGTCATTGTAGGGATCCTCTTCTGTCAGCTCTTAATTGGTTCTTTCGTTCCAGTGGCGACTCTGCCTTTCCAGTCCCACAGACCTGCTTTTTATGCAGTTTTCCCCCATTCATACAGCCTGGCTGTCAATCACACAGCAGGGTGGCTGTCCTGGCAAGGACAGGCACCCAGTCAATCAAACAGGAGTGCAACTTGGGTTACCAAGGGAACCCATGGCAGGGGTCCTGAGACCCCTCCCTCACATCCTGCCTACCCAAACTTTCAGGTGTTTTAAGAAGGGCTTTTGTGCAGAAGCCCGCAAAAAGACGGTGAACAAAGGAATCAAGCCCGGTTTGGCGCACAGAGAAAAACACGAGAAGGACTTTTACAAAAAGATATGGCGAATAAACCCGGCCGGAGTCAAAATAAAATATATTTGTTCAAGCTGGTTTATGTTCGAGGATAATGTAATAGCCTAAAACAATACCATGGTTATATAAGATAACCGCGGTAGAAAAAATAGGATTGTTACCACTGCCACCAGCCAAGTCCTGATGAAAAGGGAGCAAAACAGTGCTCCAAGAGAAACAGACAAAAAGGTATAAGAATTAACCCTTTCCAACACTCCATGTAAGATGGGTTGTACTGGGCCTGTGATTTAAAGAGACTACATAAAGATAAAGGCAACTTTACATGTTTCTGGGAGACACTACTCAGTCCCTGAAAAATGGAGTCAGGGGGAAGTCTAAAAGACAAGCCTGTGTCACTGCACTGAAGGTGCTGTGTAACACACACAAAAATGATGCTCATGGAGTAGGTGAGGCTCCAGAGCCCACGATCACACAAATGGTAAAAATACAAACAGCACAACACATGTAAGAGTGGGAAAAAGGCTCACACTCATACGGGTGAAAAAAATAAACCATAGAAATCCAGCAAAGATGCTGAGGGACTCATTAGGTAAGGGAAATCAGCTATTTATGAGAATTATCCCTAACAGTGGCTCTGGAGCTAGGGATGAGGCATCTGTTTTTGGATCTTCAGTGAGGGATGGGGCATCTGAAGTGAGGGATGCAGCATCTGGAGTGAGGGATGGGGCATCTGGGTGTGGCTCTGGAGTGAGGGATGGGGTTTCTTGGTGCAGATCTGGCGCAAGGGATGGAGCACCAGGGTGTGGATCAGGAGGGAGTGATGGTGGCGCCTGGGTTTGGATCTGGGGTAAGGGATGAGGCACATGGGTGTGGATCTTGAGGGAGGGATGGGGCATTTGGGTGTGGTCTGGAGTGAGTGATGGGGCATTTGGGTGTGGGTCTGGAGGGATGGATGGGGCATTTGCATTTGGGTATGGATGTGGACCTGGTGGGAGAATGGGCATCTGGGCGTGGATCTGGAGGGAGAGCAGAGGCATCAGCGTGTGGACCTGGAGGGACGGATGGGGCACCTGTGTGTGGCTCTGGAATGAGGGAAGGGGCTTCTGGGTGTGGATCTGGGGGGAGGGATGGGGACACCTGCGTGTGGATCTAGAGGGAGGGATACGAGCACCTGTGTGTGGATCTGAAGGTAGGTATGGGCATCTTGATGTGGATATGGAGGGAGGAATGGGGCATTTGGGTGTGGATCTAGAAGCAGGGATGAAACATGGGTGCGGAACTGGAGGGAGGGATGGTGTACCTGGGTTTGTATCTGGAGGGGGGGGAAGCGCCATCTGGGTTTGGATCTGGAGGGAGAGATGTGGACACCTGGGTGTGGATCTAGAGGGAGGGATGGGAGCACCTTGGTGTGGATCTGGAGGGAGGAATGGACATCTGTGTATGCGTCTGGCGAGAGGGCAGGGGTATCTGGATCTGGATTTGGATGTAGGGATCAGGCACCTGGGTCTGGCAGTGGAGCAAGGGATGGGCATCTATTTTTCAATCTGGAGGGTGGGATGGGGCATTTAGGTGTGGTTATGGAGGAAAGGGTGGGACATCTGCATGTGGCTCTGGAGTGATGAAGGGAGGCACCTGGGTGTGGATCTGGAGGAAGGGATGGGGTATATGGATGTGGATCTGAAGGGATTGGGCATCTGGGTGTGGATCTGGAGGGAGGGGTGGGGCATTTGGGTGTGGAGCTGGAGGGAGGGGAAGGACATCTGGGTGCGGCTCTGGAACAAGGGATGGGGCATCTGGAGCAAGGTATAAGGCATCTGGAGGTAGGGATGGGGAATCTGGGTGTGGCTCTGGAGTGGGAGATGGGACTTATGGGTGCAGATCTGGTGGGAAGGATGGGGCACCTCAGTGTGAATCTGGAGGGAGGGATGGGGCACATGGTTGTGGATATTGAGGAAGGGATGTGGCATTAGGGTAAGGATCTGGAGTGAGGGGTGGAACATTTGGGTGAATATCTGGAGGGAGAGATGCGGTACCTGGTTGCAGATCTGGAGGGGTGAAGGGCCATCTGGGTGTGGATCTGGAGGGTGGGATGAGGTATTTAGGTGTGGATCTGGAGGGAGGGATGGGGAAACCTGGGTGTAGATCTAGAGGGAGGGATCGGAGCACCTTTGTGTGGATCTGGAGGTTGGTATAGCATCTGGATGTGGATCTCGAGGGAGGGATGGGGCATTTGTTTGTGGCTCTGGAGCGAGGGATGAGGCATCTGGGTGCTGATGAGGGAGGGATGGGGCATCTGGGTGTGGATCTGGATGGAGGGATGGGGCATCTGGGTTTGGCTCTGGAGCGAGGGATGGAGGCACCTGGGTGTGGATCTGGAGGAATGGATGGAGTTTATGGGTGTGGATCTGGAGGGAGAAATAGGGCATTTGGGTGCAGATTTGGAGGGAGGCATGGGGTAGCTGGGGGTAGATCTGGTCGGAGGGAAGGGCCATCAGGGTGTGGATCTCGAGGAATGGATGGGGGCATCTGGGTGTGGATCTGGGGGGAGTGCTGAAGGCATCAGGGTGTGGATCTGAAGGGAGGGAGGAGACATCTGGGTGTGGCTCTGGAGCAAGGGATGGGGCATCTGGAGCAAGGTATGAGGCAACTGGAGGTAGGGATGGGGCATCTGGGTGTGGCTCTGGAATGAGGGATGGGACTTCTTGGTGCAGATCTGATGGGAAGGATGTAGCACCTCTGTGTGGATCTGTAGGGAGGGATGGAGGCACCTGGGTGTGGATATGGAGTAAGGGATGGGGCACATGGTTTTGGCTATTGAGGAAGGGATGTGGCATTAGGGTATGGATCTAGAGTAAGGGGTGGAACATTTGGGTGCATATCTGGAGGGAGGGATGGGGTACCTGGTTGCAGATCTGGAGGGAGGGAAGGGCCATCTGGGTGTGGATCTGGAGGGTGGGATGGCGCATTTAGGTGTGGATCTGGAGTGAGGGATGGGGACACCTGGGTGTGAATTTGGAGGAAGGGATGGGGCACATGGTTTTGGCTATTGAGGAAGGGATGTGGCATTAGGGTATGGATCTAGAGTAAGGGGTGGAACATTTGGGTGCATATCTGGAGGGAGGGATGGGGTACCTGGTTGCAGATCTGGAGGGAGGGAAGGGCCATCTGGGTGTGGATCTGGAGGGTGGGATGGCGCATTTAGGTGTGGATCTGGAGTGAGGCATGGGGACACCTGGGTGTGAATTTGGAGGAAGGGATGGAGTTTATGGGTGTGGATCTGGGGGGAGAAATGGGGCATTTGGGTGCAGATCTAGATGGAGGGATTGGAGCACCTGGGTGTGGATCTGGCGGTAGGTATGGCCATCTGGATGTGGATCTGGAGGGAGGAATGGGGCATCTGGTTGTGGCTCTGGAGCGAGGGATCGTTGCACCTTGGTGTGAATTTGGAGGAAGGGATGGAGTTTATGGGTGTGGATCTGGGGGGAGAAATGGGGCATTTGGGTGCAGATTTGGAGGGCTGGTTGGTGTAGCTGGGTGTAGATCTGGAGGGAGGGAAGGGCCATCAGGGTATGGATCTGGAGGGATGGATGGGGCATCTGGTTGTGGATCTGGAGGGAGTGCTGAAGGCATCAGGGTGTGGATCTGAAGGGAGGGAGGAGACATCTGGGTGTGGCTCTGGAGCTAGAGATGAGGCATCTGTTTGTGGATCTGGAGTGAGGGATGGGGCATCTGGAGCAAGGGATGAAGCATCTGAAGGGAGGGAAGGGGTATTTGGGTGTGGCTCTGGAGTGAGGGATGGGGTTTCTTAGTGCGAATATGGGGCGAGGGATGTGGCACCTGGGTGTGGATCTGGAGGGAGTGATGGCAGCACCTGGGGTTGGATCTGGAGTAAGGGATGAGGCATATGGGTGTGGATCTTGAGGGAGGAATGAGGCATTTGGGTGTGGGTCTGAAGGGATGGATGGGGAATTTCGGTATGGGTATGAATGTGGATCTGGTGGGAGGATGGGTCATCTGCGTGTGGATCTGGAGGGAGAGCTGAGGCATCAGCATGTGGAGGGACGAGACATCTGGGTGTGGTTCTGGAGCAAGAGATGAGGCATCTGGATGTGGATTTGGAGCAAGGGATGAGGCATCTGTGTGTAGATCTTGACCTAAGGACGGGGCATCTGGAGCGAGGAATGAGGCATCTGGAGGGAAGGATGGGGCACCTTGGTGTGTCTCTGGAGTGAGGGATGGGTCTTCTGGGTGTGGTTCTGGGGGCAGGGGTTGGGCACCTGGCTGTGGATCTGGAGTAAGGGATGGGACTAATTGGTTTGTATATTGTGGTAGGGATAGGGCATTTGGGTGTGGATCTGGAGTTAGAGATGGGCATTTGAGTGTGGATCTAGAGGGAGGGGTGGAACATCTGGGTATGGATCTGGAGCAAGGGATGAGACCTCTGAAGGGAAGGATAAGGCACCTGGGTGTGGCTCTGGAGTGAGGGATGGGACTAATGGGTTTGGATATTGAGGGAGGGATAGGGCATTTGTGTGTGGCTCTGGAGCGAGGGATAAGGCATCTGGGTGCTGATGAGGGAGGGGTGGGGCATCTGGGTGTGGATCTGGAGGGAGGGATGGGGCATCTGGGTGTGGCTCTGGAGTGAGGGATGGTTGCACCTGGGTGTAAATTTGGAGGAAGGGATGGAGTTTATGGGTGTGGATCTGGGGGGAGAAATGGGACATTTGGGTGCAGATTTGGAGGGAGGGCTGAGGTAGGTGGGTGTAGATCTGGAGGGAGGGAAGGGCCATCAGGGTGTGATTCTGGGGGGATGGATGGGGTATCTGGGTGTGGATCTCGGGGGGTGCTGAAGGCATCAGGGTGTGGATCTGGAGCCAGGGATGAGGCATCTGTTTGTGGATCTGGAGTGAGGGATGTGGCATGTGGAGTGAGGGGTGAAGCATCTGGAAGGAGGGATGGGGCCGCTGGGTGTGGCTCTGGAGTGAGGGATGGGGTTTCTTAGTGCAAATCTGTGGCGAGGGATGTGGCACCTGGGTGTGGATCTTGAGAGAGTGATGGCAGCACCTGGGGTTGGATCTGGTGTAAGGGATGAGGCATATGGGTGTGGATCTTGAGGGAGGGATGGGGCATTTGGGTGTGGGTCTGGAGGGATGGATAGGGCATTTCGGTATGGGTATGAATGTGGATCTGGTGGCAGGATGGGTCATCTGTGTGTGGATCTGGAGGGAGAGCTGAGGCATCAGCATGTGGAGCTGGAGGGAGGGGTGAGACATTTGGGTGTGGCTCTGGAGCAAGAGATGAGGCATCTGTTGTGGATTTGGAGCAAGGGATGAGGCATCTGAGTGTAGATCTTGAGCTAAGGATGGGGCATCTGGAGCGAGGAATGAGGCATCTGAGGGAATGATGGGCACCTTGGTGTGGCTCTGGAGTGAGGTATGGGTCTTCTGGGTATGGATCTGGGGGTGAGGGTTGGGCCCTGGCTGTGGATCTGGAGTAAGGGATGGGACTAATGGGTTTGTATATTGTAGTAGGGTTAGGGCATTTGAGTGTGGATCTGGAGTGAGGCATGGGCATTTGATTGTGGATCTAGAAGGAGGGGTGGAACATCTGGGTATGGATCTGGAGCAAGGGATGAGGCCTCTGAAGTGAAGGATGGGGCACCTGGGTGTGGCTCTGGAGTGACGGATGGGACTTCTGGGTGCAGATCTGGATGGAGAGATGGAGCACATGGGTGAGGATCTGGAGTAAGGGATGGGACTATTGGGTTTGGATATTGAGGGAGGGATAGGGCATTTGGGTGTGGATCTGGAGTGAGGGATGGGCATGTGAGTGTGGATCTAGAGGGAGGGGTAGAACATCTGGGTGTGAATCTGGAGCAAGGGATGAGGCCTCTGAAGGGAAGGATGGGACTCTTGGGTGTGGCTCTGGAGTGAGGGATGGGGGTTCTGAGTACATATCTGGGCGGAGGGATGGGGCACTTGGGTGTGGATCTGGATTAAGGGACGTGCTTATGGGTGTGGATACTGAGGGAGAGATGGGGCATTCGGGCCTGATATGGAGTGATGGATGCCCCTTTGGGTGTGGATCTGGAAGGAGGTATGGGGACACCTGGGTGTGGATCTTGAGGGATGGATGGAAGCGCCTTGGTGTGGATCTGGAGGGAGGGGTGGACACCTGTCTATGCATCTAGTGAGAGGGCTGGGGCTTCCTGATGTGGATGTGGAGGGAGTGATGGGACATCTAGGTGTGGATCTGGAGGGAGGGACGGGGCATTTGGCTGTGGATCTGGAGGGAGGGATGGGGCGTTTGGGTTTGGTTCTGAAGGGAGAGCTGAAGGTATCAGGGTGTGGATCTGGAGAAAGGGATGGGGCATCTGGTTGTTGCTCTGGAGCGAGGGATGGAGGCCCCTGGTTGTGGATCTGGAGGAAGAGATGGAGTTTATGGGTGTGGCTCTGGAGTGAGAAATGGGGAATTTGTTGCAGATGTGGAGGGAGGGATGGGGCATCTGGGTGTAGCACTGGAGTGAGGGATGGGGTTTCTGAGTGCGGATCTGGGTTGGGGGATGGGGCACCTGGGTGTTGATCCTGAGGTAATGATGGAGGCACCTGGGTTTGTATCTGGGGTAAGGAATGAGGCATATGGGTGTGGATCTTGAGGGAGGGATGGGGCATTTGGGTGTGGTCTGGAGGGAGCCATTTGGGCATTTGGGTGTGGGTCTGGAGGGATGGATGGGGTATTTGGGTGCATATCTGGAGGGAGGGATGGGGTACCTGCTTGGAGATCTGGAGGGAGGGAAGGGCCATCTGGGCGTGGATCTGGCGGGTGGGATGGGGCATTTAGGTGTGGATCTGGAGAGAGGGATGGGGACACCTGGGTGTAGATCTAGAGGGAGAGATCGGGGCACCTGGGTGTGGATCTGGAGGTTGGTATGGCCATCTGGATGTGGATCTGGAGGGAGGGATGGGGCATCTGGGTATGGCTCTGGAGCGAGGGATGGAGGCACCTGGGTGTGGATCTGGAGGAATGGATGAAGTTTATAGGTGTGGATCTGGAGGGAGAAATAGGGCATTTGGGTGCAGATTTGGAGGGAGGGATGGTGTAGCTGGAGGTAGATCTGGAAGGAGGGAAGAACCATCAGGGTGTGGATCTCAAGAGATGGATGGGGGCATCTGGGTGTGGATCTGGGTGGAGTGCTGAAGGCATCAGGGTGTGGATCTGAAGGGAGGAGGAGACACCTGGGTGTGGCTCTGGAGCAAGGGCCATCTGGAGCAAGGTATGAGGCATCTGGAGGTAGAGATGGGGCATCTGGGTGTGGCTCTGGAGTGAGGGATGGGACTTCTTGGTGCAGATCTGGTGGGAAGGATGGGGCACCTCTTTGTTGATCTTGAGGGATGGAATGAGGCACCTGGGTGTGGATATGGAGTAAGGGATGGGCATTTGAGTGTGGATCTAGAGGGAGGGGTAGAACATCTGGGTGTGAATCTGGAGCAAGGGATGAGGCCTCTGAAGGGAAGGATGGGACTCTTGGGTGTGGCTCTGGAGTGAGGGATGGGGGTTCTGGGTACATATCTGGGCGGAGGGATGGGGCACTTGGGTGTGGATCTGGATTAAGGGACGTGCTTATGGGTGTGGATACTGAGGGAGAGATGGGGCATTTGGGCCTGATATGGAGTGATGGATGCCCCTTTGGGTGTGGATCTGGAAGGAGGTATGGGGACACCTGGGTGTGGATCTTGAGGGATGGATGGAAGCGCCTTGGTGTGGATCTGGAGGGAGGGGTGGACACCTGTCTATGCATCTAGTGAGAGGGCTGGGGCTTCCTGATGTGGATGTGGAGGGAGTGATGGGACATCTAGGTGTGGATCTGGAGGGAGGGACGGGGCATTTGGCTGTGGATCTGGAGGGAGGGATGGGGCGTTTGGGTTTGGTTCTGAAGGGAGAGCTGAAGGTATCAGGGTGTGGATCTGGAGAAAGGGATGGGGCATCTGGTTGTTGCTCTGGAGCGAGGGATGGAGGCCCCTGGTTGTGGATCTGGAGGAAGGGATGGAGTTTATGGGTGTGGCTCTGGAGTGAGAAATGGGGAATTTGTTGCAGACGTGGAGGGAGGGATGGGGCATCTGGGTGTAGCACTGGAGTGAGGGATGGGGTTTCTGAGTGCGGATCTGGGTTGGGGGATGGGGCACCTGGGTGTTGATCCTGAGGTAATGATGGAGGCACCTGGGTTTGTATCTGGGGTAAGGAATGAGGCATATGGGTGTGGATCTTGAGGGAGGGATGGGGCATTTGGGTGTGGTCTGGAGGGAGCCATTTGGGCATTTGGGTGTGGGTCTGGAGGGATGGATGGGGTATTTGGGTGCATATCTGGAGGGAGGGATGGGGTACCTGCTTGGAGATCTGGAGGGAGGGAAGGGCCATCTGGGCGTGGATCTGGCGGGTGGGATGGGGCATTTAGGTGTGGATCTGGAGAGAGGGATGGGGACACCTGGGTGTAGATCTAGAGGGAGAGATCGGGGCACCTGGGTGTGGATCTGAAGGTTGGTATGGCCATCTGGATGTGGATCTGGAGGGAGGGATGGGGCATCTGGGTATGGCTCTGGAGCGAGGGATGGAGGCACCTGGGTGTGGATCTGGAGGAATGGATGAAGTTTATAGGTGTGGATCTGGAGGGAGAAATAGGGCATTTGGGTGCAGATTTGGAGGGAGGGATGGTGTAGCTGGAGGTAGATCTGGAAGGAGGGAAGAACCATCAGGGTGTGGATCTCAAGAGATGGATGGGGGCATCTGGGTGTGGATCTGGGTGGAGTGCTGAAGGCATCAGGGTGTGGATCTGAAGGGAGGGAGGAGACACCTGGGTGTGGCTCTGGAGCAAGGGCCATCTGGAGCAAGGTATGAGGCATCTGGAGGTAGAGATGGGGCATCTGGGTGTGTCTCTGGAGTGAGGGATGGGACTTCTTGGTGCAGATCTGGTGGGAAGGATGGGGCACCTCTTTGTTGATCTTGAGGGATGGAATGAGGCACCTGGGTGTGGATATGGAGTAAGGGATGGGCATTTGAGTGTGGATCTAGAGGGAGGGGTAGACCATCTGGGTGTGAATCTGGAGCAAGGGATGAGGCCTCTGAAGGGAAGGATGGGACTCTTGGGTGTGGCTCTGGAGTGAGGGATGGGGGTTCTGGGTACATATCTGGGCGGAGGGATGGGGCACTTGGGTGTGGATCTGGATTAAGGGACGTGCTTATGGGTGTGGATACTGAGGGAGAGATGGGGCATTCGGGCCTGATATGGAGTGATGGATGCCCCTTTGGGTGTGGATCTGGAAGGAGGTATGGGGACACCTGGGTGTGGATCTTGAGGGATGGATGGAAGCGCCTTGGTGTGGATCTGGAGGGAGGGGTGGACACCTGTCTATGCATCTAGTGAGAGGGCTGGGGCTTCCTGATGTGGATGTGGAGGGAGTGATGGGACATCTAGGTGTGGATCTGGAGGGAGGGACGGGGCATTTGGCTGTGGATCTGGAGGGAGGGATGGGGCGTTTGGGTTTGGTTCTGAAGGGAGAGCTGAAGGTATCAGGGTGTGGATCTGGAGAAAGGGATGGGGCATCTGGTTGTTGCTCTGGAGCGAGGGATGGAGGCCCCTGGTTGTGGATCTGGAGGAAGGGATGGAGTTTATGGGTGTGGCTCTGGAGTGAGAAATGGGGAATTTGTTGCAGATGTGGAGGGAGGGATGGGGCATCTGGGTGTAGCACTGGAGTGAGGGATGGGGTTTCTGAGTGCGGATCTGGGTTGGGGGATGGGGCACCTGGGTGTTGATCCTGAGGTAATGATGGAGGCACCTGGGTTTGTATCTGGGGTAAGGAATGAGGCATATGGGTGTGGATCTTGAGGGAGGGATGGGGCATTTGGGTGTGGTCTGGAGGGAGCCATTTGGGCATTTGGGTGTGGGTCTGGAGGGATGGATGGGGTATTTGGGTGCATATCTGGAGGGAGGGATGGGGTACCTGCTTGGAGATCTGGAGGGAGGGAAGGGCCATCTGGGCGTGGATCTGGCGGGTGGGATGGGGCATTTAGGTGTGGATCTGGAGAGAGGGATGGGGACACCTGGGTGTAGATCTAGAGGGAGAGATCGGGGCACCTGGGTGTGGATCTGGAGGTTGGTATGGCCATCTGGATGTGGATCTGGAGGGAGGGATGGGGCATCTGGGTATGGCTCTGGAGCGAGGGATGGAGGCACCTGGGTGTGGATCTGGAGGAATGGATGAAGTTTATAGGTGTGGATCTGGAGGGAGAAATAGGGCATTTGGGTGCAGATTTGGAGGGAGGGATGGTGTAGCTGGAGGTAGATCTGGAAGGAGGGAAGAACCATCAGGGTGTGGATCTCAAGAGATGGATGGGGGCATCTGGGTGTGGATCTGGGTGGAGTGCTGAAGGCATCAGGGTGTGGATCTGAAGGGAGGGAGGAGACACCTGGGTGTGGCTCTGGAGCAAGGGCCATCTGGAGCAAGGTATGAGGCATCTGGAGGTAGAGATGGGGCATCTGGGTGTGGCTCTGGAGTGAGGGATGGGACTTCTTGGTGCAGATCTGGTGGGAAGGATGGGGCACCTCTTTGTTGATCTTGAGGGATGGAATGAGGCACCTGGGTGTGGATATGGAGTAAGGGATGGGGCACATGGTTGTGGATATTGAGGAAGGGATATGGCATTAGGGTATGGATCTGGAGCGAGGGGTGGAACATTTGGGTGCATATCTGGAGGGAGGGATCGGTACATGGTTGCAGATCTGGAGGGATGGAAGGGCCATCTGGGTGTGGATCTGGAGGGTGGGATGGGGCATTTGGGTGTACATTTGGAGGGAGGGTCGGTGTAGCTGGGTGTAGATCTGGAGGGAGGGAAGGGACATCAGGGTGTGGATCTGGAGGGAGTGCTGAAGGCATCAGGGTGTGGATCTGAAGGGAGGGAGGAGACATCTGGGTGTGGCTCTGGAGCTACGGATGAGGCATCTGTTTGTGGATCTGGAGTGAGGAATGGGGCATCTGGAGCAAGGGATGAAGCATCTGGAGGGAGGGAAGGGGCATCTGGGTGTGGCTCTGGAGTGAGGGATGGGGTTTCTTAGTGCGAATATGGGGCGAGGGATGTGGCACCTGGGTGTGGATCTGGAGGGAGTGATGGCAGCACCTGGGGTTGGATCTGGCGTAAGGGATGAGGCATATGGGTGTGGATCATGAGGGAGGGATGGGGCATTTGGGTGTGGTTCGAGGGAGGGATGAGGCATTTGGGTGTGGGTCTGGAGGGATGGATGGGGAATTTTGGTATGGGTATGAATGTGGATCTGGTGGGAGGATGAGTCATCTGCGTGTGGATCTGGAGGGAGAGCTGAGGCATCAGCATGTGGATCTGGATGGAGGGACGAGACATCTGGGTGTGGTTCTGGAGCAAGAGTTGAGGCATCTGGGTGTGGATTTGGAGCAAGGGATGAGGCATCTGTGTGTAGATCTTGACCTAAGGACTTGGCATCTGGAGCGAGGAATGAGGCATCTGGAGGGAAGGATGGGGCACCTTGGTGTGACTCTGGAGTGAGGGATGGGTCTTCTGGGTGTGTATCTGGGGGCGTGGGTTGCGCACCTGGCTGTGGATCTGGAGTAAGGGATGGGACTAATTGGTTTGTATATTGTGCTAGGGATAGGGCATTTGGGTGTGGATCTGGAGTTAGAGATGGGCATTTGAGTGTGGATCTAGAGGGAGGGGTGGAACATCTGCGTATGGATCTGGAGCAAGGGATGAGACCTCTGAAGGGAAGGATGGGGCACCTGGGTGTGGCTCTGGAGTGAGGGATGGGACTTCTGGGTGCAGATCTGGGCGGAGAGATGGGGCACATGGGTGAGGATCTGGAGTAAGGGATGGGACTAATGGGTTTGGATATTGAGGGAGGTATAGGGCATTTCGGTGTGGATCTGGAGGGAGGTATGGGGCATTTGTGTGTGGCTCTGGAGCGAGGGATAAGGCATCTGGGTTCTGATGAGGGAGGGATGGGGCATCTGGGTGTGGATCTGGAGGGAGGGATGGGGCATCTGGGTGTGGCTCTGGAGTGAGGGATGGTTGCACCTGGGTGCAAATTTGGAGGAAGGGATGGAGTTTATGGGTGTGGATCTGGGGGGAGAAATGGGACATTTGGGTGCAGATTTGGAGGGAGGGCTGAGGTAGGTGGGTGTAGATCTGAGGGAGGGAAGGGCCATCAGGGTGTGGATCTGGAGGGATGGATGGGGTATCTGGGTGTGGATCTGGAGGGAGTGCTGAAGGCATCAGGTGTGGATCTGAAGGGAGGGAGGAGACATCTGGGTGTGGCTCTGGAGCCAGGGATGAGGCATCTGTTTGTGGATCTGGAGTGAGGGATGGGGCATTTGGAGTGAGGGATGAAGCATCTGGAGGGAGGGATGGGGCCTCTGGGTGTGGCTCTGGAGTGAGGGATGGGGTTTCTTAGTGCACATCTGTGGCGAGGGATATGGCACCTGGGTGTGGATCTGGAGGGAGTGATGGCAGCACCTGGGGTTGGATCTGGCGTAAGGGATGAGGCATATGGGTGTGGATCTTGAGGGAGGGATGGGGCATTTGGGTGTGGGTCTGGAGGGATGGATAGGGCATTTCCGTATGGGTATGAATGTGGATCTGGTGGCAGGATGGGTCATCTGTGTGCGGATCTGGAGGGAGAGCTGAGGCATCAGCATGTGGAGCTGGAGGGAGGGACAAGACATTTGGGTGTGGCTCTGCAGCAAGAGATGAGACATCTGTTTGTGGATTTGGAGCAAGGGATGAGGTATCTGAGGGAAGGATGGGCACCTTGGTGTGGCTCTGAAGTGAGGGATGGGTCTTCTGGGTGTGGATCTGGGGGTGAGGGTTGGGCACCTGGCTGTGGATCAGGAGTAAGGGATGGGACTAATGGGTTTGTATATGCTGGTAGGGATAGGGCATTTGAGTGTGGATCTGGAGTGAGGCATGGGCATTTGATTGTGGATCTAGAGGGAGGGGTGGAACATCTGGGTATGGATCTGGAGCAAGGGATGAGGCCTCTGAAGGGAAGGATGTGGCACCTGGGTGTGGCTCTGGAGTGAGGGATGGGACTTCTGGGTGCAGATCTGGATGGAGAGATGGAGCACATGGGTGAGGATCTGGAGTAAGGGATGGGACTATTGGGTTTGGATATTGAGGGAGGGATAGGGCATTTGGGTGTGGATGTGGAGTGAAGGATGGGCATTTGAGTGTGGATCTAGAGGGAGGAGTAGAACATCTGGGTGTGAATCTGGATCAAGGGATGAGGCCTCTGAAGGGAAGGATGGGGCTCCTGGGTGTGGCTCTGGAGTGAGGGATGGGGGTTCTGGGTGCATATCTGGGCGGAGGGATGGGGCCCCTGGGTGTGGATCTGGATTAAGGGACGTGCTTATGGGTGTGGATACTGAGGGAGAGATGGGACATTTGGGCCTGGATATGGAGTGATGCATGGCCCTTTGGGTGTGGATCTGGAAGGAGGTATGGGGACACATGGGTGTGGATCTTGAGGGATGGATGGAAGCACCTTGGTGTGGATCTGGAGGGATGGATGGACACCTGTCTATGCATCTGGTGAGAGGGCTGGGGCTTCTGGATGTGGATGTGGAAGGAGGGATGGGGTATCTAGGTGTGGATCTGGAGGGAGGGATGGGGCATCTGGGTGTGGCTCTGGAGTGAGGGATGGTTGCACCTGGGTGTAAATTTGGAGGAAGGGATGGAGTTTATGGGTGTGGATCTGGGGGAGAAATGGGACATTTGGGTGCAGATTTGGAGGGAGGGCTGAGGTAGGTGGGTATAGATCTGAGGGAGGGAAGGGCCATCAGGGTGTGGATCTGGAGGGATGGATGGGGTATCTGGGTGTGGATCTGGAGGGAGTTCTGAAGGCATCAGGGTGTGGATCTGAAGGAAGGGAGGAGACCTCTGGGTGTGGCTCTGGAGCCAGGGATGAGGCATCTGTTTGTGGATCTGGTGTGAGGGATGTGGCATGTGGAGTGAGGGATGAAGCATCTGGAGGGAGGGTGGGGCCTCTGGGTGTGGCTCTGGAGTGAGGGATGGGGTTTCTTAGTGCAAATCTGTGGCGAGCGATGTGGCACCTGGGTGTGGATCTGGAGGGAGTGATGGCAGCACCTGGGGTTGGATCTGGTGTAAGGGATGAGGCATAGGGTGTGGATCTTGAGGGAGGGATGGGGCATTTGGGTGTGGGTCTGGAGGGATGGATAGGGCATT